>NC_133619.1:484204662-484517162 GCF_048593235.1 Sminthopsis crassicaudata | reverse complement strand
TGTAAATGCCCAATTTCGTTTTTAAATGAGTTATTTTGCTCTATTGAATTTTTTTCCATTTCCCTAATTTTTTTTTTTGAGAATTATTTTCTTTTTCCAATTCAGAAATTCTATTTTCTTGAGACTTTTTTATCTTTTCCAATTCAGAAATCCTACTTTCCTGTGTTTTTTTAACCTTTTCTAATTCACTAATTTTGTTTCCCTGCATCTCCTGTGAATTCTTTATTTTTTCCAACTCCAATTTCAGGACATTGTTATTCTCTATCATAACTTCTCTTTCCTTTCCCCATTTTTCTTCGATCTCCCTCAATTTCTTAAGAGCTTCTTCTAGGAGAGAGTTATGTGATGGGGGGCAGGAATCGTTCCCCTTTAGGTTGTTATCTTCTGAATCTTTGCTGTTAACTTCCTCGGGGTTGGATACCCGCTCTTTCTCTGTATAGAAGGAATCTATAGTTTTTCTAGCTTTTTTGCTCATACTTAAAAAAAATCTTTTGGGGTCTGTCCCTGGGGTAGGAAATTATTTACTTCTTTACCAGCTTCCTCCCAGAAGGGATGGATGCAGCGGCTCCTGAGCCCGAGCTAAGAGAGAGCTCTGGGAGAGAGTTCCCCACCCCCTCCCTGGAAGTGCCTCAGAGGTGATTAGCACTGCTGTGCTTCGAGGGCGTAGAATAGTGAAGACAGCAGGAAGCCCAGTCTATGTGTCCGGGTGGGGAGTGGATGTCTGCAGCAGGTGACGTGAGAAGCCCCTGCGCTCAAACTGGAAGTGTCTGCCAGAAATCGCGGTCCCTAGTTCAAAGGTTCCGCTTCTCTGGGACTTCCTGGAGCTGAGTTCCACTCCCTCCAGCTAAGCTAGGCAGTGTGTGTTGCCTTGGGCCGTATCCACCCACTTGTCAGTCTCTTAACTATTCTCAGGAGGGAGCTGAGGCCACACCCCCTGGTGCCGATTCTCTGTTGAGTCACCCCCAGGGTGGGGGGGGGAATCTAATCTGAGTTTTAAAATATTTTGGCTTTCTCTTCTGAACTGCTAAATAATTAGCAGAGAAGAGCTAACAGCCTGTGCCAGATTCCTTTACCTCAGTGGCTTCTCTGATCCCAGAGCCCCTCCCAGCGCAATGGGCGCAGTGTGCCCCTACCCCACCGTCTGTGCTGGTCTTTCTTATTCCTCCCCTGAGAACTGACCTTTCCTGTTGAAACTCCAGATTCTCTTCAGCTGGTAAGTCGTGCTTCCAGTCCTTGTGGTATCTATCAGTCCTGAGCTAATTTTGAGACTTAATTTATCTAATTGGTTGTGAGGGAGTGAGGACGTTCACTGAGTCGTGTGTTTCTTCTCCGCCATTTTGGCTCCGCCCCCCAAATATGGAACTTAAGTGATTTCTAAAAAGGTAAAAATAAATCTTGGGAACTATATTTCTTATATAAAGGTATATAAAGAACACATTGTATTATGATATTAAAGAAAAGTTCTGATTCGCTCCTATAAATAACGCTCTCAAGCTCAATTAAAAAATAAAAGTAAAAAGTTTTAATCAAACAAGACAAGGTACAGACAATTTAGATTTACACAACAAAACAAATAGAAATAAGAACAGTTGACAACATGACAATTATAGCAGATAGAGGAAGAGAATACATCACCAATTCATGGGAACCTCAAAAACTCAAATGGCTGGGAGTCCTGTTTCAGCCTCAATCAACTTGAATTGTGCAAAGATTTTTCCGGGTGAAGCGTCCTCCCCACGGATGAGACTCAGTGGAGATGTAAGATTCTCAATCTTATATACCTCTCTTAAACAAAGAGAGCTTTCAGCCAAGAAGTCTGGCACGTATACATGTGTAGAAATATGTGACCTTCTAGTGTTTTGACTTACTCCATATATTATCTTGACATCTATAAAAATACATGACCATCTGGTGTTTTGACCCATTCTATATTGTCTATACCTTGACGTATTTCCTTATCAATTGTATATGCTCAGGGAGGAAGCCAACCGCCCTAAGCATAGACATTCCCAGGAATGGCTAGTTCCTGGTATCTATTGTCAAGGACATATAGAGTTCATGGAATGGTCAAATTCCCATAATTTAGAAGTTCAGGCCTGTTAGATTTCAGTGAGCTTACAATTCTAATATGAAATTTTAATTTCTTATTCACACATGTATAATTTTTTTTCTAGAAACTAGAGGTGGAAAAGAAATTGTACCAGAAAAAGGTGGTAAAATGGGGGTACTATATCTCATGAAGAGGCAAAGGTAACGTATTGTATCTGAGAGAAAGAATGGAAGGGGATGAACATATTGTGTATCATATGGTCATTAGAACGGGCTTAAAGAGAAAAATATAGACATATTCGATTTATGGTGAAACTCCTTCCACTTCATTGAAAAGTGGGAAGGGGAAAGTGAAAAGGGAAGGAGTAAACTAAGCCAAGGGAATACAGAAATTGTGAAGAAAATGGGTAAAATAGGCTGAGGAACTGTGAGATGGGGGAGGGATACTAAGAAGGGAGAGCTGTGAGAAGCAATTGGTCTTCACAAGTTTAATGCTGGGGAGGGGGTAAAGGGAGAAGGAAAGGAGAAAAGCATAAGCAGGTGTTAACAAGATGGCAAGTAATACAGAATTAGTAATTATAACCATAAATGTGAATGGGATAAACTCCCCCATAAAGAGGAAGCAGTTAGCAGACTGGATTAAAAGACAGAATCCTACAATATGTTGTTTATAGGAAACACACCTGAAGCAGGGTGATACATACAGAATAAAGGTAAAACGTTGGAGCAGAATCTACTATGCTTCAGGTAAAGCCAAAAAAGCAAGGGTAGCCATCCTCATCTCATATCAAGCAAAAGCAAAAATTGATCTAATTAAAAGAGATAAGGAAGGGCACTATATCTTGCTAAAGGGAAGCATAGATAATGAAGGAATATCAATATTAAACATATATGCACCAAGTGGGATAGCAACTAAATTCTTAAAAGAGAAATTAAGAGAGCTGCACGTAGAAATAGTTAGCAAAACTATAATAGTGGGAGATCTCACCCTTGCACTCTCAGAATTAGATAAATCAAACCACAAAATTAATGAGAAAGAAGTCAAAGAGGTAAATAGAATACTAGAAAAGTTAGATATAAAAAATCTTTGGAGAAAACTAAAGGGAGACAGAAAGGCGAACACTTTCTGCTCAGCAGTTCATGGAACCTATATAAAAACTGACCATATATTAGGACATAAAAACCTCAAACTCAAATGCAGGAAGACAGAAATAGTAAATGCATCCTTTTCAGACCACAATGCAAGGAAAATTACATTCAATAAAAAGCCAAGGAAAAATAAACTAAAAATAATTGGAAATTAAATAACTCATACTAAAGAATTATTGGATGAAACAGCAAATTACAGACATAATTAATAGCTTCATCCAAGAAATTGACAATAATGAGACGTCATACCAAAATGTGTGGGATGCAGCCAAAGTAGTAATAAGGGGAAATTTTATATTTCTAGAGGCCTTGAATAAAATAGAGAAAGAGAAGGTCAATGAATTGGGCTTGCAACTAAAAATGATAGAAAAGGAACAAATTAACCCCCCCAGTCAAATGCTAAACTTGAAATTCTAAAAATAAAAGGAGAGATTAATAAAATTGAAATTTAAAAAAAAATATTGAATTAATTAATAAAACTAAGAGTTTTATTAAAGACAAACCTTTAGTAAATTTGATTAAAAAAAAGGAAAGAGGATAGTCAAATTGTTAGTCTTAAAAATGAAAAGGCAGAACTCACAGCTAATGAAGAAGAAATTAGAGCAATAATTAGGAGTTACTATGCCCAACTTCATGCCAATAAAGTTGATAACTTAAATGAAATGGAAGAACACCTTCAAAATATAGCTTGCTAGCTTTCCCAGATTTATAGAGGAAGAAGTAAATTGGTTAAACAGTCCCATCTTAGAAAAAGAAATAGAACAAGCTATTAACCAACTCTCTAAGAAAAAATCCCCAGTACCAAATGGATTTACATGTGAATTCTACCAAACATTTAAAGAACAATTAACTCCAATGTTATATAAACTATTTGAAAAAAATAGGCATTGAAGGAGTCCTACCAAATTCTTTTTATGACGCAGACATGGTACTGATACCTAAACCAGGTATTTTGAAAACAGAGAAAGAACATTATAGACCAATCTACCTAATGAATATTGATGCTAAAATCTTAAATAAAATATTAGCATAAAGATCATAGAAAATCATCCCCAGGATAATATATTATGAACAAGTAGGATTTATACCAGGAATGCTGGTTCAATATTGGGAAAACTCTTAGCATAATTGACTATATCAGTAACCAAATTAACAAAAAACATAATATTATCTCAATAGATGCAGAAAAAGCATATGACAAAATCCAAAATCCATTCCTAAACACTTGACAATATAGGAATAAATGGACTATTCCTTAAAATAATCAGGAGCATATATTTAAAATCGTCATTAAGCATCATATATAATGGGGATAAACTGGAACTTTTCCCAGTAAGATCAGGAGTAAAACAAGGTTGTCTACTATCTTGATTACTATTCATTTTGTATTAGAAATACTAGCCCCAGCAATAAGAGTCAAGAAAGAGACTAAAGGAATTAGAGTAGGTAATGAGGAAACCAAATTATCATTCTTTGCAGATGATATGATGGTATACTTAGAGAACCCCAAAGATTCTACTAAAAAAGCTATTAGAAATAATTCACAACTCTAACAGAGTTGCAGGATACAAAATAAATCCACATAAATCCTCAGCATTTTTCTATATCACCAACAAAATCCAACAGCAAGAGATATGAAGAGAAATTCCATTCAAAATAACTGTCGATAGCATAAAATATTTGGGAATCTATCTACCAAAGGAAAATCAGGAATTATATGGAAAAAATTACAAAACACTTGCCAAAAAATAAAGCCAGATTTAAATAATTGGAAAAACCTTAAGTGCTCTTGAATAGGCCTAGCGAATATAACAAAGTTGACAATACTACCTAAACTAATCTATTTATTTAGTGCTATACCAACCAGACTCCCAAGAAACTATTTTAATGACATAGAAAAAATAACAACAAAATTCATATGGAAGAACAAAAGGTAGAGAATTTCAAGGGAATTAATGAAAAAAAAAATCAAATGAAGGTGGCCTAGCTATACCTGATCTAAAACCATATCATAAAGCATTAGTCACCAAAACCATTTGGTATTGGCTAAGGAATAGACTAATTGATCAGTGGAATAGGTTAGGTTCACAGGATAAAATAGTGAATAACTATAGCAATCTAGTGTTTGATAAACCCAAAGATCTCAACTTTTGGGATAAGAATTAATTATTTGACAAAAACTGCTGAGAAAACTGGAAATTAGCATGGCAGAAATTAGGCATGGACCCACACTTAATACCACATACCAAGATCAAAATGGGTCCATGATTTAGGCATAAAGAATGAGATCATAAATAAATTAGAGGAACAAAGCATAGTTTACCTTTGAGACTTGTGCAGGAGGAAGGAATTTGCAACCAAAGAAGAACTAGAGGTCATTATTGATCACAAAATGGAAAATTTTGATTATCTCAAATGAAAAAGCTTTTATATAAACAAAACAAATGCAAACAAGATTAGAAGGGAATAACAGTGTGGGAAAACATTTTTACAGTTAAAGGTTCTTATCTGATAAAGGCCTCATTTCCAAAATATATAGAGAACTGACTCTAATTTATAAGAAATCAAGCCATTCTCCAATTGATAAATGGTCAAAGCATATGAACAGACAATTTTCAGATGATGAAATGGAAACTATTTCCACTCATATGAAAGAGTGTTCCAAATCACTATTGATCAGAGAAATGCAAATTAAGACAACTCTGAGATACCACTACACACCTGTCAGATTGGCTAAGATGACAGGAAAAAGTAATGATGAATGTTGGATGGGATGTAGGAAAACTGGGACACTGATGCATTGTTGGAGTTGTGAACGAATCAACCATTCTGAAGAGCAATCTGGAATTATGCCCAAAAAGTTATCAAACTCTGCATACCCTTAGATCCAGCAGTCCTTCTACTGGGCTTATATCCCAAAGAGATACGAAAGAAGGGAAAGGGATCTGTTTGTGCAAAAATGTTTGTGGTAGCCCCTTTTGTAGTGGCTAGAAACTGGAAAATGAATGGATGCCCATCAATTGGAGAATGGTTGGATAAATTGTGGTATGTGAATGTTATGTAATAAATATTATTATTCTATAAGAAATGACCAGCAGGAAGAATATAGAGAGGCTTGAAGAGACTTATATGAACTCATGCTGAGTGAAATTAGTAGAACGAGGAGATCATTATACACTTCAACAACAATACTGTATGAGTATATATTCTGATGGAAGTGGAAATCTTCAAAAAAGAGATCTAATTCAGTTCCAATTGATCAATCAATGATGGACAGAATCAGCTATGCCCAGAGAAGGAATTCTGGGAAATAAGTATAAACTGTTTGCATTGTAGTTTTTCTTCCCACTTTATTTTTACCTTCTGAATCCAATTTTTCGTGTGCAACAAGAAATTCGGTTCTGCACACATATATTGTATCTAGAATATACTATAACATATCTGACACGTGTAAGACTGCCTGCCATGTAGGGGAAGGGGTGGAGGGAAGGAAGAGAAAAATCAGAAGGGAAATGAGTGCAAGGGATAATGTTGTAAAAAAAAATTCCCATGCATACGTACTATCAAAAAAAAGTTATAATTATAAAATTAAAAAAAAATTTAAAAAGAATGCTAACTATAGCCCAAAAAGAACTTTAAAGAATAATTGTTATGGGCTAGAACACTGAAACAAGGATTCTAAAATGATGTTAAGTCAGTGGAATTGTTGAGACAATGGTTATCTAGTTTAGCATGGTGCTTAATAGTTCTCTAAGTTCAGCATGATTTATTTAATCTTACAACAAATAATGATTTCCTAGTGATATAATGATTGTTTCATACTCATTGCAGAACATATAAGCTGGGAGCCTCAGCCAGATTCATTCCGAGCTAAGGAAGACAAGTGGACTAGAGGCTAAAGCACAAGCCCTTGGACTATTCAATTCCACCTTCTGTCAGGCTCCAGGTGTCTGGCCTCCTGCACTTCTCCACTGAAACCAAGATTCTGGAAAGCCTCTAAGAAGGCTAGCTGAAACCCCAGGAAAGGAGACAAGACTTTGAAGGAGATAATAAGTGATTTGGACTTTAAACCTGGCAATTCTCAAGGTAATTATTCTACTGAAACAAAGGCTGCCCCAGAGACCTCCAGAGAAAATGAACTAAGAACATTACAAATACTCATATACAAAGATGAAATAAAATTATCACTATCTACAGATGTTATGTTTTACAAATACAATATTAGAAAGGTTATTATATATTAATTGAAAGAATCAATAACTTCACTAGAATTACAAGATATGAAATAAATGCACACAAATCATCAGTATTTTAGTTTATAACCAATAAAGTCCAAAACGAAGAAATAGATTGAAAAATTGATTTAAAATAACTAGAGGATATATAAAGTACTTGGAAGTCTAACTACCAAGACATACACAGGAACTATATAAATATAGTAACAAAAATACTCTTTAAGAAAGTAAGCATAAAGTCATTTCTAATTGTTCAGTAATGAAGAAAACAAGCTATACCCAGAGAAAGAAATGTAGGAAATGAGTGTGGACCACAACATAGTATTTCCACTCTTTCTGTTATTGCCTGCTTGCATTTTTGTTTTCCTTCTCAAGTTATTTTTACCTTTTTTTCTAAATCCAATTTTTCTTGTGCAAGATAATTGCATAAATATGTATACATATATTGTATTTAACATATACTTTAACACATTTAACATGTATTGGACTACCTGCCATCTAGGAGAATAGTGGGGGGTGGGGAGGAGAAAAGTTTGAACAGTAGATTTTGCAAGGATCAATGTTGAAAATTTACCCATGCATATGTTGCACATGTTTTGTAATTAAAAAGCCACAACAAAATAAATAAATAAATAAATAAAATAAGGCTAGACTTAAACAATTAGAGGAATAAAAATTGCTCACAGGGTGGCCAAGGCAATATAATTGAAATGAGATTGTTGTATAAACAGATTTATTTATTCAATAAAATATCAAATTACTAAAGGATTATATTATAGAATTAGGAAAAATTATGAAGAAATTAACATAATTAGGATAGTGGTGGTAGTATAAGTAAAGAGAAGATGTATGTGGGACATGTTGTAAAGGTGGAAACAAAAACTAAAAATCAAATTGGATATGTTGGGTTAATATGATAAATGTGTTAAGGATAATGCTGATATTTACCAATTAGTCTGGGTGACAGGGAAGATGGTGTTACTCCAATATTAATAAAGAAGTTCAAAAAAAGGAAACATTTTTAAGTTAACTATTTCTCTTTTGGACCTGCTAATTTTAAGATGCCTATAAGACATACACTTTGAAATATTAAATAGGCAGTTGAGGTTATGAGACTTGAGATCAGTAATTAAATTAGAGCAGGATAAATGGATATGGAAATAAGGTGAATAGAGATGATAAATTTAAAAATTATATAATTAGCCCCCCAGGGGCTGATGAGATAACAAAGTGAGATAGTATTCAGGGGCAATATAAGAATGTCAAGAAAAGACATTGGGACTCGACCAATTAATGTATTTGGAATAGGCTAAAATATAATAAATGACCCAGAGAAGAAATAATCACACAAATGGAGAGTTCTAAAGAAGAAATCAACAGTTTCAAAAGCTGAAAAGAGGTGAAAACATAAGGATTGAGAAAAGACCCTTATATTTGACAATTAAGAGATGATCATTAACTTGAGCAAAAAAAAATTTCACTGAACTTTGAGGCCAGATGCCCAGTTCTTGAAGAACTTGAAGAACATTAAGGTTCTAAAACGATCGTTTCTATTTCTTCTTTTGTTAATACATAATCAATTTATTTTCATACAATTTCTTCCAACTGATAAGCTACATGAACTTTTCTACCTTTTCATGTTTTGTTTTGTTTTGCTTTTTGTTTTGTTTCATTTCCATTTCTGAATTTCTCAATTCTGGCCTTTTCATCATGAATGCTTTAAAATCCTCTATTTCATTAAAGATTCATTCCCCTCCCTCCTCCACCTATCTCTTCTCCCTGCCCTAGAGCATTATATTCAATTTGGTATATCATTTCTAAGCTTTCCTCTCCTTTGATATGACACTTGTTGTCTTATGTGATATCTATAGTATTCAGATTATTTTTGGAAGTTTCTAGTAATTTTTTCTTTAACTTAGCTAGGTGGAATTGTGGATAGGTTTCGAGGCTGGAGTCAGAAAGATGTAAGTTAAAATCCTCTTTAAGAAAGAAGATATCTGTATATCTCTAGGAAAGTTTTTAATCTATTTTCCCCTCAGTTTCCTCACCTAAAATGGGAAGCATAATAGCACCTACCTTTTAGAGTTTTTATGAAGATCAAATAGGATAAAATATGTAAAAAGCTTAGCACAATAAGTTCCCTATTTAAAAGCTTGCTTGCTTCCTTTTGACTTTGTTGTTGCTGAGAATTTTACTTTGAGGGTTTCATTTAGGAGGTGACCAGTACACAATTTCTATTTTCTTACTGCCTTTTCGTTCTAACAGATCTGGGTTGTTGTAATTTATAATTATTTGAATTATGCTATTCAGCATTTTTGTGGAGATGTAATCATGATATTTAAAATAGTTTAGTGGTTCTTATATTATATTTTCTGAAATGCAAATTAAAACAACTCTAAGGTACCACATCACATCTCTCAGATTGGCTAAGATGACAGGAAAAGGTAATGATAAATGTTAGAGGGGATGTGAGAAAACTGGGACACTGGTGGAATGGTGAACTGATCCAGCCATTCTAGAGAGCAATTTAGAACTGTGCTCAAAGGGCTATAAAACTGTGCATACCCTTTGACCCAGCATTGCCATTACTGGGTCTGTATTCCAAGGAAATCATAATGGAGGGAAAAGGCCCCACATGTACAAAAAAGTTTGTAGCAGCTCTTTTTGTAGTAGCAAAGAATTGGAAAATGAGTAGATGCCCATCAATTGGGGAAGGGCTGAATAAGTTGTGTCCTATGAAGATAATGGAACATCATTGTTCTATAAAAAATAATGAATAAGCTGATTTTAGAAAGGCATGGAAAGAAAGGCAAGATAAACAGAACGAGGAATACACTGTACACAATAAAAAAATGTGCAAGGGTCAACTAAAACTTGTTTCCTCTCAGTAGTTCAGTGATCCAAAGCAATTCTAACAGGCTTTTGGATAGAAAATGCCATCTGTAGCCAGAAAAAGAAGTATGGAGATTGAATATAAATCAACCCATGCTATATTCACTTCTTTTTTTTTTCTATATTATTTCTCCCATGGTTTTTCCTTTTTGGTTCTGATTTTTCTGTCCCAAAATGATTCAAAAAGTAAGGTGCATTAAAATAGATAAATTTTTTCTAGGCCTATTGTTTTGATAATATTTTATTTATTTTTTCAATTTTGATTTTGTTTTAATATTTCTTGTAGCCTGACAAAATGGCTAATTGTGTTTTATTCAGTCTACTTTTTGAAGGAGTTTTATTTTTATTTTACTAACACCTGTTTTAAAGTATTAATTTTTTTCAGCATATTTTTGTCCCTAAATATTAAAATTTTCATTTATTGTATAATTTCCTTCAAATAGATGTTCTTCTAATCTTTGTAACCAGGATTTTTATTTTTCTCAGTGTCTCTCTTTAGGCTTCTTGTGGATTTTCTCTTTTCTGGTTTTACATGTTGGCCTTTTCTCAGTCCAAAGTACTTAACCTTTGTGTTCAACATTTTTTCCCTTTCAATTTACTCAAATCTCACTTGCCCATCTCACTTTCTGGATTGGAGACTTTTAAAAAATAAGTTAGATAACCAATACCATACTAGTGAATGGTATGTGTAGGCTCTAATTGATAATAATTTTTCTTGGTGGCACAATTTTGTGGTTCTTTCTGTTGTTGGGATGGTTGTTTGGAGGATCTCTTAAGTTTGGGAATGCTGATCTTCCACACTAACTTGAGCAGCAATGATATGAGTTGTGCAAGGATCATTAAGTTGTCTAAGGGGAGTGGCAAAGTGTCTCAAATCAGAAAAAAAAATAACTGGTCAAAATTTCCATGAGAATCATTATTTGAATCAGGTGTATGAATGGTCACTGCATTCCCATCCCAGGCAATTCTTAAGTCTTTCTCTCTCTTTGTAAATACACACACACACACACACACACACACACACACACACACACACACACACACACATATTCATTCATTGTATATGTGTGTATGTATGTATGTATATATATATGTGTATATTCCCTATATGTGTGTTAATATATGTATATATGTATATATATACATATATACATCATTTTTTATATATACATATATATATATATGTATACATATATTTATGCATCTTTATTCCTATCACTCACTTGGCCTCTATCATGATCTTGGTTTCTATTTTTATCATCTATATCTCCATATCATCTATCTTTATAGCTATAGTTATACACTTAAATGCCTCCCTAGTGGCAGGGACTATATCTTGTGTCATCACACTGGATATGATATATTCTACACCTATCTATATTCCCCTAGCCCTTCAAAGAAGGGAAGAATAGTCATTTTCTCAATTCTCTACTACAGTCAGGTATGATTAACACTAATTATGTAGCATTTATTTTTGTTGTCTTGCTATTTCAATTTACATTATTATAGTAATTGTACTCATTGTTTTACTGATTTTACTTACTTTCCTCTGCATCAGTCCATATAAGTCTTCCCATACTTCTCTAAATTCTATATGTAATTTTTTACATTATAGTAGGAGTTCATTATATTCATATAGCACAATTTATTTTAAGCATTTTCTAATATGTATATATATATATATGTGTGTGTGTATATATATATATGTATATATATATATATATACATATATATATATATATATATATATATATATATACATATATATATATGTACATATATACATATATATATATGTACATCCTAATTGATACTAAATAAATAAATTAGAACAAAGAGTGGAAAAAATCACTGACCTGGAAATTAGAAGAAATGGATTTATATCCAAAGTTTGCCACTGACCCAATAATTTTGTCACTCAACCACTGTGATTTTTGGTATCCTAGTCTATGAAATTAAACTGATAATTTCATTACTTTGCTCATAGTATTGTTATGAAGAAAATTAAATGAGATAATAGTATCATATTAAAATATTTAGAGTTTAAATAGACTTTAGGTAGTGTCTAACCTGTCCATTTTATATATGAAAAAATTGAGGTCTAGGTTTCAGAAAACAATTGTCCACATTCATAAATACTCTAGCAGGGATTCAAACTCAATCAAATTAAATCAAATGCTGGGTTTTTTCCTCTCTTCTATTCAATACTTCTCTCCTTAAAAATGAACTAGTATTAATCCATCAAAGGAGAAGCATTCTATAATGCTAATACATCAAAATTGATTGAAATCAATTAAACTTAAATTAGATATCTAATTGAAATATAAAAGAATGTCTTTACTTGCACATATTCAAGCAACTGGGGCAAAGGTAATTTCAAAAGTTTTGAGTATATGGATAAACATATCATCTCATTATTGCTTTTTTATGCATGGATATTAGTGTCATCACCTAGCCATAGAAGGAATGGTCAGAGTTGGCAAAATAATCGAATTTTGTGGAGGAAGAGGCATCAAGGAGAAATCTTACTTTACAGGCCTGGAAAGTGAAACAAACTATGTTTGGGATTTGGAAGGATTGTTTGTGTGTCTCTGTGTGTGAGAAAGAGACAGAGAGACAGAGAGACAGTGACAGAGAGAGAGAGAGAGAGAGAGAGAGAGAGAGAGAGAGAGAGAGAGAGAGAAAGAGGGATAGGAGAGATAGAGACAGACAGAGACAGAGAATGACAGAGAGACAAAAAAAAGATAAAGAGAGAGAAGGAAGAAGGAGGAGAAGAAGAAGGAAGGAATGAAGAAGGAAGAAGAAGAAGAAGGAAGAAAGAAGGAAGAAGAAAAGGAAGAAGAAAGAAGGAAGAAGAGGAGAGAAAAAGAAGAAAAGAAGGGGGGAAGGAAAGGGAGAGGGAAAGAGAGAGGGAGAGAGGAGAGAGAGAGAGAGAGAGAGAGAGAGAGAGAGAGAGAGAGAGAGAGAGAGAGAGAGAGAGAGAGAGAGAGAGAGAGAGAGAGAATTTAGTATTTGCTGTTAATTGGTCAGCTCCTCTCATCATGGGCCTCTCCTCACTCTAACTGAAACCTCCTTGCCATCTCCACTGCTTCAGTGGAAATAAATTCAAACATCTGAGGTTTGGGAGAGAAAATAAAAGTGTCATAAAGTGTTACAATTGAAAAGACAGGCTGGGCCAGGTTTTTGAAAACTTCCCACATCTTCCCAGTCTTTTGACAGCTTCTCAGATAACTCACATGGCTCGTCAGACATGTTGCTTCAGCAAGAACCAGGTGGAAGAAATCAAAAAAACAGTCTGTTGTAAGACTTGTTAGAATGGCAAGTTTCACATTGACACCTGGCATGCAGACACATACACACACACACACACACACACACACACACACACACACACACACACACACACACATGCACATGCACTCGCAAGCATAAGAATGAGCAGATAACACAATATTTAAACAGTGTTAACTATACCTATGGAAAATGTATCTTAGTCCAATAGAAGAATCTAATTTACCAACTCAAGTGAAAAGGGAAAATGGGATTTTTTTTTAAAGCAACAATTTGAATAACCTTTGAAGTGTCTTTCCCTTTAAGTAAAGTGAAAATCATATGATATCTTACTAGAGTTTATATTTAACTATCTGTATGGGGTTACATGCTTTAAAATATTTTGCTTCTTTTGAATTACAAGAATTGACAACCTCAAAAATTGCAATCATCTAATATATTATTTCTCTTAGTCTTTTTTTAAAAAGAAAACCTAAATAAATGACTTGTTTCAATGGCCCAGGCAGCATGATTCAAGAATGATATTTTTAAAGGAAAACTATCTAAATATCAAATTACTTGCTGGCATAATTGCTGGTCTGCCAAGGTCGAGTGCCTTACTCTTCAGTATTTTAAAAGCAGTTTGTCTTAAAAAAAAAAAAAAAGAGAGAGAGAGAGAGAGAGAGAGAAAGAAAAAAAAAAGAAAGAAAAGAAAAGCCTCTACCATAGTTCTAATCAGCTGAGAGATTCCCATCATCCACCCTCATGCCAGCTGGCTCATGTATTCACAGACTTTCTTGGCAAAGAGTCAAATACAACACACATTTTTAAGCAGCTGGATTAACCCCCCAATTCTTAACCCAACCTTTTCATCTGTTTTTTCAGAGATAAAAGACGGCTATTTAATTGCAGTCTAATTGAAACACACATATACACAACTGCACACGCGTGCACGCACACACAACTTAGTGCCTAATTAATTGGAGTGACAGCTGAAATATAACTTTGAAACTCCACATTGCATAACATATAATTAAAAGGAAAGCCTTGTTAATTTTAACTGTTTTCAACGTATTTATGGTCCCCCCCCCACTTTTTGGTTATAACTTCACATGGTGAAACAGAAAACAATGAAATAAGTGTCTTTCTTTGGTAATTGGTCTGTTCTGTAATAATAGTAATAAATAAAAATCCCTCTTTGGAGTAGAGAAGCCCTTTATGGGGGACTGGAATTCTTGTAGCCCAAAGTTTAGCATCCAGTTTGCTTTTATTTTCTGTCTGAGATTATAATCAAAACAGTAGTAGTCTTCCTTAAAATTTCACAGTCTACATCATGATGGTGTTTGCAGCATTTGAAATGAGGACCATATGTTTCTCCAAAGCCTATTTAGCAGTGGTAACCAGATGTTTGAACAAATTGTGAAGGACAGCTCAACTAACTTATCATAATGGTGAAGTGTATAGTACCTACTTACAAGTTAGCCTTAATCTGATTCCTGTCTTAGCCAGCACAGATAGGCCACCCTTCTTAGGGGAAAATGTTTGCTCAGGGCTTATTATAGTGATTCTTTTTGAGCTGTCCTAGTTTGAAAGAAATAAAATGACAGCTTTGAAGTATGAAATCCGTTCATAGAAAGGTCATTCTAAGAATCACTTTGTTATATTTCTATAGTTGACATGGGCTATTGAATAAAGCATTTAAGTGCCTTGGGAAGGGTTTATTTTGGGCCTATATAATTAGTCTTTGCTGCTTACTTTTGTTGTTCAGTCAGTAGTGTACAACTCTTTGTGACCCCATTTGGGATTTTCTTGGCTAAGATATTAGAGTGGTTGGTCATTTCCTTCTCCACTCATTTTATAGATGAGGAAACTAAGATGAACAGGGTTAAGTGACTTGCTCAGAGTCACACAGTAATATATCTGAGGCTGAATTTGAACTCAGGTCTTCCTGATTACAGACACTGAGCTAATTAGCTGCCAACATGTCACAAGTTGTTGCTTTGTTTCTATGGACTTCAGATTCCTCATATGAAAATAAAAGGGTTGCATGTAACTCTGTGTGGCAATGATACAATTCTAGATTTTAATGAGGGTGTTCAAGTTAGGATACTCTTTTATATCATAGACAGCTGGACTCTATCTGTTGATGTGATTTTAATGGTGTGAGGCTGATAATGAATTCTTTCATATTCAATATTTTTGCTGGTTGAGGTTTGTTAGCCAAGGAAAACCCAGGAGACAAATAATTTCTCTTTTATAATGTGACTAGTCGGGGCGGAGCCAAGATGGCAGAGAAGAAACACACGACTCAGTGAACGTCCTCACTCCCTCACAACCAATTAGATAAATTAAGTCTCAGAATTAGCTCAGGACTGATAGATACCACAAGGACTGGAAGCACGACTTACCAGCTGAAGAGAATCTGGAGTTTCAACAGGAAAGGTCAGTTCTCAGGGGAGGAATAAGAGAGACCAGCACAGACGGTGGGGTAGGGGCACACTGCGCCCATTGCGCTGGGAAGGGCTCTGGGATCAGAGAAGCCACTGAGGTAAAGGAATCTGGCACAGGCTGTTAGCTCTTCTCTGCTAATTATTTAGCAGTTCAGAAGAGAAAGCCAAAATATTTTAAAACTCAAATTAGATTTTCCCCGATCCTGGGGGTGACTCAGCAGATCTCTTGGCACCAGGGGGTGTGGCCTCAGCTACCTCCTGAGAATAGTTAAGAGATTGACAAGTGGGTGGATACAGCCCAAGGCAACACACACTGCCTAGCTTAGCTGGAGGGAGTGGAACTCAGCTCCAGGAGGTCCCAGAGAAGCGGAACCTTTGAACTAGGGACCGCGGTTTCTGGCAGACACTTCCAGTTTGAGCGCAGGGGCTTCTCACGTCACCTGCTGCAGACATCCACTCCCCACCCGGACACATAGGCTAGGCTTCGTGCTGTCTTCACTATTTTACGCCCTCGAAGCAGAGTAGTGCTAATCACCTCTGAGGCACTTCCAGGGAGGGGGTGGGGAACTCTCTCCCAGAGCTCTCTCTTAGCTCAGGCGCGGGGCCACTGCATCCATCCAGTCTGGGAGGAAGCTGGTAAAGAAGTAAATAATTTCCTACCCCAGGGACAGACCCCAAAACATTTTTTTAAATATGAGCAAAAAAGCTAGAAAAACTATAGATTCCTTCTATACAGAGAAAGAGTGGGTATCCAACCCCGAGGAAGTTGACAGCAGAGAATCAGCAGATAACAACCTAAAGGGGAACGTTTCCTGCCCCCCATCACATAACTCTCTCCTAGAAGAAGCTCTTTAAAAAATAAGGGAGTTTAAAGAAAAATGGGGAAAGGAAAGGGAAGCTATTATAGAGAATAACAACGTCCTGAAATTGGAGTTGGAAAAAATAAAGAATTCACAGGAGATGAAGGGAAACAAAATTAGTGAATTAGAAAAGGTTAAAAAAACACAGGAAAGTAGGATTTCTGAATTGGAAAAGATAAAAAAGTCTCAAGAAAATAGAATTTCTGAATTGGAAAAAGAAAATAATTCTCAAAAAAAAATTAGGGAAATGGAAAAAAATTCAATAGAGCAAAATAATTCATTTAAAAACGAAATTGGGCATTTACAAAAAGAACTAAAAACTGTGAAAGAAGAAAATAACTCCTTAAAAGTCAGGATGGAACAAATAGAAATGAATGATTCACAGAGAACCCAAGAATCAGTCAAACAAAACAAAAAAAATGAGAAGCTGGAGAACAACGTCAAATACTTACTGGGAAAATCTATAGACCTGGAAAATAGATCTAGGAGAGATAATCTGCGGATTATTGGACTTCCAGAAAACTATGACCAAAAAAAGAGCCTAGATTCTATTTTACAGGAAATTATCAAAGAGAACTGTCCAGAGATAATAGAAACAGAAGGGAAAGTAGATGTGGAAAGAATTCATCGAACTCCTTCTGAAATAGACCCTAAAAAAAGAACACCACGGAATATTGTGGCTAAGCTGCAGAATTACCACACAAAGGAGAAAATCCTGCAAGCAGCTAGAAAAAAACAATTTAAATACCAAGGTGCCACAATAAGGGTCACCCAAGATCTGGCTGCCTCCACATTAAAAGATAGAAGGGCCTGGAACCTGATATTCCGTAAGGCAAAAGATCAAGGACTGCAACCAAGAATGAACTACCCAGCTAAGTTTAGCATCTTTTTCCATGGAAGAAGATGGTCATTCAATGAAACAGAGGAATTCTATATGTTTCTAAGAAAAAAACCAGACTTAAACAAAAAATTTGATCTACATCCACAAGACTGAAGAGAAACAGAAAAAGGTACACAGAATCCTTGAGAACTGTAACTGTTGTGGGTATATAAAAAATACTCAAGGATAATTTAATTTTACTGATATAAAAGAAAAAAAGGGGGGTGTAGTAAAGGGAAGGAGGTCGGTTCAGAAAAAGGGGAAGGAGTGATAAAAAGAGGGAAACTACATCCCAGGAAGAGACATAGAAAATACACCATATCTGAGGGAACTTAGTGAGGGGGAGAATCATTGTGTGAATCTTACTCTCATCAGAAGAGGCTCAAAGAGTAAATAATTAACATATTTGTTTTTCAGAGAATTTTCTCTCACCTCATTAAAAGGGGGGAGAGGAAAAGGGAAAAGGAAAAGGAGAATAAGGGAAGGGACTTGGAGGGAGGGGGGAGGGATCCTAAAAAAAAAAAAAAAAAAAGAGGGAGGGTTGCGCATCACAAGGGGGGTCTGTAAATTAAATATCGGGGAGGGGGATCAGGGGGGTCAAGGGAAAAAAGCATAATCTGGGGATAATAAGATGGCAGGAAATACAGAATTAGTAATTTTAACTGTAAATGTAAATGGGATGAACGATCCCATCAAACGGAGACGGATAGTAGATTGGATCAAAAAGCAGAACCCTACAATATGTTGCCTACAGGAAACACACTTAAAGCAGGGAGATACATACAGAGTAAAGGTAAAAGGTTGGAACAGAGCCTATTATGCTTCAGGTAAAGCCAAAAAAGCAGGGGTAGCTATCCTTATCTCAGATCAAGCAAAAGCAGAAGTAGATCTTGTTAAAAAAGATAAGGAAGGAAACTATATCCTGCTGAAAGGTAGCATAAATAATGAAGCCATATCAATACTAAACATATATGCACCAAGTGGTATAGCATCTAACTTTCTAAAGGAAAAGTTAAGAGAACTGCAAGAAGAAATAGACAGTAAAACTATAATAGTGGGAGATCTCAACCTTGCACTCTCAGATTTAGACAAATCAAACCACAAAACAAACAAGAAAGAAATTAAAAAAGTAAATAGAACATTAGAAAAACTAGGTATGATAGACCTTTGGAGAAAACTGAATGGCAATAGGAAGGAATATACTTTCTTCTCAGCAGTTCATGGATCCTATACAAAAATTGACCATATATTAGGACATAAAGATCTCAAAATTAAATGTAGGAAGGCAGAAATAATAAATGCCTTCTTCTCAGATCACAATGCAATAAAAGCTACATTCAGTAAAAAGTTAGGGGTAAATAGACCAAAAAGTAATTGGAAACTGAATAATCTCATCTTAAAGAATGACTGGGTGAAAGAGCAAATTATAGAAACAATTAACAATTTCACCCAAGATAATGATAATGATGAGACATCATATCAAAATCTTTGGGATGCAGCTAAAGCAGTAATAAGGGGAAATTTTATATCTTTAGAGGCTTATTTGAAGAAAATTGAGAAAGAGAAGATTAACGAATTGGGCTTACAACTTAAAAGGCTAGAAAAAGACCAAATCATAAACCCCCAACCAAAAATTAAACTCGAAATACAAAAATTAAAAGGAGAAATCAATAAAATTGAAAGTAAAAAAACTATTGAATTAATAAATAAAACCAAGAGTTGGTTTTATGAAAAAGCCAATAAAATAGATAAACCTTTGGTAAATTTGATCAAAAAAAAGAAAGAGGAAAATCAAATTGATAGTCTTACAAATGAAAAGGGGGATCTTTCCACCAATGAAGAGGAAATTAGAGAAATAATAAGGAGTTACTTTGCCCAACTTTATGCCAATAAATTTGATAACTTAAGTGAAATGGATGACTTCCTCCAAAAATATAGGCTCCCTAGATTAACAGAGGAGGAGATAAATTGCTTAAATAGTCCCATTTCAGAAAAAGAAATAGAACAAGCTATTAATCAACTCCCCAGGAAAAAATCCCCAGGGCCAGATGGATTCACATGTGAATTCTACCAAACATTTAAAGAACAATTAGCCCCAATGTTATATAAATTATTTGAAAAAATAGGGGATGAAGGAGTCCTACCAAACTCCTTTTATGACACAGACATGGTACTGATACCTAAACCTGGTAGATCGAAAACTGAGAAAGAAAATTATAGACCAATCTCCTTAATGAATATTGATGCTAAAATCTTAAATAAGATATTAGCAAAAAGACTTCAGAAAATCATCTCCAAGATAATACACTATGATCAAGTAGGATTTATTCCAGGAATGCAGGGCTGGTTTAATATTAGGAAAATTATTAATATAATTGACCATATTAATAATCAAATTAATAAGAACCATATGATCATCTCAATAGATGCAGAAAAAGCATTTGACAAAATCCAACATCCATTCCTACTAAAAACTCTTGAGAGTATAGGAATAAATGGATTATTCCTTAGAATAATCAGGAGTATATATTTAAGACCGTCAGTAAGCATAATATGCAATAGAAATAAACTGCAACCTTTCCCAGTAAGATCAGGAGTGAAACAAGGTTGCCCACTATCACCATTACTATTCAATATAGTACTAGAAATGCTAGCCTTGGCAATAAGAGCCGAGAAAGAGATTCAAGGAATTAGAGTAGGAAATGAGGAAATTAAACTATCACTTTTTGCAGATGACATGATGGTATACTTAGAGAACCCCAAAGACTCTGCTAAAAAGCTACTAGAAATAATTCAAAATTTCAGCAAAGTGGCAGGATACAAAATAAATCCACATAAATCCTCGGCATTTTTATATATCACTAACAAAATGCAACAGCAAGAGATACAAAGAGAAATTCCATTCCAAATAAATGTTGAGAGTATAAAATATTTGGGAATCCATCTACCAAAGAAAAGTCAGAAATTATATGAGAAAAATTACAAAACACTTGCCACAAAAATAAAATCAGATTTAAATAATTGGAAAGACATTCAGTGCTCTTGGATAGGCTGAGCGAATATAATAAAGATGACAATACTCCCCAAACTAATCTATTTATTTAGTGCTATACCAATCAGACTCCCAAGAAACTATTTTAATGACCTAGAAAAAATAACAATAAAATTCATATGGAAGAATAAAAGGTCAAGAATTGCAAGGGAACTAATGAAAAAAAAAAACTCAGAGGAAGGTGGTCTAAGTGTACCTGATCTAAAGCTATATTATGTAGCAGCAGTCACCAAAACCATTTGGTATTGGCTAAGAAATAGACCGGTAGATCAGTGGAACAGATTAGATACAAAGGACAAAAAAGGGTACATCTATAGCAATCTAATCTTTGACAAACCCAAAGATTCCAACATTAGGGATAAAAATTCATTATAATGTGACTAGTTAAGTCACTGGGAATGGATCCTTAGACAGCACTGCCCCATCCCCTCTTCTTCCCCATGCTCACATTTGTTTATTTTATAATAAATAAGTATGATGGAAGAATTAATTATTTGGAGCATGACTAACTTATTTAAGTTAGAGTCTTTATAGATATAGGTGAAAGTCCAGTGCATTCTTTGATCTCCCTCCATTTTACAAAGACATCCATAAATCCCCTAAGCAGTTAAGAAAAAAAATTATAGCTTTGCTCGGTGAGCTGACTCTGATACTTTAAGGACTTTAAGGAAATAATAACTTTTTTTCTTGAATGATCCAAGAGCCCTGAACTTATTGAATAAGCTTCAACTCTTACACAGAAACACAACATAAAAAGCTCACCTTGTGAAAAAAAGGTAATATAATACTAGTATATTGAGGATTGAATACAGACAGGTAGGATGATAGTTAAAAGACAGAGTTTTGTTTTGTTTTTTTGTTTGTTTATTTTTCCCTAAATGAAATTGATGTTTTTCTAAGGAAAATCCTATTTGTATATCTTCAAGTTCTAGTTTGGGCTCTTATGCTCTCTCTCTTGTCCTTTCTTCCTCCTTCTTTCTTTATACTAAATCCCACAGATTTAATTATCCTCTAAATATAGACAATTATCCAATCCATTTTTCTAGTGTTATTTCCAACTCCAATCAAAGTCCCAGCTTCAGTTTCTCTCTTTTGCACGAGTTCTGGTCCTATATCAACTACCTAATGGGCATTTTCAACTAGATGCTATATTTAGACTCCAAAGGTCTAATACAGAAAGAACCCCGTGTTTACTTTCTAAAACCATACTTTTTGACTTCCCAATTTCTGTTTAGGGTATCAACATCATTCTTGTCATGTAAATTCTCATCTCCAATATCATCCCCTCACTTCTTAATCTTCACTCCACACTTCTAATAAATTGCCAAGTTCTGTTGATTCTACTTCTATAATATCTCTCACACTGATCCCTTCCACAAGAAAATTATTATTATTTTATTTAAAAAAAAAAACAACTAAACATTAGTGCCACTCTTTTCATCAATTCTTATTGTAATTGATGTTATTATAGAAGAATGAAAAAATACCCTTTTTAAAGATCATAGCATTACCCATTTAGAGTTTGAGGGAAATTTAGAGATATAGTCCCTATTCCTTTATTAGCAGATGAGGAAATTTATCCAATGAGGCAAAATGAATTAGCCAGAATCACAAAGGAAATAATTAGAAATTCTGACTTGAAATATATTCTTTGACTAGAAATCTAACCAGCACAATATCTACTGAACATTCCTGAAGTAAAATATTTACTCTAATTTGAGGCATAGTCCTTCAAGCATGACAACAGCAACATTTACTTATAACATGTTATAATTGGTACTCAGTGCTGAAGTCATCTTAAATTCTTCTTTTTCCCTCATCATCCACATCTAATTAATTGTCAGACTTCTCAATTTTCCTTTTGCAATATTCCTCACATATATCAGCTTTCCTTTATTCACATAATCACTAAACTAGCTGAAGTCCTTTTATATGATTGTCTGTAATAACATAATTATTGATGAGTCTCATCACTCTTTATTTGATGTACTATGCTCTGATTTAACTTTTCATTCTTTTAATCCCCATTACCATCTACCTACCCAGAATATTCTCCATTCCCAGAAAATCTGCATCCCTCTGCCAATTGAAATCTTTATCTTACATGACAATGTTGCTCACTTTTTAGCTTCTTCTTATTTTTTCTTGATTGCCCCCACTTACATTTTTATAGTATGACAGGAACCTTTTTTCTTTAAAAGCTATTATCATTTTCCTGGAAGTCAGAAGACTTGCCCAAGACCACACATCTTACATTTATCCCTGCTGCATTCTACCTTCCATTATATATACTAATTTGTAGGAACAAGATGATCAAGTGAAATTTGTCATTACCAAATATGCCATTTTTGTTCAGATAGAACAAATTAATATGACAAGAAGATTTCATATGAGGGAAATGGTAAATTGATTAAAAAAACAAACTTTCTGTCTATGTGAATGTTGGAAATCAATTTATACTGTGATACCTTGAAAGATATATTCATGTGTCCAAATTCTATAGATATAAACCATAACTTCTGCCTCCTCATACATTTTGGCTATTGTGTATGTTTTCCCATGAAATATATATTGTTTTAAGTAATCTTTTTAACTTGTTATATAGGCCTTCCTTTTTTGGGGGGGGGCATGCAAGGGCCATCATTATGATACTTGGAGTAATCATCTTTTGTTTTTATTTTTTCATCTTTTATTTGTTACAAGTCCACTTATTTTTCCAGGAAGTTTTATGTCTAATAATGTATTTTTGTTACTTTGCATACCGATTGGTTATACAACCTACTTTTATCCACCAATTTTCTATTATCCTTTGGACATTAAACACTTTTAATTATTCTGCATTCTTGATATTCTGTGATTTATAACCATTATAACTTTCCTAGTAGAACATGTGTCAAAAATGCATGTTTGTAACAACATGCAGTTTGGAATTATCAAAAGTACTGTTTTTTAAATTGCAATCTAGTTTTTCCTCTTCAGCTCACTTTCATTTGAAGAACTTTAATCATTTAAATTGCTCTGAAGAGCTGCTGATCTAGCTATATGTGACAAGTTGGAAATTTTATTTTCATTTATTTTTTTCAGAATGGATGTTAAGGTCATTCTCTTTCACATTGTGGGTGTAATTCACAGAGGAGAGTTCATTATGTTCCAGGGTTCAGAACAATCAATAATACCAAAATTTAACTTTGTTGAATCTGTGTCTTCATGTTTAGTATTTCATTTGAAGTCTACACCCAATATATTATTGGTCAAAGTCATTTCTGTATTTTCAGCAGTTGTAAAATCATTTCCATTTCAAATACACATGAAAAACACTTAAGAAAATCTGTCAAAGATACATTTTTTTACTTCCCAATCAAATGTTTTATTAAAACCAATCAATCCAATAAGCTTTAATTGAGTGCTTAAGATGAACCAAGCACTGCTGAGAGCTGAGAATATAATAGAAAAATGGAAGTAAAATACTAAAAGAATTTACTTTCTATTTGCAAACAATACTTACACAGAAAAAATATACACATGTATATATGTGTGTGTTATGCACATATACCCACATATTCATGTAGAAATTTGAATGTGAATAAACAGATATGTGTGCATATACACACATTTTTTTGTGTGAGTATTATTTATGCCTTCTATATCTATATATTTAAGGAAGATTTGGGATTCATATCTTCCTTACTACAGGTCCAAAAATTTGGCCACTATGGACCCTGCTACCTATATTCAAGTCACCCACATCCTACACATATGTATACATTTTAATATGGGCTTCCTATATAAGAATGCACATGTATGCATATATATGAAATGTATGTGTAAGGAAGAAATACAAAACTGTTTCAGTTGGGGGTGAAGGCACTAACAATTGGAGGTTTTAAGGGGAACAAAAAGGACACGATACCTAAACTGTGCTATGAAATAACAGGGAGTAGGAAAGCGTATACTAAGATACATAGGAAAGAGATTGAATATTGTATATCAGGAACAACAAAAAGGCTAGTTTGTTTGGGAAACAAAAAAAATAAACACTATAAAATATCTATACTTTTCAATCAATTGATTATAAAGATATAGTATTTTATAGAAAATCTCTATGTATTACATATATATATATACATATATATGTACATATATATATGTACATATATATATGTATGTATATATATATATATATGAACAAATATTTAAGTCTATTATATAAGCATATGTGCCTGCATATACCTTTGATTTATGTTCTGGGTATATATGTATATATGCATATATGAAATACCTATATCATCTAAAATAACAGAACATGATGTCTATATGTATCACATACACACTTATATAATAAAAAAATCTTGCTTAACTTAAATGAACTGTTCCTTCAATCTCTAGGTAAAATGATTTTTGCATAATGAGAATTTCCCCACAGATGTGGGGGAGGGAGGAAGGAAAGGGGTTGTGAGCCTGTGTAGGGAGAGAAACAACAGAAGGATAAAGGAGAGGGAAGGACCAAGTCAGAGAAGTAAGAACAAGAGAAGTTACAAACAGCATTTGGGGGCCAAATACATAAGTGCTTGGTGGGAATGGAGAGGAAGAATATGAATTTGTTATATGTGTATTCATACTATATACTATCTATATGTATGCATATTCATGTACCTAATCATGCACAACACAGTTGAATCTAATGAGATCTTATCAACTCTTTGCTCATATATTTATTTTTATACATACATAACATATATGTGTGTTCCCACATTGTCTTCCCCATTAATTTGTGAGATCTTTGATAGCAGGGCTTTATTTATTTATTTATTTGTTTGTTTGTTTGTTTATTTATTTATTTATTTGTTTGTTTGTTTGTTTATTTTGTTCCCCTTCTTTATATCTCCAAGACTCATTACTTGGCACACAGTAAGCACATAATAAGAACTTATTTCCTTGACTTTAATATGCATATTTGTATGTAAGTTCCTTCTGTGATCTTTTGAATTAATTTGAAATCTTCCTTTCTTTGATGTCTTAAGAATCAATACATAATGCTGTGTAGATTGCCTTGCCTTTTACATTGATTTCTTCTGTATATGCTTAATTAGTTCTGAGTGAGTTCTCCCAATTCATGTCTCCTTAAAAGCCATTTTCTCAGGAACTGACAGGACATTGAAAAGACTCACTTATTCTTGTTCTTCTATGGCAAATGGAAAGAATAGATGTTTTTCCCCAACTTTACAAGTGTTTGCCTCCACCTATACCATTTACTATTTAGATGTAGGTGATCAGAGCTCCCTCTTGTGGTCTAAAAGAACATAACACTCTGCTACATTCAGTCAATTTATTTTACAGATGTTTTTATCTTCAGAATAAGGTAGAATAAATTGAATTGTACTTTTGATCATTTATCCCCAAAGACTTTTGTTAAAATTTATCATGATAAAATAATATATTACCTTCTAAAGTAACTCATTGTTTGTTTACATGTTATAAAAAAAAAGAAATTGCTTTAATGCAATTTAATGTTTGATTCTCATGAAACCTTATAAAGTATATCATTAAAATTTAAGGGCATTAACTGAATTTATCAAGGTCACACAACTGGAAAATAGCATGACCAAAACTTAAATTCCTATCTCATCATTCCATGCCATATGTCAACTCAATTGAGCAAATACTTATTAATTACCTATAATATGAGAAACTGTGTGGTAAAGTAACCTTGAAACCAAGAGGATTGGGACAAGATCAGGTGACTGACACATACTGCTTTTGGATCCTGAGCAAGTCATGTGCACATATGTATTTCTACCTTCTCAGTATATCAGATCACTACCAGATAAAGAGAATATAAGTTGTAGAGAAAGTGTCAAATAGCATAATTAGAGAGATTTTCTCATCATTGAAATATTAAGTCTAGTCCATAGTCTAATCTGACATGCCAGGTACCATTATGATCTTGGAATACTGATACCCCAACAAAAATTATGATTTTAGAGGGCTGGATGAGAGTGGAAAATACAGGATATACACAGATGCAACAGAAAAAAAATGTCAAAAATAATTTACTCTGGGAAGGAAAGGCATTAGTAACTGGGAGAATCAAGAAAGGCAATTGAGTTGACATGGTAATTAAACTGCTTTTTAAAAGATGACAGGCATTCCAGGAAATGGAAGGCTACCACGTGAGATTGGGGTCAGGAAGCAAGAACTACTTCTTTTGAACTTGTACCTGAACTCCTAGGCACTAATTCAGTGCCTAATACTTAGAACCACTCAGGGAATGTTGATTACTTAAGAAGTGAATATGAAGAAGGAATTATTATCATCATCAGTAGTAGTATTTTAATATTATTTATTAAAATTTTTAAAAAATTAATTTTAAAATTATAACTTTTTTGACAATACATATGCATAGGTGATTTTTTTAACAACATTATCCCTTGCACACCCTTCTGTTCCGATTTTTCCCCTCCTTCCCTCCATTCCCTCCCCTAGATGGCAGGCAGTCCCATACATGTTAAATATGTTACAGTATATTCTAGATACAATATATGTTGCACAGGAAGAATTGGCTTCAGAAGGTAAAAATAACCTGGGAAGAAAAACAAAAATGCAAACAGTTTACACTCATTTCCCAGTGTTCCTTCTCTGGGTGTAGTTGATTCTGTCCACCATTGATCAACTGAATCTAAATTAGATCTTCTTTTTGTTGAAGATATTCACTTCCATCAGAATACATCCTCATATAATATTGTTGTTGAAGTGTATAATGATCTCTTGGTTCTGCTCATTTCACTCAGCATCAGTTCATGTAATCTCTCCTAGCCTCTCTGTACTCATCCTGCTGATAATTTCTTACAGAACAATAATATTGCATAATATTCATATACCATAATTTACCTAACCATTCTCCAATTGAAATATGTTAGAGTATAAATTAAATACAATATATGTATACATGACCAAACAGTTGTTTTGCTGAACAAAAAGAATTGGACTTTGAAATAGTGTACATTTAGCTTGTGAAGGAAATCCAAAATGCAGGCAGACAAAATTAGAGGTATTGGAAATTCTATGTAGTGGTTCATAGCCATCTCCCAGAATTCTTTTGCTGAGTGTAGCCGGTTCAGTTCATTAATGCTCTATAGGAACTGATTTGGTTCATCTCATTGTTGAAGAGGGCCACATCCATCAGAATTGATCATCATATAGTATTGTTGTTGAAGTATACAATCTCCTGGTCCTGCTCATTTCACTCAGCATCAGTTCATGTAAGTTTCTCCAGGTCTTTCTGAAATCATCCTGTTGGTCATTTCTTTCAGAACAATAATATTTCATATTATTCATATACCACAATTTATTCAGCCAGTCTCCAATTGATGGACATCCACGTACTTTCCAGTTTCTGACCACCACAAAGAGGGCTGCCACAAACATTCTTGCACATACAGGTCCCTTTCCCTTCTTTAAGATCTCTTTGGAGTACAAACCCTGTAGCAATGCTGCTGGATCAAAGGGTATGCACAGTTTTATAACTTTTTTAGCATAGTTCCAAATTGCTCTCCAGAATGGCTGGATGTATTCACAGTTCTACCAACAATGTATCAGTGTCCCTATTTTCCCACATCCCCTCCAACATTCTGCATTACCTTTCCCTGTCATTCTACCAATCTGACAGGTGTGGAGGGGTATCTCGAGTTGTGTTAATTTGCATTTCTCTGATTAATAATGATTTGGAGCATCTTTTCATATGACTAGAACTAATTTCAATTTCTTTATCTGAGAATTGTCTGTTCATATCCTTTGACCATTTATCAATTGGTAATTG
This sequence comes from Sminthopsis crassicaudata, assembly GCF_048593235.1. Lineage (NCBI taxonomy): Eukaryota > Metazoa > Chordata > Mammalia > Dasyuromorphia > Dasyuridae > Sminthopsis > Sminthopsis crassicaudata. Next base: position 484,488,509 of record NC_133619.1, on the reverse strand, counting down.
GCTTGATTTCTTATAAATTAGAGTCAATTCTCTATATATTTTGGAAATGAGGCCTTTATCCGAATCTTTGACTGTAAAAAATGTTTTCCATGTTATTATTTCACTTCTAATCTTATCTGCATTGATTTTGTTTATGCAAAAACGTTTCAATTTGATATAATCAAAGCTTTCTATTTTGTGATCAATAATGATCTCTAATTCTTCTTTAGTCATGAATTCATTCCTCTTCCATAGTTCTGAGAGGTAAACTATCCTATGTTCCTCTAATTTATTTATAATCTCATTCTTTATTACTAGGTCATGAACCCATTTTGACCTTACCTTAGTGTACGGTGTTAAGTGTGGATCAATGTCTAGTTTCTGCCATATTAATTTCCAATTTTCCCAGCAATTTTTGTCAGACATTGAGTTCTTATCCCAAAGGCTGGAGTCCTTGGGTTTGTCAAACACTAGGTTGTTAGAGTTATTAATTATTTTGTCCTTTGGACCTAACCTATTCCACTGATCAACTAGTGTATTTCTTAGCCAATACCAAATGGTTTTGGTAACTGCTGCTTTATATTATAATTTTAGATCTGGTACAGCTAGGCCACCTTCATTTGATTTTTTTTTCATTAATTCCCTTGAAATTCTTGACCTTTTGTTTTTCCATATGAACTTTGTTGTTATTTTTTCTAGGTCATTAAAATAATTTTTGTGGAGTCTTATTGGTATAGTGCTAAATAAATAGATTAGTTTAGGTAGTATTGTCATCTTTATTATATTTGCTCGCCCTATCCAAGAACATTTAATATTTTTTCCAGTTGGTTAGATCAGACTTAATTTGCATGGTGTTTTGTAGTTTTGCTCATATAGTTTCTGATTTTCCCTTGGCAAATAGATTCCTAAATATTTTATACTATCAGTAGTTACTTTAAATGGAATTTCTATCTGTACCTCTAACTGTTGGATTTGTTAGTGATGTATAAGAATGCTGATGATTTATGTGAATTTATTTTGTATCCTGCAACTTTGCCAAAGGTGTGGATTATTTCTAATAGCTTTTTAGTTGGATCTTTGGGGTTCTCTATGTATACCATGATATCATCCGCAAAGAGTGATAATTTGGTTTCCTCATTACCTACTCTAATTCCTTGAATCTCTTTCTCGGGTCTTATTGCCAAAGCTAGTGTTTCTAATACAATATTGAATAGTTATGGCGATAGTGGACAACCTTATTTCACCACTGATCTTAATAGGAATGGTGGCAATCTTTCTCCATTGCATATGATGCTTATTGATGGTTTTAAATAGATGTTACTGATTATCTTAAGGAAAAGTCCATTTATTCCTAGACTCTCAAGTGTTTTTAATAGGAATGGATGTTGGATTTTAGCAAATGCTTTTTCTGCATCTATTATCATGATCATATAATTTTTGTTAATTTGATTATTAATATGGCCAATTATACTGATAGTTTTCCTAATATTGAACCAGCCCTGCATTCCTGGTATAAATCCTACTTGATCTTGATATATTATCCTGGGGATGATTTTCTGGGGCCTTTTTGCTAATATCTTATTTAAGATTTTAGCATCAATATTCATTAGGGAGATTGGTCTATAGTTTTCTTTCTCCATTTTCAACCTACCTGGTTTGGGTATCAGTACCATGTCTGTGTCATAAAAGGAGTTTGGTAGGATTCCTTCATCCCCTATTTTTTCAAATAGTTTATATAATATTGAAGCTAATTGTTCTTTGAATGCTTGGTAGAATTCACCTACGAATCCATCTGGTCCTAGAGATTTTTTCTTAGGGAGTTGATTAATAGCTTGCTCTATTTCTTTTTCTGAAATGGGACTATTTAAGCAATTTACTTCCTCCTGTGTTAATCTGGAAAGCCTATAATTTTGGAGGTAGTCCTTCATTTCACTTAAGTTATCAAATTTATTGGCACAAAGGTGGGCAAAGTAACTCCTTATTATTTCTCTAATTTCCTCCTCATTGGTGGACAGTTCCCCCTTTTCATTTTTAAGATTAACAATTTGATTTTCATTTCTCCTTTTTCTAATCAGATTTACCAAAGGTTTATCTATTTTATTGGATTTTTTCATAAAATCAATTCAGTTTTATTTATTAGTTTGATAGTATTTTTACTATCACTATTATTAATTTCTCCTTTTAATTGTAGAATTTCAAGTTTAGTATTTGATTGGGGTTTTTAATTTGGTCTTTTTCTAGCTTTTTAAGTTGCAATCCAAATTTATTGATCTTCTCTTTCTCTATTTTCTTCAAATAAGCCTCCAAAGATATAAAATTTCCCCTTATTACCACTTTAGCTGCATCCCACAAATTTTGGTATGATGTTCCATCATTGTCATTATCTTGAGTGAAATCATTAATTGTGTCTATAATTTGCTTTTTCACCCAATCATTCTTTAAGATGAGATTATTTAGTTTCCAATTATTTTTGATCTATTTACTCCTAACTTTTTGGTGAATGTAGTTTTTATTGCATTGTGATCTGAAAAGAAGGCATTTATTATTTCTGCCTTCCTGCATTTAATTTTGAGATCTTTATGTCCTAATATATGATCAATTTTTGTATAGGTTCCATGAGCTGCTGAGAAGAAAGTATACTCCTTTCTGTCACCATTCAGTTTTCTCCAAAGATCTATTATACCTAATTTTCCTAATATTTGATTTGCCTCTTTAATTTCTTTCTTATTTGTTTTGTGGTTTGATTCATCTAATTCTGAGAGTGCAAGGTTGATATTTCTTACTATTATAGTTTTGTTGTCTATTTCCTTTTGCAACTCTCTTAACTTCTCCTTTAGGAAGTTAGATGCTATACCACTTGGTGCATATATGTTTAGTATTGATATGGCTTCATGGTCTATGATACCCTATATATATAGTTTCCTTCCTTATCTCTTTTGATTAGATCAATTTTTGCTTTTGCTTGATCTGAGATGAGGATGGCTACCCCTGATTTTTGACTTCACTTGAAGCATAATAGATTCTGCTCCAGCCTTTTATCTTTACTCTGTAAGTATCTCCCTGCTTTAAATGTGTTTCCTATAAACAACATATTGTAGGGTTCTGACTTTTCATCCAGTCTGCTATCCTCCTCCGCTTAATGGGAGTGTTCATCCCATTCACATTTACAGTTAAAATTACTAACTCTGTATTTCCTACCATCATAATATCCCCTGATTATGCTTTTTTCCCTTACTCCCACTGAACCCCTTCCCCAGTATTAAATTTATGAGCCCTATTTGTGTCACGCAGCCCTCCCTCTTTAATATCTCTTCCTCCTCCTTTTAATCCCTTTCCTTTTCTTATTGCTCTTTTCTTATTCCCTTTCTTTATTGTTCTTTTTCTTTTCCCGTTTCCTATCCCTCTTTTTAATGAGGTGAGAAAGAATTTTCAATAAAACTAATATGTTAATTATTTTCTCTTTGAGCCAATTCTGATGGGAGTAAGGTTCACACAAAAGTGCTCCCCCTCTCTAACTTCCCTCAGATATGATAGGTTTTCTTTGCCTCTTTGTGGGATGTTGTTTCCCTGTTTTTATCTCCCCTTTCCCCTTTTTCTTACACTATCCCCTTTCCATTTCTACTTCCCTTGTTTTTTTGTTATATCTTTAAAATCAAATTATACATGTAGTCTTAATGTATATCCACAACAGAAATACAGTTATCAAGATTTCCTTTTTACCTTTTTCTGCTTCTCTTGAGTCCTATGATTGGAGATCAAATGTTTTTGTTTAAATCTGTTTGTTTTTTTTTTTCTTAGAAACGTATGGAATTCATCTGTTTCATTAAATGTCCATCTTCTTCCATGGAAGGAAATGCTCAACTTAGTTGGATAGCTTATTCTTGGCTGTATTCCAAGTTCTTTTACTTTCAGAATTTGAGATTCCAGGCCCTTTGATCCTTTAACATAGAAGCAGCCAGATTTTGAGTGATCCTTATTGTGACACCTTGGTATTTGAATTGTTTTTTCCTGGCTGCTTGTAATATTTTTTCCTTAGTCTGATAGTTCTGAAATTTGGCTACAATGTTCCATGGAGTTTTTTGTTTGTTTGTTTGTTTGTTTGTTTTTTTTTTTTTGTTTTTTTTTTTGGGGGGGGGTCTTTTCCAGAAAGTGTTCAATGAATTCTTTCAATGTCTATTTTACCTTCTGGTTCTATTATCTCTGGGCAGTTCTCTTCAATGATTTCCTGTAAAATAGTATCTAGGCTTTTTTTCATCATAATTTTCGGGAAGTCCAATAATCCTCAGATTGTCTCTCCTAGATCTTCTTTCCAGGTCTGTCATTTTGGCAAGTAGATAGCTGTCATTTTTCCACAGATTTTCATTTTTTTGGCTTTGTTTGACTGATTCTTGGTTACTAAATGAATCATTCATTTCTATTTGTTCAGTTCTGATTTTTAATGAGTAATTTTCTTCATTTGCTTTTTTTACTTCTTTTTGTATGTGTCCAATTGAGTTTTTAAATGAATTGTTTTGCTCCATGGAATTTTTTCCATTTCACTATATTTGTTTTTTTAGTGAGTTATTTTCTTTTTCTACTTCACTGATCCTACTTTCAAGGGAATTCTTTATCTTTTCCAATTCACAGATCCTACTTTCCTGTGATTTCTTTACCTTTTCCAACTCCTTACTTCTGTTTCCCTGCACTTCCTGTGAATTATTTACCTTTTTCAATTCACATTTCAGGAAGTTGTTTACCTTTTCTAATTCACATTTCAGGACATTGTTATTCTCTAGCATAGCTTCTCTTTCCTTTCCCCATTTTTCTTCTAATTCTCTCTTCAGATTTTTAATAGTTTGATCTAGGAGAGCATTATTTGGGGAATTGTCTGGAGGCTGTCTGCTATTAGCCTACTCAGGTTTGGAAACCAGCTCTTTTTCTGCATAGAAGCTGTCAATTGTTTTCTTCATTATTTTGCTCATTTTTTTTAAGCCTTCAGGGTCTGTCCTCAGGCAAGGAGATTACCAGCTTCCTTTGCAGAGTGAAGATGGGTTTATGGGCAGTATTTGCTCTCTCAATGGGCTGCAAGGAATAGCCGAGCTGTGGGAGGACTCTGGGAAGATCTCCACAGGGAAGTGACTAGGCCTGGGTATATTGGGCCGGATTGTGTAAATGCCCTGCTAGGAGCCCTGCTGTGAGGATTAGTGACCACCTTGGGGCTAGGGTTAAGGAGCAAAGGTATCACTGCCCTGCCATAAACCCCTGCTTTGAGTATTTGAGATCCTCTGGTTCCTCACCATACCGGAAGTGTCCCTGCCTGGGGGAGTGCAATCAGGCTGGGGAAATTTTACTATCCCCAGCAAGCCTCTCACTATACAGATGAGAGGCTGCCCTGAGTGGTGCCTCTGCTGTGTGTGACTGCCCCCCACCATCAGCCCCTAGCTGCTGAATGCTGTGAAGAGCTGTGTTATGGTCTGTGCTAGATCATTTCTGGTCCTGGGTGAGCACAGCCAGAGCCTCTCAGGCTTTGGCATCCCTCAGTGTACCCACTACCCCAGGCTCCAACTTCTCTGCTGGTCCCCTACTCTGCCACCAAAGCAAAGCAGTCAGGCTACAGCAGAGAGCTCTGTGTAAACTTTCCAACCACAGATGTTGCCCTGTTCTCATTTCTCTCCCTGCTCTGCACTGGTCTTCTCCCACCATCTCAGATCAAACCTTTTCTGGCAATATTCCAGATTCTCTTCCGCTGGTAAGTTTTTGTATTCCCAATCTTCATGGGTTTTACCAGTCAAGTTCTGTTTTTGAGGCTGAATTAAATACTTAGTAGAAAGGGAATTAGAGAGCTTAGATAGTTCCATCTAGCTTCTCCACCATCTTGGCTCCGCCCCCCCAATTTTTTTTTTCAGTAATTCCCTTGAAATTCTCATATTTTGTTCTTCCATATGAATTTTTTTCTAAGTCTTTAAAATCGCTTCTTGGGAGTCTGATTGATATAGCACTAAATAAATAGATTAGTTTAGGGAGTATTGTCATTTTTATTATATTCTCTCAGCTTATCCAAAAGCACTTAATATTTTTCCAGTTATTTAAATCTGACTTTATTTTTCTGCAAGTGTTTTGTACTTTTGCTCATATATTTCCTGACTTTCCTTTGGTAGATAGATTCCCAAATATTTTATGCTATCAACATTATTTTGAATGGGATTTCTCTTTGTATCTCTTGCTGTTGGATTTTGTTGGTGATATATAAAAATGCTGATGATTTATGTGGATTTATTTTGTATCCTGCAACTCTATTAAAGTTGTGAATTATTTGTAATAGCTTTTTATTAGAATCTCTAGGGTTTTCTAAGTATACCATCATATCATTTGCAAAGAGTGTTAGCTTGGTTTCCTCATTACCTACTCTGATTCTTTTAATCTCTTTCTTGACTCTTATTGCCGAGGCTAGCATTTCTAATACAATATTGAATAGAAATGGTGATAGTGGTCAACCTTGCTTCACTCCTGATCATACTGGGAAAGGTTCCAGTTTATTGCCATTACATATGGTATTTACTGATGGTTTTAAATATATGCTCCTGATTATCTTAAGGAATAGTCCATTTAGTCCTATATCTCCAGTATCTTTAGTAGGAATGGATGTTGGATTTTATCAAATGCTTTTTCTGCATCTATTGAGATGATCATATGTTTTTTGTTAATGTGGTTATTGATATAGCCAATTATGCTCATAGGTTTTCTAATATTGAACCAGCCTTGCATTCCTGATATAAATCCCACTTTGTCGTAGTGTATTATCCTGGGGATGATTTTCTGGAGTCTTTATGCTAATATTTTATTTAAGATTTTAGCATCAATATTCATTAGGGAGATTAGTCTATAACTTTCTTTCGCTGTTTCCAACCTACCTGCTTTAGGTATTAGTACCATGTCTGTGTCATAAAAGGAATTTGGTAGGACTCCTTCAATCCCTGATTTTTAAAATAGTTTATATACCATTGGAGTTAATTGTTCTTTAAATGTTTGGTAGAATTCATATGTAAATCCATCTGGTCCTGGGGATTTTTTTCTTAGGGAGTTTATTAATAGTTTGTTCTATTTCTTTTTCTGAAATGGGATTATTTAGACTATTTACTTCTTCATCTGTTAATTTGAACAAGCTATATTTTTGAAGGTATTCTTCCATTTCCTTTAACTTATCAAATTTGTTGGCATAAAGTTGGGCAAAGTAACTCCTATTTATTGTTCTAATTTCCTCTTCATTAGTGGTGAGTTCTCATTTTCATTTTTAAGACTTACAATTTGATTTTCCTCTTTCCTTTTTTTAACCATTTTTACTGAGGGTTTGTCTATTTTGTTGATTTTTTCATAGAACCAACTCTTAGTTTTATTAATTCAATAGGTTTTTTTGTTTGATAAACAATCTCTCCTTTTATTTTTAGAATTTCAAGTTTTCATTTTTGTCTGGGGGTTTTTAATTTGTTCCTTTTCTAGCATTTTTAGTTGTAAGCCCAATTCATTGATCTTCTCTTTCTCTATTTTATGCAAATAGGCCTCTAGAGATATAAAATTTCCCTTTATTACTGCTTTGGCTGTATCCCACAAATTTTGGTATGATGTCTCATTATTGTCATTTTCTTGGGTGAAGTTATTAGTATGAGATTATTAGTTTCCAATTATTTTTGGTCTATTTTCCCCTGGCTTTTTATTGAATGTAATTTTCATTGCATCGTGGTCTGAAAAGGATGCATTTACTATTTCTGCCTTACTGCATTTGATTTTGAGGTTTTTATGTCCTAATATATGGTCAATTTTTGTATAGGTTCCATGAACTGCTGAGAAGAAAGTATAGGCCTTCCTGTCTCCATTTAGTTTTCTCCAAAGATCTATTATAGCAATTTTTTCTAGTATTCTATTTACCTCTTTGACTTCTTTCTTATTTATTTTGTGGTTTGATTTATCTAATTCTGAGAGTGCAAAGTTGAGATGTCCCACTATTATAATTTTGCTATTTCTTCTTGCAGCTCTCTTAATTTCTCTTTTAAGAATTTAGATGCTGCATCACTTGGTGCATATATGTTTAATATTCATACAGCTATTTATGCTACCTTTTAGTAAGATATAGTAACCTTCCTTATCTCTTTAATTAGATCATTTTTTGCTTTTGCTTAATCTGAGATGAGGATTGCTACCCTTGGTTTTTTTTTTGGCTTTACCTGAAGCATAGAAGATTCTGCTCCAACCTTTTACTTTTATTCTTATACCTTTATTATGTGTTACCCTGTTTCAGGTATGTTTCCTGTAAACAACATATTGTAGGATTGTAGCTTTTAATCCAGTCTGCTAACTGCTTCTTCTTTATGGGGGAATTTATCCCATTCACATTTATGGGTAAAATGACTAATTCTGTATTGCTTGCTATCATGTTAACCCCTATGTACTTTTCTCCTTTCCTTTCCCCTTACCTCCCTCCCCAGCGTTAAACTTGTGAGCAACACTTGCTTCTCACAGCCCTCCCTTTTTAGTATCTCTCCCCCACCTTAGAGTTCCTCTTTCTATTTTACCCCTTTTCCTCACAATTTCTATATTCCCTTTGGCTTAGCTTACTCCTTCCATTTTCATTTTCCCCATCCCACTTTTCAATGAAATGGAAGGAGTTTCACCATAAATCAAATATGTCTATATTTTTTCTCTTTAAGCCAATTCTGATGAGTATATGATACACACAATGTTTATCCTTCTCCATTCTTTCTCTCAGATAAAATAGGTTACCTTTGCCTCTTCGTGAAATGTAGTACCACCACTTTACCTTTTTTTACTATACAATTTCCTTTCCACCTCTAGTTTCTAGGACAAATTATACATGTGTTCTTTATATAACTTTGTGGCCTGCGCCTGATGTGTTTGTCCCCACCCCGAGCAAAAACAGACCTCTTCTGGTGAATTTCAAGGATGTCTTCTGTTGGTAATTATTTGTGGGGTTTTTTTTTCTGATCAAGCATTAATTCCAAGGCTTGTCATGAAATAAATTCTGAGAGAAAATGTGGAGCTTAAGCAGATGTGTGCCTCCTCTCTGCCATCTTGGCCAGAAGTCCCCCATTAGTAGTAGTATTGATGATGATGATGATAATGATAATGATGATGATGATGATGATGATGATGATGATGATGATGATGATACCATTTATATAGCACATTGCTTGGCAACCTATTACAAATACTATTTCATTTTATACTTACAGATAGTTACTTATATTATGTACAAGGAAACTGGGCAGGCAGAGGTTAAGAGACTTCCCCAGCACCACACAACTACTAAGTGCTTTTATACTCCAGGTCCAAGGCTTCAGCCATCTTACTACCTAAGAGCCCATATGAAAGTCATTCATGTCTAATTTTCTCTCTACTGCACCAAACAGCCTCTCCAAAGTCATGTAGCTATTTGAAAACACAATAAGGACTAGAAATCAGCTCTTTTAACCTCATAAATTGGTGATTTTCCCAATAGACATGATCATTTGCCAGGGTAAAGATTAGTCAGATGTTTATTGTATTTTTTCTGACATATCTAGAACAGTATAGAACAAATTATAAGAAACTTGATCAGTACCTTTCCTATAGATCTAATACTTATGTAGTATAAATGATAGAGTTGTCAAAATCAGGAAGATCTGGATTCAAATCTCTCCTCACTTTTAGGCTCCTGGGCAAATCAGTTTTCTCTTTTGTACAATAGAGATCATTTATACTTGCTTTGTAAAGGTTATTTTGAAGATTAGATGAGATAAAATTTAAGAAAAGTGTTTTATATTTGATGCACATGGCTCTCTTCTACAATGAGATGATTCAGGCCAGTTCCAATGGCCTTGTGATAAAAAGAGCCATCTGTACCTAGAGAGACTTTGGGGACTGAGTGTGGATCACAACATAATATTTTCACTCTTTTTGTTGTTTGCTTGCATTTCATTTTCTTTTTCACTTTTTTCCCTTTTGATGTGATTTTTATTGTGTAACATGATATTTATGGAAATATGTATAGAAGGGGCAGTTAGGTAGGGCAGTGGATAGATGACTAGCCCTGAATTCAGGAGGACCTGAATTCAAATCTGGCCTCAAACACTTAACACTGCTTAGCATGTGACTCTGGGTAAGACTCTTAACCCCAATTGCCTCAGCGAAAGAAAGAAAGAAAGAAAAAAATTGTATAAAAGAATTGCACATGTTTCACATATATTGGATTACTTGCCATTTAGGAGAGGGGGTGGAAGTAAAGGAGGAAGAAAATTTGGAATACAAGGTTTTGCAAGGTTAAATGTTGAAAACTGTCCATGTATATATTTTCAAAATAAAAAGAAAGCTTTAATAAAGAACAGAAAAAAGAGAACTATTTTATAAACATTAAAGTAATATGTAAATGTTATTGAGAAGATACTTTACAAGAAATTTTTGCACCTTTAGTAAGTACTACAAACCATATCCTGGGGAAAATATCAAGTTCATCTTTAGTTAAACTTAATGGGGGAGAAAGATGGGATTATTATATTCTGTGGGTAGGAAGAAGTCTTGGCACACAGGACAAATAAGGGAAGGAATTTATCCTCTCAGGTTTTCATCTAATAGCTTCCTAATTTAAGTAATTATTTTTGCAAACTAGGGCCTAAGCTATTTTTTTCTTTTTCTATGTGTGTTGAATACTGTTAGCATGCTTCAAATTTGGACAAAGGACTGATCGCCTTATCTTATTATGGCTCTGAGTAGAATTATAACTAAAAAGTAAACTAGAGAGTACAGGAGCATCTTTCAAAAGTTTATTGTTTTTATCAAGTAGTTGGGCCACTTGGAGTAGATAGGCTCATTACTGGAAGAAATCCCAAGATGGTTTCGGAGAAGATGTTCTCTTGTGATGAAAATGTATTGGTTTGCTAATTGTATCCTTTTATAATCACTGACAAATGCGAAGAAGTTTTTTGTTTGTTTGTTTGTTTGTTTGTTTGTTTGTTTTTCTTTTGGAATCTCTAGGGACATTGCTATGATTCTGTGGTTTGAATTAATTTAAATGTTTCATTAACTCCATTCATTTTTTTAAGAACCTTAACTTACTCAATATTTTATTATAGTTTTTAGTTGCAGGTCCCAGGATATATTCAATGACAAATCCAGACAACTAACCTCTAATTTTTTCTTTATCACCTCAAAATTGTATTTTTGCATACCTATTACCTAACAGAGCAATTAGAGGGAAAGCAGTGTGGTTTAATGGTTAGAGGGTTGGCTTGAGAATCAATAAGCTCTACTTCTATAAATACTCTCACCAATTGATTGCATAACATTTTGGCCAGTCTTTTAACAACACTTTATCTTTACTTTTCTAGAGTGGAATTACCATTTTTCAGGAAGACTAATCATCCACATATTAAAATTTTAGAATGCTATTTTCATAACTGGACACTACCAGTCTATTCCTCCTCTCCCCCTGCCCAAGTAAGTGTTTTAAAGATAAACCTAGGGATGAAGAATGCCAATGAAGTATGTCCATATTGATTTTTTTCTGAAGACAATCTCACTACAAGACATAGATTAAGTGCCATAAACACTTTAACACTCAGGTACTTCTTCTGCAAAATAAAAAAATAATAGTATTTCTACTTACTATACACTTCATAGGATTGTTGTGAAGATAAAATAAAGTATCTTATCTTAAGTGCTTTGTAAATTGGGTAAACTCTGCTAATATTGCTTGTTTTTAAAAAGGAGTCTGGCAAGAAAATGTTTTTTTAGAAATCCAGAAAGTTGGAAAAAATACTTCAACAACTCTTGGTTGTTATAGTTTAGGCATCTAGGTATCAAAGTGGCAATAATGAGAGATTTGGAGACAAGAAGATTCAAGTTTAATTGCAATGTCAGAATATTACTAATTATGTAGCACTGGGCAGGTCTTTTATCCTTTCTACACCTCAGTTTTCTTATCTATAAAATGAATATAATAAAAAGCAATACCAACTTCCCAAATATATTATAATTAAATATTATTATTATTTAATATGACAATATTATTATTACTGTTCATCACTTTGCAAACCTGAAAATGATAGATAAATGCCAGTTGTGGTTGTCATTTTTATCTTCATTAGGGCAAAACATATAGTGGCTATCCACATGATTATTCATATAGTGAAAAGATTTTGTGGCTATTCATATTAAGTTATACTGTTCAGATTATTCAGGACTGCTTCATATTATGACATAGCTAGTAAATGTCAGAAATGGGATTGAAATCAAACTAATATCTGACTCCACATCCAGAAATCTATTAAATTATGTTTTTCTTCTATGAGTGCCCAGTGAGATAAAGCTAAATTAATCATTCTGTCAGTACTTATGATATGCTAGGTACTATACTAAGTGCTAGAGATGAAAAAATGAAAATGAAACAATGTGTACCTTTAAGAAGCTTATATTCTAATGAGCATGATGATAATGTAGTCTTGTGAGTATATATGGAATATTTACAAAATCAAACAAAATATTTTTAAGTTCTTTGTTTCAGGGAGAAACCAAATGTGGGGGAGATATCATTCTCCTTCTATCTTGTAATATCTATCTCTAGGGAGGAAAAGAGGAGTAAGCTCATAGCCAAGATCAGTTCCCATAAAACACAGTTTCAGTTCCAAGTCCAAAATACCCCTCAGCTTGAATCCCAGCTATTCTGCCTTCTGAAGTCTGCCATACTAGGCTTGCTGCCATTGTGCTTCATAATGAAGCATCTGAAAGGAAGAAGATAACCCAAACTAGAAATGATTATGTGTAGACCTTTTTTTGTAAAACTGGAGCTAAAGAGGAACAGGGAAGGCATCCCTTCTCTCTGACCAGTTTACCTCTTTGCATCCTCAATCACATTTTTAGATGTTCCAATATCATGATTGTAACAGGCCCTCCTGGCAGTTACAATTACTTGTTTGCCCTAGGCCCAACAGAGTACCTTTGACCACTGACCTTTGTGGTGTCAACTCTACCTGGCTCACCTCCTCTGAGCCCTTCAAAGGTCTCTGGCCATGATCTCTTGAATCTATAGTTTAATAACCAGTAGCATGCTCAAGAACAGCCACATGTAATCTTAAAAGCCTTTATTATACCTACTCACATAAGACCCTGACTTTTCAGCTCCGTAGTGAACACCTGGTCTGAAGAACCACTTGTTTTCTACCAAGTGCCTTAACTCTCAGCTATCCATCAGCTTGGCTTGGCTTGGCTACCCCAGGTTAGGGAACCAGGTTAAAGAGAGTGACTGCTGTCTGCAGTGGGCTTATAAAGGGCCTGTGAGGTCACATACACAGCCAACCAGCAAGAGAGCTGTCACCCATTATGAAGCTATCTCAATGTGGACAGGATCCCACGCACAGGGCAGTCCTATATCCACAGAGATTACTTGTGGGCTACTCAAATCTCCTGTTGCGCTGTGGCGCCACCCATTTAAAGGGCCCTTACAATGATGATCTTGGAGGAAGGATTTCTGGTGAGCCAGTAGCAAGAGTAAATTACATAAACAGGGAAATTATATTTACGTCATTGCAACTAAAAAAAAATGATGTGAAATCATTTAAGTTCCAAAAGACACCCTCAAATTTATATTACATAGTTAACATGAATCGCTATCTAACAACAACCAAAAAAACAAAACAACCAAAAACAAAGAAGCAATTAAATAAAACCATAGGTCACTAAGATCATAACACTGATCATTTTTTAAAAGACAATTCTATATTCTGGAGATTTCATTTTATTAACTTAATATGAAAATTTGGTATGACTCAAGAGTGTTTATCCAATAATTAATAGTGTGAATTTGCTTATTCCAGAAAGTAAGTGCATATCTTTTTTGATGCTGGCCCAATTTTTGAGTTTTTGTAGTTGTGTGGAAGTGAGTAAAACTTCTTTTCATGTAATAAAATTCAGTTAATCTGATAAACGTCATTTTAAATTCTGTAAAAGGGGAAACAAGGTTTCTCACTTATGCATGTAGAAGTACCATATGGAGTTAATAACATTGTGGTAATGATACAAATGAAAAACAGTTTTTTTGACATTGGAAAATCTACAATTTTACACTAGGTAAAAATCTTCCAGAGACTCAATTTACTGAGAGAATGCTAATACCTAAAGAAGCCTTCTATTTGAATTATCTTATGTGTGTGTGTGTTTGCTTTCCTATTCTTGTTCAATAAAACCCAATTGAACAGCTCTCTGTGTTCTTGCCCCTCCTGAGAGTAAATGAATCTCAGTTTTTCTCAGAAGATTGCTGCTTTAGGACTTTAAAGGAAAACAAATTTGAGAGGCAAACTTCCTATCCTCATAAGAGTAGAGAATAAGAATGACCTTCTACTCTTCTCTTTGCTTACTCCCCAACTACCAACCATGATATTATTGATGTGTTATACATTGTGTGAACTCCTTCTTTAGCTTGATGACATTGAGGACATATTTTTATCTTCCACTTATAAGTTTTTTATGGAAGTCCTCATCTTACAAGGTATTCTTATCAGTTCTGTAAAGCACATATTCCAGATTCTCATGGAAGCTAGTGACATGAATAGTTCAGCATAGATAAGTATGGAAATGAAAATATGTAAGGCGACAATGAGTGTTAATTTTTTGATTCATATTAGAAAATTAGCTTTAATAACCATGCTCTTGTGGTTGTATACACTTCAATATTTCTATAAACATGTGGTATAACCTATGTAGTTACTTCTTGGAAAAACACACATTTTTACATGCTATATTCATTTTACCCAAATTCTTTCAAAAGTCTCCCTTAATGGATATACCCTATATCTTCCAGGATAAAATAAAAAATAATTCTGTTTGACATTCAATGACCTTCATAACCTGCCCCACATTACCTTTCTTTTTATATCTTATATTTTCCCTTCTTTTCAACCATGTATTTTCAATCTAGTTAAATTGACCTTGCTGTTTCTCAAATAAAATTCTTCCTCTCCCAGATACAGGCATTTTCATTGACTGTCTCCCATGTAGAATGCTAACCTTCCTCATGTTCACATCATGGCTTCATTCAAATCCTACCTAATGCCTCACTTTGTTGAATAGGCCTCTTTTGATCCCGCTGTTGATTATTTCCAATGTATCCTATATATATAGATATCTATATAGATATATCTATAGATATATCTATAGATATATCTATATAGATATATATGTGTGTGTATATGTATATATATATATGTGTGTGTGTGTGTGTATATATATATATATATGTATAAAACATATAGGTGTATGTGTATGTATATGTATATGCAAAATGTTTGCATATTGTCTCCCTCCCTTCATTCTAAACTTCTTGAGAGTGGGGACTATCTTTTGCTTTTCTTTATATCCTCAGTGCTTAGTAAAGTGCCTGGCACATAGTAGGTTCTTAATAAATCTTATCCAAGTAATTATCCAATGTCTTAGAGGAATTTCTATTGTTAAGTCTTTTAATATTCTATCTTTAAAAATTTATCTATGATTTTGATACCTAACTAAAAGAGACTTTGTTGAAGATAAGGTAAACAGCCAAGTGATGAAAAGTGATAAATGTATTAAAAATACATATAGGCATAGCCTATTACTATTTCTTAAAGGAATTTAATGTTAATCACCAGAACCAGGAGTAGAAAGAGATTAATTAAAAACCCTCTCAACTAAACTTTATCATCATGTCTAATAAAGAAATATGTTAGCCAAGGGCAATATTAGTTTATAATCATTAATACTCAGCTAATATCTATTGTGTTTCCTATGTGCTAGGCACTTTGCTTAGTGCTGGGGATATAAAGAAGGGGAAAAAGCAGTCCCTGCCCTCAAGGAGCTTATATTCTGATAGTGAGAAAACATGCCAATAATTATATTAAAAAAGATAGACACATATGATAAATTACAAATAACCAAAGGGGTGAGGAAAGGCTTTTTGAAGAAAAAGATTTTATCTGAGATTGGAAGAAAATCCAGGAATCTAGAAGGAGGAAATGAGGAGGGAGATAGTTAAAGGCATTGGTGATAGATAGCTATTGAAAACACTTATTTTTGAGATGAAATATCTTATAGGAAGAATAGCAATCAGGTTAGTGTCTCTGGATTATGGAGTATATGGCATTTGAGAAGATAAAAGATGAAAGAAAGACTGCAAAGGTAGGAAGGGGCCAGCTGTCCCTTGTCTTTTTAAAGACAGCTCTATAAACCAAAAAGAAAATTTTATCCTGGAGGCTAGATGGAGCCATTAAGTTCAATTGAATAGAGTTTGAGTGAGAGATAGTATGATAAGAGGAGCATTTCCTTGATGCAGGTTCTTTCCTCCCAACTACATCATGGAGAAACTTAATCTGCAAAAAGACAAAACTAACTTTCTGGAACCTATTTGGTTTTTTTCTTCTCTGATACAGCCATCTAAAAGCATACAAAGTCCAATCCATATAGCAACTCAAATTTGGTGGATTTCTGAATCTTCTTAAAGAAACATTAACATGATTTGCTGATCAGACCTTTTTCCAAATGTAGACTAGGAGACTAATATCTATAGAAGTTAGGTGTCACTGTGTCCTTGTTGAATATCATTGCTATGTTATGGCACAATAAACCTTTTGTTATATGTTCAATGACTTGTGAATGCCTAAGAGATAATTTTTATTAGAGCTCTAATCCCAAGGTATTGTCAAACCTGTGCTTTAATAAAATTGATTTGACAAGTAAGTAGAATATGGACTAGACTGGGAGATATTTAAGACAGCAAGACCAACCATAAGACAATTGCAAAATAGTCTGTTAAAGTAGTATGGGTTTTCACGAGGGTGGTGACAGTACCAGAGGAGAGAAGTGGGTATATATGAGAATTAAAAAGGATAAAAAAACAGCATTCATCAATTTATTGGATATAAGGGATGAGAGACAATGAAGACTTGAGGATGACACTTGATTTCCAAGGCTGGGTGACAGGGAGTATGATAGTAAACTCCATAATTATAGAAAAATTAGTAAGAAAGGAGGGCTTAAACACAATCATTAATATCTATAAAAATCTAATATTTGATAAACCCCCAAACTCTAGATTCTGGAATAAGAACTCATTATTTTACAAAAAAAAAAGGAAAATAATATCAGAAATTCAAGATAGACACCACATTGCACACCCTATACCAAAACAAGGTAAAATGAGTACATGATTTGGGCATAAAGGGTGATACCATAAGCAAATTAGGAGAGCAAGGGATAATTTATCTATCAGATCTTGGAGAAGGGAAGAATTTATGACCAAAGAACTAGAGAACATTATGAAAGGAAAAATGGAAATTTTCGATTACATTAAATTAAAAAGGTTTTGCACAAATCAAACCAACAGAAACAAGATTAAAAGAGAAGCACAAAGTTGGGGGGAAATTTTACAGCTGGTGTTTCTGATAAAGATCTCATTTCTAAAATATATAAATAACTGTGTCAAATTTATAAGAATACAAGTCATTCCTTGTAGAGGGCCCAGAACTCTGGAAAAGTATACTTGAAACAGGGATACTTACAATAGGGTGTTTACTCACTGATTGATGAGATAATTGTTCTCTAATTTACTTATACTTAGTATGGTGAGGTAATGTTTATACAATTGACACATGCTCAGTGTGCTGTACTTATGTAATTGTCCTAAGGTATATAAGGGCTGAGATGATTTGAAATAAGCAGATGACAGAAAAAAAAATAATGGTAAATGTTGAAGGGGATGTAGGAAAATGTAATGACCACATTAGCACCCTGGATACCTTAGAATCAGCTGGAATCAGGATAAGCAAAAGTCCTTGATCTTTATTGTTGGTCTTTTGGGGTTGCCATCAGGGGAATAGATTTAGGAATCTCCACACTTTCTTTCTCTCTCTCCACCCCCAAAGAATGATTCCCGCTTGTCCTATTCCACCTTTCCATGCCTCCTTTCATTCACTGTATACACCCACAGATCAAGCCAGCACAGGATGGTGGATGGTGTCATTCTCCAACCATATTTTAATAGAGTATTGTCCAATTGGTAATTAGCCTTAAGTGCTTGGATTCAGTGCAATTCAGTTTCAGCCCTTTACAAGAAAACTGGTACAAGAATGCTTTGTTGGTGAGGTTGTGAAATAATCCAACCATTCTGGAGAGCAATTTGGAACTATGCCTAAAGGGTTACAAAACTGTGCATACTCTTTGATTCAACATTGGCACTATTGGATCTGTGTCCCAAGGAAATCATAAAGGAGGGAAAAGGACCCACATGTGCAAAAAAGTTTGTAGCAGCTGTTTTTGGAGTAACAAAGAACTGGAAAATGAGTAGATGTTCATCATTTGGGGAATGGCTGAATAAATTGAGGTATATGAAGGTAATGGAATATTTTTCTTCTATAAAAATAATGAACAAGTTAATTTAAGAAAAGCCTGAAAAATTATATGAATTGATTTTGACCAAAACATGCAGAACTAGGAAAACATTGTACACAGTAACGGCATTAATATATGGTGATCAATTCTGAAAGACTTGGTTCTTCTCATTAGTTCAGTGACCCAAGGTAATTCCAATAGACTTTGGAAAGAAAATGCCATCTGCATCTAGAAAAAAGAACTTAGGAGATTTTTTTTGCTCTTTTTTTTTTATTTTATAATTATAACATTTTTTTGACAGTACATATGCATGGGTAATTTTTTACAACATTATCCCTTGCACTTACTTCTATTCAGATTTTTTCCCTTCCTCCCCCAACCCCCTCCCCCAGATGGCAAGCAGTCTTATATATGTTAAATATATTACAGTATATTCTAGATACAATATATGTGTGTAGAACAGAATTTTTTGTTGCACAGGAAGAATTGGATTCAGAAGGTAAAAATAACAGTTTACATTCATTTCCCAGTGTTCCTTTTCTGGATGTAGCTGGTTCTGTCCATCATTAATCAATTGGAATTGGATTAGCTCTTCTCTATGTTGAAGAAATCCACTTCCATCAGCATACATCCTAGTACAGTATCATTGTTGAAGTGTATAATGATCTTCTGGTTCTGCTCGTTTCACTCAGCATCAGTTGATGTAAGTCTCTCCAAGCCTCTCTGTATTTCTCCTGTTGGTCATTTCTTATAGAACAATAATATTCCATAACATTCATATACCATAGTTTATCCAACCATTCTCCAATTGATGGACATCCATTCATCTTCCAGCTTCTAGCCACTATGAAAAGGGCTGCCACAAACATTTTGGCACATACATGACCCTTTCCCTTCTTTAGTA
The DNA here is from genome assembly GCF_048593235.1 of Sminthopsis crassicaudata. Classification (NCBI taxonomy): domain Eukaryota; kingdom Metazoa; phylum Chordata; class Mammalia; order Dasyuromorphia; family Dasyuridae; genus Sminthopsis; species Sminthopsis crassicaudata. The sequence goes on along the minus strand of NC_133619.1, from coordinate 484,469,248 downwards.
AGAACTTAGGAGATTTAATGCAAATAAAAACATGCTATTTTCACTGCTTTTCTTTCCCGTGATTTCTCCCTTTTGTTCTAGATTTTTCTCTTCCAAAATGATTCATAAAGCAATGTGCATTAAAAAAATAAATAGAATTTTTAAAAAATAGAAAGGAGGGTTAAGAGGAAAAGATGTACATTAGATTAAATTTAAATTAAATTAAAATAAATTTAAATTGGATTTAAATTTTGGACATGATGAGCTTAAAATGATGACAATATAGCTATTTCAAGATGTCCATTATGCATGTGGAAATGAAAGATTAGAGTCAGGGGAAAAGTTTGAGCTAAATAAATAAATTTGATAATAATTTGATTTCTAAAATAAAAAATTACATAAGAGGAAATAAACATAAAAGAATAAAAAGCACAGTAAAAATAAGTTCACAGTAAACTTGGTGATAAACTCAAGTGAGATTATCTTTCAGAATTAACAATCTGAGATTGAAACATCAATTTAAATAGTTTTTTTTTCTCCCCTCCAAAAATAACCCAGTATATATCATCTTTGCACACTGATGAGACAGCCAAATGGAAAACTCAACTGGAAATATGTATAAAACTTTCTACTGTTAGACTCTAAACTGAAATGTCTCAGTGCAAAGTTTAGTACTTTCAAAAAGTGTTTGGTATTATATTGATTCTATTTCTGAATTTATTTCTGATCTGTAAACCAGAACAAATAAACATAGAAGGAAGAAAATGTATTAACAAATTATAATTATTAAAGGAGAAGCTTTGAAATTATGGAGAACTCACTCATCACCCACCCTGAAAATATTAAGGTAACAGAAAAAGGACTCAATTCTTAAAATTTAGAAATATCACAAAAAGATCCTACTTTGAAAAGAAATCAATCACTGAAGAAAGATAGAGGGAAGAGGGACTTAAACTCATTTTAAAGTGCTTTAGCTCTCTTTCTTAGTCTAGTTTAGTTGAACACTTAAAAAAAGTATCTGGATGCTCTAAACTAGATGTATAACTTATTTGAAAAACCATGTTAAATCCTACAGAACAAGTTAAGTGAGGAAGTTTTCAATGAAACTAAATGCAGGCAGGCCATCATAAAAATAATAATAATGGTCAAATTGAAATTATGATAGTTTAACTACAACAACAACAAAATAACAAGAAAGAAAAATAATATTTATTTATATTATGTAGTACCTTGTAGCTGCCAAATTTTTTTACAAACATTATCTCATTTAATTCTTATAATAACCTTCTCACATACATATTTCTATTTTACAAATAGGGAAACTACAGTTCAAAGAATTGTCCATGGTCATACAGCTAGTAAGAATCAAAGATGGGGAGCCAAGATGGCGGAGAAGATACACGTGACTGTGTAAGCTCCTTTCTTCCCTCACAACCAACTAGATTTAATCAGCCTCAGAAATAGCGTTGGACTGATAGAATCCACAAGGACTGGAAGCTGAAGAGAATCTGGAGTTTCAACAGGAAAGGTCAGCTCCCAGGGGAGGAAGAAGAGAGGCCAGCACAGGCGGTGGGGTAGTGGCACACTGCGCTGGTCACACTGGGGAGGGCTCTGGGATCAGAGAATCCACTGAGATAAAAGAATCTGGCACAGGCTGTTAGCTCTTCTCTGCTTATAATATAGCAGTTCAGAAGAGAAATCTAAGCAACTTTAAAATTTAAAACCAGATTGGATCTTCCTGGATCCCGGGGGGTGACTCAGCAGATCTCGGCACTGTGGGCGTGGCCGACATAGGCAATCCAGGCTTTCACCTCGGGGTAGTTAAGAGATTGAAGAGTGGGTGGGGCGGTAACTCATAGTGCCTGGCTCGGCTGGAGGCTGTGGAACGGAAGTCCCAGAGAATTAGAACCTTTGAACTAGGGACTGCGTTTTCTGGCAGACACTTCCAGTTTGAGCACAGGGGCTTTTCACATCACCTGATGGAGACATCAACGCCCCACCGGGACCTATAGGCTGGGCTTTGAGTCGCCTTTACTGTTCAGTCTCAACCTCAGGGAAGCCGCTAAAACACAGCGCCCTCAAAACACAGCAGTGCCTCTGAGGCACTTCCAGGGAGGAGGTGGGGAACTCTCACCCAGAGCTCTCTCTTAGCTCAGGCGCAGGGGTCGTTGCATCCATCTGGTCTGGGAGGAAGCTGGTAAAGAAATAAATAAATAATTTCCTACCCCAGGGACAAGCCCCAAAAGATTTTTTAAGTATGAGCAAAAAGCCCAAAAAAACCATAGATTCCTTCTACACAGAGAAAGAGCGGGTATCCAACCCGGAGGAAGTTAACAGCAGAGAGTCAGCAGATAACAACCTAAAGGGATGCGATTCCTGCCACCCATCACATAACTCTCTCCTTGAAGAGACTATTAAAAAAGTTAAGAGAGTTTGAAGAAAAATGGGGATAGGAAAGAGAAGCTATGAAATTGGAGTTTGAAAAAATAAAGAATTCACAGGAAATGCAGGGAAACAAAATTAGTGAATTAGAAAAGGTAAAAAAAATCACAGGAAAGTAGGATTTCTGAATTGGAGAAGATAAAAAAATTCTCAAGAAAATAGGATTTCTGAATTGGAGAAGATAAAAAAGTCCCAAGAAAGTAGGATTTCTGAATTGGAAAAAAGAAAATAATTCTAAAAAAAAATTAGGGAAATGGAAAAAAATTCAATAGAGCAAAATAACTCATTTAAAAATGAAATTGGGCATTTACAAAAAGAACTAAAAACTGTGAATGAAGAAAATAACTCCTTAAAAGTCAGGATGGAACAAATAGAAATGAATGATTCATTGTTAACCCAAGAATCAGGCAAACAAAACAAAAAAAAATGAAAAGCTTGAGAATAACGTCAAATACTTACTGGGAAAATCTATAGACCTGGAAAATAGATCTAGGAGAGATAATCTGAGGATCATTGGACTTCCAGAAAACTATGACCAAAAAAGAGCCTAGATTCTATTTTAAAGGAAATTATCAAAGAGAACTGTCCAGAGATAATAGAAACAGAGGGGAAAGTAGATGTGGAAAGAATTCATCGAAGTCCTTCTGAAATAGACCCTAAAAAAGAACACCACAGAAAATTGTGGCTAAGCTGCAGAATTACCACACAAAGGAGAAAATCCTGCAAGCAGCTAGAAAAAAAATTTAAATCCCAAGGTGCCACAATAAGGGTCACACAAGTTCTGGCTGCCTCCACATTAAAAGATCAAAGGGCCTGGAACCTGATATTCCGAAAGGCAAAAGATCAAGGATTGCAACCAAGAATAAACTACTCAGCTAAGTTTAGCATCTTTTTCCATGGAAGAAGATGGTCATTCAATGAAACAGAGTAATTCCATATGTGTCTAAGAAAATAACCAGAATTAAACAAAAAATTTGATCTACATTCACAAGACTGAAGAGAAACAGAAAAAGGTACACAGAACCCTTGAGAACTGTATCTCTGTTGTGGGTATATAGAAAGTACACATGGATAATTTGATTTTACTGATATAAAAGAAAAAAAAAAGGAGGGGGTGTAGTAAAGGGAAGGGGGTAGTATCAGAAAAAGGGGAGGGAGTGATAAAAAGAGGGAAACTACATCCCAGGAAGAGGCATAGAAAATATACCATATCTGAGGGAATTTAGAGAGGGGGAGAATAATCGTGTAAATCTTACTCTCATCAGAAGAGGCTCAAAGAGTAAATAATTGTCATATTTGTTTTTCAGAGAATTCTCTCTCACCTCATTAAAAGGGAGAGAGGAAAAGGGAAAAGTAAAAGGAGAATAAGGGAAGGGATGTGGAGGGAGGGGGGAAGGATAATAAAAAAAAAGGGAGGGCTGCGTGTCACAAGGGGGGTCAATACATTGAATATTGGGGAAGGGGTTCAGGGGGGTCAAGGGAAAAAGCATAATCTGGGGATAATATGATGGCAGGAAATACAAAATTAGTAATTTTAACTGTAAATGTAAATGGGATGAACGCTCCCATCAAATGGAGATGGATAGCAGACTGGATCAAAAATCAGAACCCTGCAATATGTTTTTTACAGGAAACACACTTAAAGGAGGAGATACATAAAGAGTAAAGGTAAAAGGTTGGAGCAGAATCTATTATGCTTCAGGTAAAGCCACAAAAGTAGGGGTAGCTATCCTTATCTCAGATCAAGCAAAAGCAGAAGTTGATCTAATTAAAAGAGATAAGGAAGGAAACTATATCCTGCTGAAAGGTAGCATAAATAATGAAGCCATATCGATACTAAACATATATGCACCAAGTGGTATAGCATCTAACTTTCTAAAGGAAAAGTTAAGAGAGTTGCAAGAAGAAATAGACAGTAAAACTATAATAGTGGGAGATCTCAAACTTGTACTCTCAGATTTAGACAAATCAAACCACAAAACAAATAAGAAAGAAATTTAAAAAGTAAATAGAACATTAGAAAAACTAGGTATGATAGACCTTTGGAGAAAACTGAATGGCAATAGAAAGGAATATACTTTCTTCTCAGCAGTTCATGGATCCTATACAAAAATTGACCATATATTAGGACATAAAGATCTCAAAATTAAATGTAGGAAGGCAGAAATAATAAATGCCTTCTCTCAGACCACAATGCAATAAAAGCTACATTCAGTAAAAAGTTAGGGATAAATAGACCAAAAAGTAATTGGAAACTGAATAATCTCATCTTAAAGAATGATTGGGTGAAAGAGCAAATTATAGAAACAATTAATAATTTCACCCAAGATAATGACAATGCTGAGACATCATACCAAAATCTGTGGGATGCAGCTAAATCAGTAATAAGGGGAAATTTTATATCTATAGAGGCTTATTTGAAGAAAATAGAGAAAGAGAAGATTAACGAATTGGGCTTGCAACTTAAAAGGCTAGAAAAAGACCAAATTAAAAACCCCCAACCAAAAATTAAACTTGAAATACAAAAATTAAAAGGAGAAATCAATAATATTGAAAGTAAAAAAAAAAAAAAAACTATTGAATTAATAAATAAAACCAAGAGTTGGTTTTATGAAAAAGCCAATAAAATAGATAAACCTTTGGTAAATTTGATCAAAAAAAAAGAAAGAGGAAAATCAAATTGATAGTCTTACAAATGAAAAGGGGGATCTTTCCACCAAATGAAGAGGAAATTAGAGAAATAATAAGGAGTTACTTTGCCCAACTTTATGCCAATAAATTTGATAACTTAAGTGAAATGGATGACTTCCTCCAAAAATAAAGGCTTTCTATATTGACAGAGGATGAAATAAATTGCTTAAATAGTCCCATTTCAGAAAAAGAAATATAACAAGCTATTAATCAACTCCCCAGGAAAAAAATCCCCAGGACCAGATGGATTTACATGTGAATTCTACCAAACATTTAAAGAACAATTAGCCCCAATGCTATATAAACTTTTTGAAAAAATAGGGAATGAAGGAGTCCTACCAAACTCCTTTTATGACACAGACATTGTACTGATACCTAAACCAGGTCGATCGAAAACTGAGAAAGATATTATAGACCAATTTCCTTCATGAATATTGATGCTAAAATCTTAAATAAGATATTAGCAAAAAGACTTCAGAAAATCATCCCCAGAATAATACACTATGATCAAGTAGGATTTATACCAGGAATGCAGGGCTGGTTTAATATTAGGAAAACTATTAGTATAATTGACCATATCAATAATTAAATTAATAAAAACCATATGATCATCTCAATAGATGCAGAAAAAGCATTTGATAAAATCCAACATCCATTCCTACTAAAAACTCTTGAGAGTATAGGAATAAATGGACTATTCCTTAGAATAATCAACACATTTAAATCATATAAATGAATTGAATAAATTAACTCATTTAAAAATTCAATTGGACAAATAGAAAAAATAAGTTTAAAAAAAGCAAATGAAAAAATAATTCACTAAAATTCAGAAATGAACAAATGGAATTGAGACAACAGTCAAGCAAAACCAAAAAAAAAATAAAAAATAAAAATATAGAAAAATGTAAAATACCTAATTGGAAAAATAACTGAACTGACAAAAAATCTAGAAGGGATAATCGAAAAACTATTGGACTTCCTGAAATACATGATGAAAAAAAAAAAAGAATCTAGACACTATCTTTCAGGAAATCATCAAAGAGAACTATCCAGATGTCATAGAATTAGAACATAAAATAACCATTAAAAGAATTCATTGAATGCCTCCTGAAAGAGCATAAAATTAAAACCCCAAGGAATATCATGGCTAAATTTCAGAATTATTGGACCAAGGAAAAATATTTCATGTTATGTCCTGTTTCCCTAAATTGTGAATCATTGTCTGGGAAGAATTTTCTTTTCTGTTGAATCTTTTCCTCTGTGAAGCAGATTTCTTGGGAGGCTTCTAGAGCCTCCAGCCAGAGCAAAGATAGAATCTCAAATCCTCTTCTTGCTGAATCCTTGCTCTGAATCTCCTCGAGCTTCCCTGAAGTTCTCCTGGGAAATCTTATTCTTATCCCAATCTAGACTGTTGTTCAGACTCAATGTTGCCTCGTTTTATCCTCCCAGAGAATTGGCTTGTGGGTACTCCCAGGGGCTTGTGGGAACTCCTGCAACCAATGAACTTGCTTCTTTAAAGGTGTAAACTCCTTTTAAAAGTTTGAACTAAAGGTGTGAATTCTGAGATAGAGAATTGTTAAGTACCAACTTAGCACTTAGTAAGAACCTAACATCTCCCCCTTTCTTTTGATTTAGAGCATAGAGTGGTTATGACCTTGAAATATAAATCCATCAGTATAGGAGATATTACAAATAATTACATAAATTACATAAACACATAGTAACATAACACATGCTAGAGTGATGTAACAAATAAGACGATCAAATAATCATAAATTGAGAATTTATACATGTCCATAAGTCCATTGTCCATTAGTTCATGTGCCAGAAATCCAATAATTCCTGCATGTTTTAAAGTCCTACAATAATCTTCATCAACAATTTTTCATCTCAAGCAATCCAATGATCTCTGCTGGTTTTCAAGTCCTTTAACAGTCTTCTTATCAGCCATGCTCTTTCAGTGTCAGATGTTTTTTTAGATTTTCTCCTTTGTTTTGAAGTTTTTCTCTTTTTCTGTCTCTCTCCAGGTTCTTGTTGCCACCCATCTGTTTCCTTCTCCATCTATTTCCTTCTGTCCATTAAAATACAAGCAAACCCTCTCTCCCGGCAGTTAATGTATCTAATTTCCTTCTATTTACCACTTTCTAAATCTCTTCACATTATCTGGCGATTACATTGGAGCTGTTTGCACTGGACACTGCGCTGTTGGTTTAAAAGGCCTGTATTTTCCCCAAGTATAATCCATTTCTGCTATCTGATTGCTTTTTGGCTGATTGATCATGTCTTAATATTACATTTCTCTGGATGAAACCTCGGCTGCCATCATGTCCCATCTGGGGGATTGAAGCTGGGCCCCACTTCTCATTTCCTTGGGTCAATCTACATCCAGAGGCCTAGTGGAAGCCCCTGTGGCATTTTGGACATGGAGTTTTAGGTCTTCTCTCAACCTGTCTTCTCACTCTATCTCCATATCTACACTGAACTCTTAGATGTCCAACTTTTCCACATTGAAAACATTGCCAAGTTTCTCTAGAAGTCCCTTGCCAGGAGGGGCCCTGTCTTTCTATGTTCATCATAGTCTGGGTATAAAAAGTATTTGTTCGCACTGTAGCACAGTGTCTTATGATCTCCTCTAAAAAAGCATCTTTGTCTAGTCCCCATATAATTCTATTGCAAACCTCATTGGCATTTTTTATAGCCAAATGTCTGGTCATTATTTCTGTAGCTGCATTTTCTCCAATAGTTCTTTTGCAGCAGTTTGCAGATGTCCCACAAAATCCGTAAAAGTTTCATTAGGACCTTACTCTATTTTAGTAAAAGCCTCCCCTCGATCTTTATGTCAGGGGAGGGAACCCCAAGCTTTTATTGCACCCTTAAAATTTTGCTCATACACTGTCATGGGATAATTAATCTGTTCTGAATTCTGTCCATACTGACTTGCACCTGCTAATTGGTAAAAAGTGAATTGAGTGTTAACTCCTGTTTCCATATTGTGTCTGACTTGAATTCTACATAATTCATGAAAATCTGAAAGCCACAACAGGTTTTGTCGAGGTTGTAAACATGTCCTAGCTATGGATTTCCAAACATTCCAGGTTAGGACTTCATAAGACAAACCATCTAGTAACATTTTAACATAAGCTGATATAGCCCCATAAAGGGTACAACCTTTTTTTTTTTCATATCCTTAATTTTATTCAAATTTAAAGGTGTATATCTTCTCCTTTTTTGACCTAAAGAGTCAATCTCTTCAATCACAGGATATGCATGTATAAAATCACTTACATCCTGTCCCTCTCTCTTAGCCTTAATCAATGCTTTTTCTAATCTTGTCATAGGCTGCTTAAGAGGTGATTCTGTTTTTGTTTCTGCCTCTTCCCCTCCTCCTTCTTCCTCTATCCCTGAAGGGATAATTGAGGGAGGAGATAGGAAATGCCCCTGTTGCTCAGAATTGTTCTTAACTTCATTGTTATGTGATTCATCCTTTTCACCTAGTTTAGTTGACACCTCCCCATTTTGCTCCTTCTTCTTTTTCCTTATTCTATAACTTATAAAATTTCCTAAAACCAGTTGAATTATATTGTAAGTTTGAAGTGTGTCTTTGGAAATTGAGTTAGGTCCATTTTTGTTATAGATTTGACAAAATTCCTCTCCCACTAATTTCCATTTCTTTAGATCCAATTATTTTTCCAGGGAAAAACAAGGACATATGACCTGCCCAGTTTTTAAAAATTCAGTGATCTCCTCCAAAATTATAATCAATCCTTTGCTTTTCATAACCTTGACAATACTCTCTAAACATTTTCCTTGAACAGAAACTGAAGTCTGTTTTCTACAAATTTGCCCCATTTCACTGAAATTCTACTTTAGCTCTTTAACAAAGTTTCTTTGTTACTCACGCTTATTTCTGAGTCAGAGAGACTTTTCCACTAGAATCAGGATCTTGTCTGTCCCTGTTCGGGCACCAAATTGTTAAGTCCAGGCTAGCTCTTCTTGAGGGCTCAGAATAAGTCCTTTCCCCACATTTGGGCATCAAAATGTTATGTCCTTTTTTTCTAAATTGTGAATTGTTCTCTGGGAGGAGGTTTCTTTTCTGTAAAATCTTTTCCTCTGTGAAGCAGGTTTCTTGGGAGGCTTCTGGATCTTCCAACCAGAGCAAAGGTGGAATCTCAAATCCTCTTCTTCATGAATCCTGGTACTGAATCTCCTTAAAGTTCTCCCTTTGTAGTGGCCAGAAACGGGAAACTGAGTGGATGTCATCAATTGGAGAATGGCTGAATAAATTGTGGTATAAGAATATTATGGAATATTATTGTTTTGTAAGAAATGACCAGCAGGATGAATTCAGAAAGGCCTGGAGAGCCTTGCATGAACTGATGCTGAGTGAAATGAGCAGGACCAGAAGGCCATTATATACTTCAACAACAATACTATATGGTGATCAATTCTGATGGAAATGGTCCTCTTCAACAATGAGATGAACCAAATCATTTCCAATAGAGCAGTAATGAACTGAACCAGCTATACTCAGCGAAAGAACTCTGGGATATGATTATGAACCACTACATAGAATTCCTAATCCCTCTATTTTTGTCTGCCTGCATTTTTTATTTCCTTCAAAGGCTAATTGTACACTGTTTCAAAGTCTGATTCTTTTCGTACAGCAAATTAACTGTTTGGACATGCATACACATATTGTATTTAACTTATTCTTTAACATATTTAACATATATTATTCAATCTGCCATCTGGGAGAAAGGGTGAGGGAAAGGAGTGGAAAAGTTGGAGCAAAAGGTTTTGCAATTGTCAATGCTGAAAATTTACCTATGCATATATCTTATAAATAAAAAGCTATTAAAACAAAACAAAAAAAAAACACATATATTCACCAAGTGGTGTAGCATCTAAGTTCCTAAAGGAGAAGTTAAGAGAGTTGCAAGAAGAAATAGACAGCAAAACTATTATATTGGGAGATCTCAACCTTGCTTTCTCAAAACTAGATAAATCAAATCACAAAATAAACAAGAAAGAAGTTAAAGAAGTAAATAGAATACTGTAAAAAATAATAAATCTTTGGAGGAAATTGAATGGAGATAGAAAGGAGTACACTTCCTTCTCGGCAGTTCATAGAACCTATACAAAAATTGACCATATGTAATAATATAAACACCTCAAAATCAAATGCAGAAAAGCAGAAATAGTAAATGCATTTTTTTCAAATCACTATACAATAAAAATTACACTCAATAAAGGACCAGGAGAAAACAGACCAAAAAGAAATTGGAAATTAAATAATCTTATCCTAAAGAATGAATGAGTGATACATCAACTGATGCTGAGTGAAATGAACAGAACCAGAAGATCGCTGTACATTTCAATGCTGTATGAAGATGTATTCTGATGGAAGTGAATATCTTCAACATAAAGAAGATCCAACTCACTTCCAGTTGATCAATGATGGACAGAAATAACTACACCCAGAGAAGGAACACTGGGAAGTGAATGTAAATTGTTAGCACTACTGTCTATCTACCCAGGTTACTTATACCTTCAGAATCTAATACTTAATGTGCAACAAGAAAATGGTATTTACACACATATATTGTATCTAGGTTATATTGTAACACATGTAAAATGTATAGGATTGCCTGTCATTCAGGGGAAGGGAGTGGAGGGAGGGGGGGATAATTTGGAAAAATGAATACAAGGGATAATATTATAAAAAAAAAACATATAATTTAACATATTTAAGATGTATGGGACTACCTGCTATCTAGAGGAGAGGGTGGAGGGAAGAAGGGGAAAAGTTGAAACAAAGATTTTTGCAAGGGTCAATGTTGAAAAATTACCCATGCATATGTTTTGTATATAAAAAGTTATAATAAAAAATTTAAATTAAAAAAAAAAGAATGAATTAGTGAAACAGCAAATCATAGACACAATCATTAATTTCATCCAAAAGAATTTGACAAATCCCAAAACCCTACATTTTAGGATAACAAGTCACTATTTGACAAAAACTGCTGGGAAAATTGGAAACTAGTATGGCAGAAGTAGGCATAGACCCACACTTAACACTGTATACCAAAATAATTTCAAAATGGATTCATGACCTAGCCATAAAGAATGACATTATAAACAAATTAGAAGAACACAGGATAGTTTACCTCTCATATTTGTGAAGGAGAAAGCAATTTCTACTAAATAAGTACTAAAGATCATTATTTTTTTATTTATATTATCCCTTGTATTCATTTTTCCAAATTTTCCCCCCCTCCCTTCACTCCCTCCCCCTGATGAGAGGTAATTCCATACATTTTACATGTGTTACAATATAACCTAGATACAATATATGTGTGTAAATACCATTTTCTTGTTGCATATTAAGTATTAGATTCCGAAGGTATAAGTAACCTGGGTAGATAAACAGTAGTGTTAACAATTTACATTCACTTCCCAGGGTTCCTTCTCTGGATATAATTATTTTTGTCCATCATTGATCAACTGGAAGTGAGTTGGATCTTCTTTATGTTGAAGATATGCACTTCCATCAGAAAACCTCTTCATACAGCATTGAAGTGTACAGCGATCTTCTGGTTCTGTTCATTTCACTCAACATCAGTTGATGTAAGTCTCTCCAAGCCTCTCTGTATTCCTCCTGCTGGTCATTTCTTACAGAGCAATAATATTCCATAACCTTCATATACCATAATTTACCCAGCCATTCTCCAATTGATGGACATCCATTCATTTTCCAGTTTCTAACCACTACAAAAAGAGCTGCCACAAACATTCTGGCACATACAGGTCCCTTTATGCTCTTTAGTATTTCCTTGGGATATAATCGCAATAGCAGCAATGCTGGCTCAAAGGTATGCACAGCCCGAAAACTTTTTTAGGCATAGCTCCAAATTGCTCTCTAGAATGGCTGGATTCTTTCACAACTCCACCAACAATGTATCAGTGTCTCAGTTTTCCCACATCCCCTCCAACATTCATCATTATTTATTCCTGTCATCTTAGCCAATCTGACAGGTGTGTAGTGGTATCTCAGAGTTGTCTTAATTTGCATTTCTCTGATCAGAAGTGATTTGGAACACTCTTTCATATGAGTGGAAATAGTTTCAATTTCATCATCTGAGAATTGTCTGTTCATATCCTTTGACCATTTATCAATTGGAGAATGGTTTGATTTCTTATAAATTAGGGTCAGTTCTCTATATATTTTGGAAATGAGACTTTTGTCAGAACCTTTACTTTTAAAAATATTTTCCCAATTTGTTACTTCCCTTCTAATCTTGTTTGTATTAGTATTGTTTGTACAGAAACTTTTTAGTTTGATGTAATCAAAATCTTCTATTTTGTGATCCATAATGATCTCTAGTTCTCCTCTGGTCATAAATTCCTTCCTTCTCCACAGGTCTGAGAGGTAGACTATTTTCTGTTTCTCTAATCTATTTATTATCTCACTCTTTATGCCTAAATCATGGACCCATTTTGATCTTATCTTGGTATGTGGTGTTAAGTGTGGATCCATATCCAATTTCTGCCATACTAATTTCCAGTTTTACCAAAAGTTTTTTCCAAATAATGAATTTTTATCCCTAATGTTGGTATCTTTGGGTTTGTCAAAGATTAGATTGCTATAGATGTACCCTTTTTTGTCCTTTGTATCTAATCTGTTCCACTGATTGACCAGTCTATTTCTTAGCCAATACCAAATGGTTTTGGTGACTGCTGCTATATAATATAGGTTTAGATCAGGTACACCTACACCACCTTCCTCTGACTTTTTTTTCATTGGTTCCTTTGCAATTGCGACCTTTTATTCTTCCATATGAATTTTGTTGTTATTTTTTCTAGGTCATTAAAATAGTTTCTTGGGAGTCTGATTGGTATAGCACTAAATAAATAGATTAGTTTGGGGAGTATTGTCATCTTTATTATATTCACTTAGCCTATGCAAAAGCACTGAATGCCTGTCCAATTATTTAAATCTGACTTTATTTTTGTGGCAAGTGTTTTGTAATTTTTCTCATATAATTCCTGACTATTCTTTGGTAGATGGATTTCCAAATACTTTATACTCTCAACATTTGTTTGGAATGGAATTTCTCTTTGTATCTCTTGCTGTTGCATTTTGTTAGTGATATATAAAAATGCTGAGGATTTATGTGGATTTATTTTGTATCCTGCCACTTTGCTGAAATTTTGAATTATTTCTAGTAGCTTTTTAGCAGAGTCTTTGGGGTTCTCTAAGTATACCATCATGTCATCTGCAAAGAGTGATAGTTTGATTTCCTCATTTCCTACTCTAATTTATTGAATCTCTTTCTTGGCTCTTATTGCCTAGGCTAGCATTTCTAGTACTATATTGAATAGTAATGGTGATAGTGGGCAACCTTGTTTCACTCCTGATCTTACTGGGAAAGGTTGCAGTTTATTTCTATTGCATATTATGCTTACTGACGGTCTTAAATATATGCTCCTGATTATTCTAAGGAATAGTCCATTTATTCCTATACTCTCAAGAGTTTTTAGTATGAATGGATGTTGGATTTTGTCAAATGATTTTTCTGCATCTATTGAGATGATCACATGGTTTTTATTAATTTGATTATTTATATTGCCAATTATTCTAATAGTTTTCCTAATATTAAACCAGCCCTGCATTCCTGGTATAAATCCTACTTGATCATAGTGTATTATCCTGGGGATGATTTTCTAAAGTCTTTTTGCTAATATCTTATTTAAGATTTTAGCATCAATATTCATTAAGGAAATTGGTCTATAATTTTCTTTCTCAGTTTTCGCTCTACCTGGTTTAGGTATCAGTACCATGTCTGTGTCATAAAAGGAGTTTGGTAGGACTCCTTCATCCCCTATTTTTTCAAATAGTTTATATAGCATTGGGACTAATTGTTCTTTAAATATTTGGTAGAATTCACATGTAAATTCATCTGGTCCTGGGGATTTTTTTCCTGGGGAGTTGATTAATAGCTTGTTCTATTTCTTTTTCTGAAATGGGACTATTTAAGCAATTTATCTTCTCCTCTGTTAATCTAGGAAGCCTATATTTTTGGAGGTAGTCATCCATTTCACTTAAGTTATCATATTTATTGGCATAAAGTTGGGCAAAGTAATTCCTTATTATTTCTCTAATTTCCTCTTCATTGGTGAAAAGATCCCCCTTTTCATTTGTAAGACTAACAATTTGATTTTCCTCTTTCTTTTTTCTGATCAGATTAACCAAAGGTTTATCTATTTTATTGGCTTTTTCATAAAACCAACTCTTGGTTTTATTTATTAATTCTATAGTTTTTTTACTTTCAATATTATTGTTTTCTCCTTTTAATTTTTGTAATTCAATTTTAATTTTTGGTTGGGGGTTTTTAATTTGGTCTTTTTCTAGCTTTTTAAGTTGCAAGCCCAATTCGTTAATCTTCTCTTTCTCTATTTTCTTCAAATTAGCCTCTGAAGATGTAAAATTTCCCCTTATTACTGCTTTAGCTGCATCCCACAGATTTTGGTATGATGTCTCATCATTGTCATTATCTTGGGTGAAATTATTAATTGTTTCTATAATTTACTGTTTCACCCAGTCATTCTTTAAGATGAGATTATTCAGTTTCCAATTACTTTTTGGTCCATTTACCCCTAACTTTTTACTGAATGTAGCTTTTATTGCATTCTGATCTGAGAAGAAGGCATTTATTATTTCTGCCTTCCTACATTTAATTTTGAGATCTTTATGTCCTAATATATGGTCAATTTTTGTATAGGATCCATGAACTGCTGAGAAGAAAGTATATTCCTTTCTATTGCCATTCAGTTTTCTCCAAAGGTCTATCATACCTAGTTTTTCTAATGTTCTATTTACTTTTTAAATTTCTTTCTTATTTGTTTTGTGGTTTGATTTGTCTAAATCTGAGAGTGCAAGGTTGAGATCTCCCACTATTATAGTTT
Source organism: Sminthopsis crassicaudata (assembly GCF_048593235.1). Classification (NCBI taxonomy): domain Eukaryota; kingdom Metazoa; phylum Chordata; class Mammalia; order Dasyuromorphia; family Dasyuridae; genus Sminthopsis; species Sminthopsis crassicaudata. The sequence goes on along the minus strand of NC_133619.1, from coordinate 484,454,170 downwards.
TACTGTCTATTTCTTCTTGCAATTCTCTTAACTTTTCCTTTAGAAAGTTAAATGCTATACCACTTGGTGCATATATGTTTAGTATCGATATGGCTTCATTATTTATGCTACCTTTCAGCAGGATATAGTTTCCTTCCTTATCTTTTTTAAGGAGATCTACTTCTGCTTTTGATTGATCTGAGATAAGGATAGCTACCCCTGTTTTTTGGCTTTACCTGAAGCATAATAGGTTCTGTTCCAACCTTTTACCTTTACTCTGTATGTATCTCCCTGCTTTATGTGTTTCCTGTAGACAACATATTGTAGGATTCTGCTTTTTGATCCAATCTGCTATCCGTCTCCGTTTGATGGGATCGTTCATCCCATTTACATGTACAGTTAAAAATACTAATTCTGTATTTCCTGCCATCATATTATCCCCAGATTATGCTTTTTCCCTTGACCCCCCTGATCCCCCTCCCTGATATTTAATTTATACACCCCACTTCTGACACGCAGCCCTCCCTTTTTTTATTATACTTCCCCCCTCCTTCCACATCCCTTCCCTTATTCTCCTTTTTCTTTTCCCTTTTCCTCTCCCCCCTTTTAATGAGAGAGAATTCTCTGAAAAACAAATAAGTCAGTTATTCACTCTTTGAGCCTCTTCTGATGAGAGTAAGATTCACACAATATTTCTCCCCCTCTTTAAATTTCCTCAGATATGGTGTATTTTCTATGCCTTTTCCTGGGATGTAGTTTCCCTCTTTTTATCACTCCCTCCCCTTTTTCTGATACTACCCTCTTCTCTTTACTACACCCCTCCTTTTTTTCTTTTATATCAGTAAAATCAAATTATCCATGTGTACTTTCTATATACCCACAACAGAGATACAGTTCTCAAGGGTTCTGTGTACCTTTTTCTGTTTCTCTTCAGTCTTGTGAATGTAGATCAAATTTTTTGTTTAATTCTGGTTATTTTCTTAGACACATGTGGAATTCCTCTGTTTCATTGAATGACCATCTTCTTCCATGGAAAAAGATGCTAAACTTAGCTGAGTAGTTTATTCTTGGTTGCAATCCTTGATCTTTTGCCTTTCGGAATATCAGGTTCCAGGCCCTTTGATCTTTTAATGTGGAGGTAGCCAGAACTTGTGTGACCCTTATTGTGGCACCTTGGGATTTAAATTTTTTTTTCTAGCTGCTTGCAAGATTTTCTCCTTTGTGTGGTAATTCTGCAGCTTAGCCACAATATTCCGTGGTGTTCTTTTTTTAGGGTCTATTTCAGAAGGAGTTTGATGAATTCTTTCAACATCTATTTTCCCTTCTGTTTCTATTATCTTTGGACAGTTCTCTTTGATAATTTCCTGTAAAATAGAATCTAGGCTCTTTTTCTGGTCATAGTTTTCGGGAAGTCCAATGATCCGCAGATTATCTCTCCTAGATCTATTTTCCAGGTCTATAGATTTTCCCAGTAAGTATTTGATGTTATTCTCCAGCTATTCAATTTTTTTTTTTTGTTTTGTTTGACTGATTCTTGGGTTCTCAATGAATCATTCATTTCTATTTGTTCTATCCTGAATTTTAAGGAGTAATTTTCTTCATTCACAGTTTTTAATTCTTTTTGTAAATGCCCAATTTCGTTTTTAAATGAATTATTTTGCTCTATTGAATTTTTTTCCATTTCCCTAATTTTTTTTTGAAAATTATTTTCTTTTTCCAATTCAGAAATCCTATTTTCTTGAGATGTTTTTATCTTTTCCAATTCAGAAATCCTACTTACTTGTGATTTTTTAACCTTTTCTAATTCACAAATTTTGTTTCCCTGAATCTCCTGTGAATTTTTTATTTTTTCCAACTCCAATTTCAGAATGTTGTTATTCTCTATCATAGCTTCTCTTTCCTTTCCCCATTTTTCTTCAAACTCTCTTAAGTTTTTAATAGTCTTTTCTAGAAGAGAGTTATGTGATGGGGGGCAGGAATCGTTCCCCTTTACGTTGTTATCTGTTGACTCTCTGCTGTTAAATTCCTCAGGGTTGGATACCCACTCTTTCTCTGTGTAGAAGGAATTGATAATTTTCTTGGCTTTTTACTCATATTTAAAATATCTTTTGGGGCTTGTCCCTGGGGTAGGTAATTCTTTATTTATTTCTTTGCCGGCTTCCTCCCAGACCAGATGGATGCAGCGGCTCCTGCGCCTGAGCTAAGAGAGAGCTCTGAGAGAGAGTTCCCCACCCCCTCCCTGGAAGTGCCTCAGAGGTGATTAGCACAGCAGTGCTTTGAGGGCAGCACTATGTGTCCTAGCGACTTCCCTGAGGTTTGAGACTGAACAGTAAAGGTGACACAAAGCCCAGCCAATGCATCCCAGTGGGGTGTGCATGTCAGCAACAGGTGACGTGAAAAGCCCCTCCACTCAAACTGGAAGTGTCTGCCTTGAAACCGCGGTCCCTAGTTCAAACGTTCCTCTTCTCTGGGACTTCCGGGGCTGAGTTCCACAGCCTCCAGCTGAGCAAGGCACTATGAGTTACCACCAGCTTTTCAATCTCTTAAGTACTCCCAGGTGAAAGCCGGGACAGCCCAAGTCGGCCACACCCACAGTGCCGATGTCTGCTGAGTCACTTCCGGGCTGGGGAAGTTCTAGTATCTAGCTTATATTTTAAAGTGGCTTAATTTCTCTTCTGAACTGCAGTTTTATAAGCAGAGAAGAGCTAACAGCCTGTGCCAGATTCCTCTATCTCAGTGGCTTCTCTGATCCCAGAGCCCTCCCCAGTGTGATCGGCGCAGTGTGCCACCACCCAATCAGTCTGTGCTGGCCTCTTTTTTTTTTTTCCTCCCCTGGGAACTGACCTTTTCTGTTGAGACTCCAGATTCTCTTCAGCTGGTAAGTTGTGCTTCCAGTCCTTGTGGTTTCTATCAGTCCAGCACTATTTTTGAGGCTGAATTTATCTAATTGGTACTGAGGGAAGAAGGGAGCTCACAGAGTGACGTGTATCTTCTCCGCCACCTTGGCTCCGCCCCCTAAAGATCATTATTGATCACAAAATAGAAAATTTTGATTATATTAAATTAAAAATTTCTGTACAAACAAAACTAATGCAGACAAGATTAGAAGGGAAGAAATAAACTGGGAAAACTTTTTTTATCCAAAGGATCTAATAAATGCCTCATTTCTAAAATATTTAGAGAATTGACTCAAATTTATTATAGTTCAAGCCATTCTCCAATTGGTGAATGGTCAAAGGCTATGAACACACAATTTTCAGATGAAGAAATTAAACCCATTTCTAGTCATATTATAAAGGTGTTCTGAATAACTATTGATCAGAGAAATTCAAATTTTCTGAAATGCAAATTAAAACAACTCTGAGGTACCACTACATACTTCTCAGATTGGCTAAGATGACAGTAAAAAAAAGATGAATGTTGGAGGGGATGTGGGAAAACTGGGACATTAAAACATTGGTGGGACTGTGAACAGATCCAAGCATTCTGGAGAGTGATTTGGAACTATGCTCAAAAAGTTATCAAACTGTGCATAATTTTTGATCCAGCAGTGTTACTTGTTAGGTTTTACTAAGTTCTAATGAGATAATGAGATATTAGGTTCTTACTAAGTGCTAAGTTGGTACTTAACAATTCTTTAGTTCCAGCCTTTAAAAGGAGTTTTACCCCTTTGAACTTCTGGGGAGGAGCTTAATGTTTACAAGGAGGAACTTCATTGGTAGAAGTAATCTTCCCACAAGCCCTTGCGTTATCACACGCCCACTCTCTGGGAGGATAAAAGAGGGAGGAACTCAAGAAATTGAAGAATCTAATTTAGGTGAAAGTCTGGCTGGGAGATTAAGTTGAGAGAGCAGATCTCCTCCCAGAGAGCAATAGGCAGTTTCTGGAGAGAACCGAACTTTACATATTGGTGTCCACAAAATGGGGCAAGGACTTTTGCTTATCCTGACAAGGATTTATTCTGAGCCCTTCAGAGGAGCTAGCCCAGACCTTTGCATTTAAGGACTTATTCTGAGCCCTTCAGAGGAGCTAGACCGGACCATCACAATTTGGTGCCTGAACAGGGACAGACATGATCCTGATTCTTGTGGAAAAGACTGTCTGACACAGAAATAACTGTGAGTAACAAGGAAACTTTGTTAAAGATTTAGTGAGTGTTCTAATAGACAAATAAGGAATTTAACTTGTTAAGGGCTAAACTAGCAATCTCTTATAGCTGAAATGGGGCAGATGTTAGCTAAAGAAAATCCCTCAACCTCAGCCGAGTCAGCCTCAGCCCTAGCAGCTCCAGCCCCAATCAGGAGTGGTACTATAGAGAGTATAATTAAAATAATTGAGGAGCAGAGTTTACTTGTAACATGGGTACAGATTGATAAACTTTTGGCTGCATTAAGACACACATCCCCTTGGTTCTTAGAAGAAGAAAAAATAGATGTAGATAACTGGAAACTAGTGGGATTTGAAATGAAAGAATTTCACACACACACAAAAAAAATTGGCCTCATTCAATTTCTGCAGAGGTATTTTATATCTACAGCATAGTACAATTAGCCTTAAACTATCGAGCAAGTTGTAGGAGAAGGAAAAATTTTAAAAATGAACAGAGGAGGAAGTATGAGAAAAAAGGAAAGATCAAGATCTTGCCCAAGAGCAAGAGGATTTAAATGAGGAATTTGGGTGTGATGACTGATTCTCTTGAAGAAGCCTCAACTCCACCTAGAAAACAGATTATTGACAGGCACACATCAACTCCACCTTCAGCAGTGGAGGAAGAAGGAGGAGGGGAAAAGCAGAAAAACAAACACAATCGCCTGTGAAGCAGCCTATGACAAGATTAGAAAAAGCATTGGTTAAAACTAAGAGAAAAGAACAGGATATAAGTGATTTTATACATGCATATCCTGTGATTGAAGAGATTGATTCTATAGATCAAAAAAGGAGAAGATATGCACCTTTAGATTTGAATAAAATTAAAGATTTGAAAAAAAAGGTTGTACCCTTTATGGGGCTACATCAGCTTATGTTAAACTGTTACTAGATGGTTTGTCTTATGAAGTCCTAAGCCCGAATGATTGGAAATCCATAGCAAGGATATGCCTAGAACCTGGACAAAACTTATTGTGGTTTGTGGAGTTTCATGAATTATGTAAAATACAAGTCAGATGCAATTTGGAAATAGGAGTTAACACACAATTCACTTTTGAGCAATTAGCTGGTGAAGGTCACTATGGAGAGAATTCAGAACAGGTTAAATATGCCATGACAGTGTATGAGCAAATTGCTAAGGCGGCAATAAAAGCTTGGGGTGTCCTCCCTGTACAGAAAGATCAGTGGGAGGCTTTCACTAAAATAGAGCAAGGTCCTAATCATCCTTTTGCAGATTTTGTGGGATGTTTGCAAACTGCTGTCAAAAGAACTATTGGAGAAAATGCAGTTACAGAAATAATGACCAGACATCTGGCTAAGGAAAATGCCAATGAGATTTGCAAAAGAATTATATAGGGATTAGACAAAGATGCTCCTTTAGAGGAGATCATAAGATGATGTACTACAATGGGAACAAATGCTTTTTACACCCGGACTGTGATGAATATGAAAAGACAGGATCCCTCCTGGCAAGGGACTTCAAGAGAAACTTGGCGGTGTTTTCAATGTGGAAAAATTGGACATCTAAGAGCTCAATGTAGATATGGAGATAGAGTGAGAAGACAGTATGAGAGAAGACCTAAAACTCCGTGTCCAAAATATCACAAGGGTCTCCACTGGTCCTCTGAATGTAGATTGACCCAGGGAAATGAGATGTGGGGCCCAGCTTCAGCCCCCCAAATGGGGCATGATGGCAGCCGAGGTTATATCCATAGAAATTTAAGACATGATCAATCAGACAAAAGGCAATCAGATGGAAGAAAGGGATTGAAATTAGGAAAAATAGAGTTGTGTGTAGTAAAGACTACTGAGATACTCCCTAAAGAAGTGAAATCTGTTCCTGTTGAGCCTATGGATCCTTTGCCTCCAGGCACAGTAGGCTTGACCATTTCACCTTCTGAGAATGCTTACAAAACAGTGTCTATCCATACACTGATGTGGGAAACTGGAGAATGTGTAGCTAATATCCCAGTCACTAACATAGGTAGACAATGTGTGATTTATCAACCAGGAGAAGTAGTAGCATCAGGATTATTGTTATGTACCCTTAATAAGCAACCTGGTGATAGTCGCCTAGATTCTGACTCCAGTGAACAAAATCCAGGAATATATTGGACAGCAGCTGTGACAGCTGACCAACCTATGCTTACTATTTATATAAATGGAATACCATTTGAAGGATTGGTAGATATGGGTGCAGATCGTACAGTTATTAGAGGTGCCAATTGGCCCAGTCACTGGCCAAAGATTAAGGCAGACACCTACATGTCTGGGGTAGGAGGATCAATAGCAGCAGAAGTTAGTGCTAGGCCTTTGAGATGGATATTTGAAGGTCAAAGAGGAGTTTTTACTCCTTTTGTGGTTGAAAAAATCCCCATCAATCTGTGGGGAGGAGACATTTTACAGCAGATAGGATTACAAATAAGCACTTCAGCTTTTTATGCAGGACTGCTGTTGAAGGCCTACCTGCACTTTCACCGGATCCTATTCAGTGGAAGACTGATTCACCAGTGTGGGTATGGCCCTCAATAAGTGATAAAATTCAGGCCTTATTAGACATGGTAAACAAACAATTTGACCAAGGACACTTGCAGCCTTCTCTAAGTCCTTGGAATTCCCCAATATTTGTGGTGAAAAAGAAATCTGGAAAATGGAGGATGTTAACTGATCTAAGAAGAGTAAATGAACAGATGGCAACTATGAGACTTCTCCTACTCAGTTGACAAGAGAATGGCCTCTTTGGTTTATAGACATTAAGGATTGTTTCTATTCTATCCCTCTAGATAAGGAAGATATGAAAAGATTTGCTTTTTCAGTGCCTAGTGTTAATTTGGCTGAGCTTTATAAAAGATATGAATGGACAGTTTTGCCACAGGGAATGAAAAACAACCCTACTATGTGCAAAATGCATTTTGCTGCTGCTCTTGCTCCAATAAGAAAAGCATTTCCAAAAGTAATATTGTTACATTATATGAATGATATTTTGGGATGTGCACCTGAGTAACAAATGTTAGAAGCATGTCTACAAAAGACCATGGAAACACTAAAGTACTACAAACTGCATATAGCTACAGAAAAAATTCAAAGACATGCTCCTTTTCAATATTTAGGATACGAAGTATACCTAAGACAGTCATAGTACAAAAGCTTTCTTTAAGAGTAGAGAAGTCGAACGCCTTAAATGTTTTCCAAAAATTAATAGGAGATATCCAATGGATGCGTCCAGTGTTAGGCTTAACTACCGGTCAACTGCAACCACTATATGACATTTTAAGGGGAGACAGTGCTTTAAATTCACCACACCAGCTTACAAAAGAAGCACAAGAGGCTTTGAGAGAAGTTTAACTGGCTTTATCCAATGTGGTTGAAAGAGTCACTCAAAAACCCTTGGAAATATCAGTTTTTGCTACAAAAGAGGCACCCACAGCAGTCCTTCATCAAGAAGACAATGTGATTGAGTGGTGAACCTCCCAGCACAACAAGAACAAAGCCTTACTCCTTACCCAGTGCTTGTGGCTAGAATTTTGTTAAAGGCTATTAAGAGAGTAATATAATTATCTGGGATAAGTCCTGAAAAAATATCCACATTCTAAGTAAGGCACAAATTCACAAATTAATGTATGCTGTGAGACTATCCCAGAATGGCAAATTTTATTGGCCATAGCTCCAACTTTTGCACATGGGTCTCTATTAAAGATAACCCGGCTACTACATAATTGGTGATGGATTTTTGAAGAAAAGATTTCTAAGGTTCCTCTTAAAGGACCAACAATCTTTACAGACACCTCCAAAGAAATATTTGTATACTCTCATGATTTAACCATAAAAAGAGTAGTCAGGATTTCTTTTAAGTCCACTCAGCAGAAAGAATTATTTGCTATCATGCTAACTCTTACTTATTACCCAGGAAGCGTAAATATAATTACTGATTCAGCCTATTCAGTAGGTGTAGTACAAAGAATTTCCACAGCCCAAATAAAATTTGCAGCCTCTAATATTTATCATCTCTTTAAGTAACTTCAAGAGCAAGTGAGAAAGCATCCATGAAAGATTTATATCTTGCATGTTCACTCACATAGTAGACTTCCAGGTCCTATTTTTGATGTACATTCAATTTGGAATAACAAGAGAGGAAGCTAGAAGCATAGTAAAAAGCTGTACAGCTTGTCTTCCTTTCCACGCTCCTACACTCCCTCCAGGGAAGAATCCTTGTGGTTTGAGACCCAATGAAATCTGGCAAATGGATGTGACCCATTATAAATCTTTTCGTCGTCTGTCTTTTATCCATGTCATGGTAGATACCTTTTCAAGATTCACTTTTGCAGTACCAACAGCAAAAGAGACAACCAGAGTGTTCACTGAATTCCTTATCCAAGCATTTGCAATTATGGGTGTGCCACAAGAAATAAAATCAGATAATGGACCTGCATATTCTTCTAAACATTTTGCAAACTTTTGTGCACAGTATAAGATTTTACACACCACTGGAATACCTTTTAATCTGCAAGGTCAGGCAATAGTAGAGAGAAGAAACAGAGACATTAAGACACACTTATAAAAACAAAAGAAAGGGGGATCCACAAGTAGCCCTAGAGAACTTCTAAATTTAGTTCCCTATACCATTAATTTTCTAATTTTTGACAAAGATCCACTGGCTCCAGCAGACAGTTTTTATAACCCACCAGAAGGGCAGTCTCCAATGTGAGCAGCTCCACTGTCCTTAGATAATCGCCAGGTGATGTGGAGAGACCCAGAAAGTGGTGAATGGAAGGGACCAGATACGTTAAGTGCCTGGGGGAGAGGATTTGCTCGTATTTCTTCAGATGGAGAAGGAATCAGATGGGTGCCAACGAGTCCTATTTGCCTTGTCCTTCAGAGAGAGACAGAAAAAGAGAAACACCTCAAAACAAAGGAGAAAATCTAAGAAACATCTGACACTGAAAGAGCACAGCTAATAAAAAGACTGTTAAAGAACTTTAAAAGCAGCAGGAATCATTGTGTTTGCTAACACAAGATGAGTCTAATGGACAATGGACTTATGGACATTTATAAATTCTCAATTTATGATTATTTGATCATGTTATTTGTTACATACTTCTAGTATGTATTATGTTACTATGTTAATATGTTACTATGTGTTTATGTAATCTAGTAACTGTGTAATTGATGGATTTATGTTTCAAGGTCATGATCACCTGTAATGTTCTGATCGTCTCTCAGTTGTAATCCTTCTCTGGGAGGATTGTAATGTTCTGATTGTCTCTCAGTTGTAATCCTTCTCTGGGAGGAGGTTTCTTTTCTGTATAATCTTTTCCTCTATGAGCAGGTTTCTTGGGAGGCTTCTGGAGCCTCCAGCCAGCCTCTTTTTCTTCCTGAATCCTGGCTCTGAATCTCCTCCAGTTCTTGTCCTTCCCCAATCCACACTGCTTGTCCGGGCCCAATGTTGCCTCTTTTTATCCTCCCAGAGAATGGGCGTGGGATAATGCAAGGGCTTCTGGGAAGAACCACTTCAACCAATGAGCTTGCTCCTCCTTGTAATTGTCCAGATAACCTGAATTCTCACCTTGTCACTGTTCAGACAACCTGAGTTCTCACCTAGTAATTATAACAATCACCCTATGTTCTAAATCAAAAGAAAGGGGGAGATGTTAGGTTCTTACTATGTGCTAATGAGATAATGAGATATTAGGTTCTTACTAAGTGCGAAGCGGGTACTTAACAATTCTCTAGTTCCCCCCTTTAAAGGGAGTTTTACCCCTTTGAACTTTTGGGGAGGAGCTTAATGTTTAAAAGGAGGAACTTCATTGGTAGAAGTAATCTTCCCACAAGCCCTTGAGTTGTCACACACCCACTCTCTGGAGGATAAAAGAGAGCAGCACTCGAGAGATTGAAGAATCTAATTTAGGTGAGAGTCTGGCCGGGAGATTGAGTTGAGACAGCAAATCTTCTCCCAGAGAGCAATAGGCAGTTTCTGGAGACAACAGAACTTATATCCCAAAGAGATCTTAAAGAAGGGAAAGGGAATCACATGTGCAAAATGTTTGTGACAGCCCTCTTTGTATTGGCAAAAAAACTGGAAGCTTAATGGATGCCTATAAATTGGAGAATGTATAAATTAATTGTCGTATATGAATGTTAGGGAATATTATTGTTCTGTAAGTTACAAACAGCAGGATGATTTCAGAGGTCTGGAGAGACTTACATGAACTGATGCAAAGTGAAATGAGCATAACCAGGAGATCATTAAACTTGTTAACAACAAGATTGAACAATTCTGATAGACATGGCTCTCTTCAACAATGAGATGATTCAAACTAGTTCCAATTTTTCAATGATGAAAAGAGTCATGTATACCCAGAGAGTACAGTGGGAACCAAATGTGGTTTTCAACATAGCATTCTCAATTTTTTTTTTGTTGTTTGCTTGCATTATATTTTGGTTTTCTTTCTTTCTTTCTTTCTTTCTTTTTTTCTTTCTTTCTTTCTTTCTTTCTTTCTTTCTTTCTTTCTTTCTTTCTTTCTTTCTTTCTCTTTCTTTCTTTTTTTTTACTGGTTTGATGTGACTTTTCTTGTGCAACATGATAATTATATAAATATGTATATATATATATATATATATATATGTATAAATACATATATATATACACATATGTATTGGATTTAATGTATATTTCTATCATGTTTAACATATATTGTACTACTTGCGATTTAGAGGAAAGCATGGGGAAGAGAGGAATTAGAAAACAAGGTTTTGCTAGGAATAATGTTGAAGAATTGTCTATGCATATATTTTTAAAAATTAAAACCTTTAATTTAAAAAAGAAGAAGAAGAAGGAGTACTGCCAAATTCCTCTATGGTACAAACATGATACTGATGCCTAATCCTGAAAGAACCAAAGCAGAGAAATAAAATTTTGGATCAATTTTCCTAGTGAATACTGATGAAAAAATTTTAAAATAAAATATTAGCAAATATATTACAGCAATTTATCATCAGGATAATAGAATATGACCAAGTGGGATGTATACCATAAATGCAGAGTTAGTTCAATATCAAGAAAACTATTACCATAATCAGTCATATCAATAACAAAAACAACAGAAATTATATGACAATCTCAATAGATTCAGAAAAAGCTTTTGATAAAATACAAATTATGAGAACAAGAGATAATTTACCAACAGATCTTGAAAAAGGGAGGGACTTATGACAAAAGAAGAACTAGAGAACATCATGTAAGGAAAATATGGACAGTGTTGATTACATAGAATTAAAAAGTTTTTTGTATAAACAAAACCAAGAAAAACAAGATTTAAAGGGAAGTACAAAGCTGAGTAGAAATTTTACAGTCAGTGTTTCTGATAAAATTTTCATTTCTAACATACATTAAAAAAACTGTCAAATTTACAAAAATATAAGTCATTTCCCAATTGATAAATGGTCAAAGGGTATAAATGGACAATTTACAGATAACAAAATTAAAACCATCTATACCAATATAAAATTTCTCTAAGTAACTATTAATTTGATAAATGCAAATTAAAATAACTTTGAGATACCACCTCACATCTCTCAGACTAGCTAAAATAATAGGAAAAAATAATAGTAAATGCTGGAGGGAATGTGGGAAAACTGGGACAATAACACATTCTTGGTGGTGGTATGAAATCATCCAACCATTCAAGAGAGCAATTTGGAACTATGCCCAAAGGGCTATCAAACCATTTGACCTAGCATTGAGGTTCTGGTCTGTATCCCAAGGAAATCATAAAGGAGGGGAAATGACCTACATATGCAAACAATGTTTGTAGCAGTTCTTCTTATAGTAACAAATAATTGGAAAATGAATAGAAGCCCATCGGTTAGGGAATAGCTAAATAAGCTGTGATATATGAAGGTAATTCAATATTATTGTTATATAAAAAATGAAAACTCATTTTAGAAAGGCCTGTAAAGATTTACACAAGTTGATACAGAGTGAACAAACAGAAGTAGGAATACATTGTATACAATAATAGCCAGAATGTGTGATGATCAATTATGAAAACTTTCTTCCCAATGGTTCAGTGATTCAAAGCCATCCCACTAGACTTTGGACAAAAAAAAATGCATCCAGTAAAAGAACTATGGATATTGAATGTAAATCAACACAGGCAATGTTCACTTCTTTTTTTCTGTTTTTTTTTCCTCTCCCATATTTTTCCTTTTTGTTCTCATTTTTCTCTCTCAACATGATTCATAAAGCAATGTGTATTTAAATAAATTAATTAAAAATTAAAAAGAAGAAAAAGAAAGATCTTCACATAAGAAATATACAAATCAGAAAATTATGTAGTAGAATATACTCTCTCTAGAATTGTGGAAAGCTAGATTTTAATTTTGGCTCTGACATTAACTCAGACCACGGACTTTTTTGGTCAGTTATCCTTTCTAGGCTACAGTTTTTTTGTCTCTTCTGAGGAAATTGAAATAGACAACATTAAACTAAATTCTAGTTTTTATTTCCATGAATCTGTGAATTTATTATTCTATTTTCTTAATTCTAAAGTGAACTGGTTGTATTACTCTCTTAGTTGCTACCTAATTCTAATTCCTTTCTAAGTATCCTAACCCATCCTTTATAGTATAACAGCATAATGAAATGTGATACGAGAAAAGGATATCTTAATAGTTCTTTTGAAAAAAAAAAAGTAGCTTACTAGTTTCCAAAATCACAGTTGGAAGGGACATCAAAGTGCAACCCAGACTCAAACATCCTTCTTCAGCATCTCCAATAAATGTTTTTTAATTCTTTACTAGAAGCCCGTCACTTCAATGAAGACCTTCACTTCACTTCACTCTATCTGCAAAGGTAGACAATTCCACTTTGGGATATTGCTAATTGTCAAGGTTGTTGCTCTTGCTGTTGTTGATATTGTTTTTCCTTCTCATGTCATATACAAATCTTGCTCTCTGATCTTTTTAATGCACTGAAATTTTTATTTTTTATTTTGTCTCCTAGGTTCAAGTTAAATAAGTCAAATTCTTCTTTCATCTGGTAGTTAAATATTCATTGAAATTTGATAGCTTATTACTCCCTATTTTCTCTTATCCTAGTTAAAAATACATGGTCCCTTCAATTAATTCTTAAATAGCAAGGGCACTACTTCCTTCATTATTCTGTTCATCTTCTGCATCTGTTCCAACTTATCAAGATCTTAAAATGTAATTCCCAGAAAGAAAAACTCTCATTTTTTTTTCTGACTAAATCACAACATTGGAGACTCACTATCTTTTTTGGTACTCTCTAAAGCCTAAGATGGGATTTTCTGGTTGCCTTTTCGCATTTTTGACTCATATTGAGTTTATTGGTCATTAAAAAACTCCAGATCTTTCAGGGTTTGACATTATCACACTATCTCTTCCTGTCCCACCATCACAATAAGGTTATTTGTTCATTGTCAGTCAATAATCATTTATTATGTACTTAATAGATTCCAGGTACTAATTTACTAATTATTAGGAATACAAAGAGAGACAACTTATCTTATGCTTCAAAGAACAATCTTTTTTATTTCATTCTCTAAATTATTTTTAAATGAACTTTAATGCCTATTTTTTGTTGTAACTTTGACTACATTTATCTCTGTATTCCTCCTCCTTCCTTCCCTGAGAATCATCTCATATAAAAACAATTTTAATTAAAAAAAAAAAAGAAAAAGAGGAATGAAACCCACCAATTTATTGAAAAAAATCTGAAAACACAGGACATCTTCTTACCTCTGAAAGGAGTTTGTTGAGAGTGTCTTATCATCCATTCTTTTAGATTATGTTTATTCTTTGTAACTTTGCAACATTCACTTCCAATTATTTGAGTTTGTTGTAATTTCTTTTTAAACTATAATTATTGTCTTTATTGTTTTCTTGGCTTGACTTACTCCATTCCTCACCAATTTATGCATTTTTATATATGGTCATAATATTTCATTTTTTTAATAGTACAGTAATATTTAATTATATCCATGTACCCACAACTATTATCTAATTGATCAGCATCTACTTTGTTTCCAATTCATTGTTAAGATGAAAATAACTGGATAAATATTTCCTTGAATATGGGGACTTTCTTTTTTATCAGTTATTTTCATGGGATGTGTGCATAATAGGAGGGATAAATAATTTGGAAGCTTAGTCACTTTAATTATATAATACTAAATTGATTTCCCAAATGAATACCCTATGTCACAGCATCCTTACTAATGCACTAATGTTACTATTTTCTCAAAATATCTTCAAACTTGACTATTTCCATCTATTCTCATTACTGTCGATTTGTTGGGTATAAGGTGAAATTTCGGGGTTGATTTGGATTGCATTTCTCTTAGAGATATGTAGCATTCCTTCATAGGGTGGTAAATAATTTGCAATTCATCCTTAAAGAACTTTAGTTCATTTCTTTTACCATTTTTCCATTCAGGAATACATATATATATATATATATATATATATATATATATATATATATATATATATATATATATATATACCTATCTATACATATTGACATATATTATTATACATATATGTTACTGCATGCACTACACAAATATATATATATGCACACACATACATATATACACACAATATGTGCACATGTATAAGTATATGCATCTATGTACATGTATATTCCTACTTATTGAGATGTGTGTGTACTTGTGTGTGTTTATGTTCTCAGTTACCAAACTCTCTTATATGAAAAATTTGATACACTTTTTTCCATTTATACTTTTACTTCTTGTTCTATATACAATAATTTTGTTTGTGTATTTTTTTTCAATTTTGCATAATCAAAATTATTTATTTCAGCTTTTGTAAATGGTTCTGTCCTTTGGTTGGTTGAGAATACATCATTTATCCACATCTCTGAAAGGTCTGTGATATGCTTTTCTTCTAGTTTTTTTTGTGGTATGATCTTTAATGTTCAGCACATATATCCCTTTTGAATTTATTGTGAAATGTGGTGGTAAGTTGTTGGTGAAAGTGTAATTTCTGCCAAAGTGCTTTCTAGTTTTTCCAGCAGTTCCTATAAAATAGTAAATTCTTTCCTAAATATTTTATTATGTCTTCAGCTTTCTGACTCCCTGTTGTCTGATCTGTTCCATTAATCTGTTTCTCTATTTTTAAAATTAATACCAAATGTTTTAATGATTACTACTTTATAATATACTCCAAGATTTGGAAGTGCTATTCTTCTCTCATTCCTACCTTTTAAAGTATTTCCTTTGATATATATTTCTTTTCTGAAAATAAATGTTATTATTTTTTCACATATTCTTTTGATAGTTTGATTGGAATAGTATTAAAACTGTTAATAACTTTGCTAGTATTATCAAATTTATTTTACTTGCTGGGCCCAACATGAGCATAAAACATATTTAAATCGTTCCCAAATATCTTATATTATCATTTAGGTCAATGAGATGGTAGAGAGAATGGAGTACAGGATCTGAAGTCAGTAAGAACTGAACTCACAAATAGCTTTAGACACTTACTAGCTGTATGACCCTGAACAAGTCATTTATCTTTAGCTTCCTCATCTGTAAATTGGGGATAAAAGCTCATATCAAATGATATATTTGTAACCATATACTTATTATTATTGTTGTTGGTGATGCTTCCTTATTCTCAAAGATGAGCATGACATTAGGGAGGTGATTCTGTAACTAACATGTAAGTGAATTGTATTTAAGTGAGGGAGGACTGTGCAAGGTCACTTGCCTCACTTCCTCCTCCAGAGCCATCTGGATCCAGTGGCAAAATACAGACCAAGAGAATTATAGATGTCCCTGATATCTATATCTATAGATATATATCTCTCTATATATATGTTTTTAAGGATCACTTTATAATTGAATATATACATGTATTCTGAGTGCTTTGATAGGTTGACTTCTAAATATTTCATGCATTTTAAAGTAATTTTGACTAGAACTATCTCCATCTTTTTGCAAAATCTGACTCAAAAAAGACTAAGATGGCATTAACTTTTTGACTGCCTTTTCCTGTTCTGACTCATACTGTGCTTGCAGTTTACTAAAAATTCCAGAATTGGACATTTGGAAACTGCCACTATCTAACCTTGGCCTATCCCCTCAACATTGGTTGATTGGTTATTTTTCTAAGTCTTTGTGTCCCTCTTAGGCCAATGGTGGCAAGATACTTTGAACAGAGTTATACTGGACTCACTTCAGTCCTTTGATCTCAAAGAGGAATCAGGCTTTTTCCTCACACCCTCTGAATCACTATGCCCCTACCCAAAAGTTTTAGGGAAAAAATGTAAAATAATATTAAGTTAATATAGATTACTATTTATTTTCTCTGCCCAAAAGAAATACAGATACTTAATAAAAGGGATGTAAACACAATTAAACATAAACTACAACCCATCAGGTCTATTGTGCTCTCCTAGAAATTAGAGATTCCTGAGAGACTTAGACTGGTAAACAGATATTTTATATATGTTTAACTTAAGATCCATATCTTTTCATGGCTCATTTTACTGAAAGTGATGATTTCCTTCAGCAAAAGTGTAGTTCCAATGGGCAAGAAACACCTGATTCAAAGATTCTTGAACTCATAAAGAAGCAACTTAATTTAAGAATGTACACCTTTGCAGATGGCCATTCCATGACCTATGCATAGGGAAAGAATTATAAAAAACAAATAGATAGCCATGAATTTGGCTATACACACACACATATATATATATATATATATATAATTTCTTATAGACTTATACATATATGAGATAACATCTTTTTTCTTTTACATTAATAATCAATTATTAAATTAGGATTAATTTTTTTCTTCCTATTTCCTCATTTGGGAACCAGCCCTTTGTAGGTTATTCAGCCAGTATCTGAGGGACATTACTGATAGATGAGATTGTCCAAATTTTCTGGGGACTTGCTTGTCAATCTTAGGTAAGACTCCACCCAAGCATACCTTACAAATAAAATCCAAAAGAGGCAAGGTCTTGCTTGCCCTTTCGGAAATAAGCCCCTATCTGTCCTTGGAATTTTCCATTGGAATTTAGAGTGATTGCAACTTATGGATGGGAAAACAAGGTAGAATGATCTGGGTGGAAATGAATTCTTTTATCCAAATTACTGCAGACAGCTGAGTTTCATGATCAGGTCATGTGCTCAATAAGTAGAGTTGAAGGCTTTTTGCTCATCTCCTCATGAACATATATACCTCCCTGGTTGAATATTAATTCATGGAGTGGTTTTCTACCTTCTATTACATCCCTTTCCCCCACAATCTTTTTAAATATTCAATGTTCTCTGGGGTGGTGGTGGTGGGGAGTTTTTGGTTTAAAAGAGAAAGCCCTTGACCTCCTCTATTATTTGCTCACTATATTTAATAAATTGAATATTAATTATCCAGTAATTTTTTTTCTTGGCCTTTTCATTCATCACACACTTAGAGTTGCTGCCAAATATAAATGTGCATCCTTAGCTTCTTCTGGGAATGGGGAAGGGATAAGGGATTCAACCCTATTCCTCAAAGCCCATGGGAGACCTGGCAGAATCTCAAGTGACATATTCAAAGGAGAACCTGTTTCTTCTCAGATCCTCTTAGAATCTACCAAGTGGATTACTCTTTTTATCCCTATCAGTAGTCATCTTTTTACAAATTCTGTGGACCAATAAGGACTTGCTTTATCACTCCAAAACACACTTTAGCACTGAAACAGTTTACCTGGGATTAAGAGTTCTAGATATAGGTCAGATCATAGTCAATCGAATCCTGTCCTTTCATTTTACAGTTGAGATTTTAGAAGGCTAAGGGATTTATCCATGGCCAGTTAGGGTCTTAATTATTAGAAGAAGGTACAAATTGAACCCAGATCCTCAGACCCTAGAGGTATTGCTCTTTCCACTAGACCACATTGTTTTTTATGTCTCCAGAAACATACTGTGCCAGTATGCTCATGTCTATCTTCTTGGAAGCATCCTAGTTCAGCAGGTCAGGAGAGTTCCCCTGAGTATGCTTGTGCAGTATATTGGCAACTTTTTTGTTTTGTTTTGTTTTAATTTAGGTTCACTTCTCAATTAACCCCTCAATTACAATATGTGTGCTGACCAGATAGACAGTTAATCCAAACAGTTTTTAATTATATCCATTATTTAATATTAACTCAAAAGATCAATCTAACATTCTCTTTCTTTAAATAATAGAATGTTTTTATTTCAACCTAGATGGCTTTTTAGCTACTCTTGGAAATTAGCCATTAAGTTAATAACCAAATTTCATAGATTGTAGCTACAAATTTATATGATACTTCAAATACAGGACAATGAGTTTAATTAATCTTTTTAGTGTGGCTTAAAGTTGCCTTTTTCTAATTTGAGATCCTATATCTTTCTTAGGATGTACTATTGCAACATAACTCATAAAAACAAAGAGAATCATAAAAAAATTGCATCCATACATAAAAAAATAATTATCCCAGTATAGGGAATAAATATCCATCATCTTAGATTAGAATACTGTGTGCTCTGCAAATGAAAGACCGGCAAATGAAAAATCCATCACATTTTGTCTATGTGAAATTCAAGTGCTTATTTATGATCTCCAGGTGAAACACAATTTTAAATCACTTTTTTAAACTGGCTTCCTAAAATGCATTAAACTAAGTAAGCACTTTCCTGTGCTTATTAAATTGTATAAACCAGATTGAAGTACCTAGAAATAAATCCATTAAAAAAAATATGACCAATGAACCATATGATCAGCCAAGGCTCATTCTTCATCAACAATCAGATTCAGCCTCACTTTTTTGGAAGAGATTGGATTTGTAGCATTCAGTGAATATAAGAATACACAAAGCTAAATTAAGGAGTTCATGGGTAAGGAATTCATATCAATCAGACTAAGATAATTTAATCTTTGGAAGGAAACTAGATATAAACAAGATTAGATTTAGGCAAAATATGTAGTTGGTTACAAAATCCCCTCCAAATTAAAAAAAAATCAGTTTTAAACTCTCTCTCTAATACATATGTGTATATCTATTATATATATATATATATATATATATATATATAAAACACACACACACACATATATATATATATATATATATATATATATATATATATATATATATATATATATATATCGAGAAAGAGCTATCAATCTGTCAATCCTTTCTGTGTCCAGGCTGGGTGAGGTTTTCCCGTGTTATGTATATATATAAAACACACACACACACACACACACACACACACACACACACACACACACACACATATATATATATAAAACACATAAAACATACATATATATATATATATAAAACACATAAAACATACATATATATATATATATATATATATAATCACAGGTGTACATCCACCAACATATACATATGTATACACACACACACACACACACACACACACACACAATACAATTTCATTCTGCCAAGCAGGGCCATGTAAGGTTTCACCTTGTTTGACAGTTCCAACAGCTTTAAGGGAGTTTTCTCATGTAACTACAACTGACCTTCATAAATGATACTCCAGATTGTGTGTTGGAATTATAGGAAATTGCATTCTGGAATTATAGGGAATTGCATTCTGTGATGAATGAATACTATTGGATATATACTTAGCACTTTTTAGATGATATTTGTTTCTGTTTTTCAAAGTAATAAAATAGTCAGGTCTTTTCTATGTCTTTTCAAAAAAGACATTTTACAGTAGCACTATGTTTGTCAGTTTTAAGTACGTTTTTATTCAATCCTGAAGTGAGCATGTCCCATCATATTATGAAATCCTATCAGGCTCAAAGAATCAGGAATATGTTGCTTATGTTATATTTAGATTCTTGGCTATTAGTTTTGATATAGACAATTGACAGCACCACAGAGCTATCTTTGAAAAAATGGTGAATGAAGACATGGTAAATATATGTTGAATTTAATACTTGTGCTTTATTGGCAATCTCAGTGATGGTAAAGAAACAATAAAACTAACAAGTAGACATATTGGGAATATGACAGAAACAAATCACATCTTTCATTGTTCTGCATTATTCAGGTGCTGTGATAATCATATGTCCACTTCTTCTATTTTTCTTACCCCATCTAAATGACTAACAATAAGCACAGGATATTTGACAAAATTAGGTAATTGTTTTTCTTAACTCCTTCCAGTGAATTCAATCAGCCACACTTTATTGAAATACTCCCTTTCCTGGAGGATCTCAAAGCACTTCCCCTGACTATAAGGAGTATGTTTGGCAAAGAATTAAATGAGTGCTGATGAACCATGAAACTTCATTTCAAACTATAGTTAATGGAAAAGCCAGGAAATAATAGAAGTTTCCTTGAATTCCCAGGTCAATGAATTCTTTGATTATGCAACTAGAGACATCTCAACAAATGAATCATGGTCTGATAAAACTATTATTGGCAATTTATAAGTGGACAAACTGGATTTTAGGGATATTAAAGATCTATGGGGAGTCTTCACAACAAATCAGTAGCATTGCTAAGTCTGGAGGGCACAAGTCCCTGCAGTATATTCTGAGGCCACATTGTTGGTGCGCTAAGCCTATTATTCCTTGAAGCGGTGCCTCCCAGCCTCAGTAGCGCCAGACATGATGGTTTGGAACCAGTGAATCACTATTTCTGCCACTGAAGCCGTTATTTTTGGAGTGTTGGAGGAGGTGACACATCTGTAAAGGGAGTACAACACTGCATGAGACATGACTGCATCAGCCCTCCCCACGCCCTGACAAAGTAGTGGGATTGGCACAAATTGTGGTGTGCTGTCTCAAACCATCATCCATTTGTAGCACACAAAAGAACATACTGGTATGCTCTCTTCTCATCTGCAGACTTGTGCATTCTGAAAACCTGGGCTCCCAATGAGCTCTGTGTGGGATTCATCTGATAAATCCCTCCTCACCCCAGCTTGCTATTTTCCCATCTCTGTAATGAACACCTATCTGGGTGTGAAATGTGCATGATTTGTCAAATGTGCCAACTTTGGACAATAGCTGTCCTGAGTCTACACCCCCCTACAGGCTAGTGACAGAGGGCTGGAAAAGAATGCCGCTTACATTGGCTGTCACTTGTGCCTGCCTTAATCCAGCATGTTGGATCATGCTTTATGTTGAAGGGACAGAATTGGCTACTTCACTGCATTCCTGGTAAACCCCCTAAGTCTGACAGGGCAGCTTGTGGTTAATCCTCCTCCATCAAAGTCATGTCAACTTCCAGGGTGAAGGTGAAATTTGGGCATCTAGGATAGGATCTTGAAACATAAGTAGCAATTGGCAATTACTATTTGTGATTTGAATATATTGGTTTCAGAAACTATACCCACTATTTTTCAGACCAATATTGACTTTCTAAACTAATTTAAATAACAAACACAAAAGGAAAATATATAAAAACCCTAATAAGGATGATAATTTAGGGTTGGGAAGGGAGTTTGGCTAAATCAACATTGTAAATGATCCAACATCAATGTGCTAATTAAAGCCTTGAGGCATAATTTTTTTAAGTTAGGATATATGAAGCTTCTCTGTGTTAAATAATCTTAATTTAAATGATCATTAACCAAGGCTAGTTCCATCCTGCTGCATGGGTTTGCTCTTAGCTCTACCTTGGGAGGTACAGCTTAGAGGGAAAAACTCCTGCTGTCTTAGTGCCTTCAGTGTTGTGTTTTAGAATAGTAATTCAGTCATTCTGTATCCCTGCTGGAGACACATAAGCAGCAGGAACCGGAATGGCAAGTCAGTGGCCTGGCATCAGAATAATGCAATCTGTTCCAGGGACAGGTCCACCAGCATGGGATCAATGGGATAACATAACCTGGTAACCTATCTCCTCTACAGTTTCTGCTGTTCATATAGATATTGGCTAATTCATTCCACTCCTGGTGGCTAGGAAGGAAAATAGATAATCTAATTCAAATTCTTGTTAATAATTCTACATACCATGGATAAAACATGGCTCTAGTCATCAAGGGATTAAATGAATGGGGGGCATTGTTAAGGACATAAAACATCCACATATTGGAAATATATATGAGGTAATTTGAGAAGGGGGATAGCCACTAATTACTTATAGGGATCAGGAAACGTTTTTCATAAGAGGTGAAATTTGATGTGAACTTTGATTAAAAGTCATGATTCCAAAAGACTGAGGTGAAAAGTGAGTGCATTCCAGGAATGGAGGACAGTTTGTAAGAGGGTAAGTAGACAGGAGATGGTTTGATGAACTTGTAGAATTACAGGTAATTCTACTTGGCAGAAACATACTTAAGAATCTGGGTAATATGGGAAAAAATACATAAGTGTATAAAAAAACAAAACAAAACAAAAAAAGTGTAATGTAAGTTATAGAATGATTTAAAGTATGGGTCAAGAGGCTTTTAAAATTTTATTTCAGCTCAATATGGAGATACTCCTGATTTTTTTTACAGAGATGGTGTCATAGAATTGTTCTATAACAAGATAATGGTGTTAGCTGAACAGAGTTGGCAAGGAAAGGGGGAGGGGGAATTGAATGAAAACATACTGGTTAGAAAACTATTAGAATAATGCTGATAATAAGTGATAAGGGCCTAAAGTGGAACTATAGTTGACCTTGTAATAGAGAGTAAGGCCAAAGATATAAATAACACTACCTGGGAGAATGTTAGAGCCTTTAGCACAGTAAAAGTTTGAAAAAGGTCAGGTTTATGGGAAATATTAAACACCCATGCAATATCCAGATATAAATGATAAGATGATAGTTGCTAATTTTGAACTGGATTAGATAAATGAAATAAGAAAGGACAGATATATTTGGGAGTATTCTATGTATGGTTTCTATTTAAAGCTATAGAATCTTATGAGATCGATGCATTTATAATAAGAAGAAAATAAGACCCAGGATAGAATTGTAGAGGTAACTGTGAATGTTTACAAGTTGAGAAATGAGTTAGAACCAGTCAAGGAAACTAAAAAAAAGAGGACAGAGAGGGGCATCTATATGGTGTAATGGATAGAGAGTTGTGGACCGATAAATACATAAATTTATTTTATTTACACATTTGTAAAATAAATAAATGAAGATTATAAATATAATATTAATGAATTTATCATATATATATATATATATATATATATATATATATATATATATATATAAAGAGAGAGAGAGATAAACTAGAGTTTAATAAAAGTAGAGTTAAAATCCAATCACAGAGAGTTATTAGCTTTGTGATCTTGAGCAAATCACCTAAATGATCTTCTTCAGTTTTCTCAAAAGGAAAATTTGGATAATAAAATGCCTACCCCTAAACATTGCTATGTGGATAAAATGAATTTTAATATTTTTTAAAGAGCTTCACAAGATTTCAACTACTATATAGATGTTAATTAATACTATCATTAGGCAACTATGAGTATAACCAAAAGAAAGCAAAATCTCAGAAGTGGAAAGAGGGTCTTCAGCCTACAGGAGAATACTGTCTGGGGATAGCAAAATCTCATTGTGTTCCTTGGGAATATGGTGGATATGTGTAATTCATACAGCGCTAGATCTGGAGTCAGGGAAACAAATTCAAATCCTGCTTCAGATAGACTTCTGTATGTCTAATACAATTCTAGGCTATGGACTACCATTTTTTTTTTTTTTTTTAGTGAAGGGAAATTTAAACCCTAAATTCTTAAGGCTGAGGAAATCATACATATGCTTATTCATAGTTTTGTGAATGTACCTAAAATACTGACTTTCACAAACTATTTGCTGAAGTATGTGAAATTTATTGAAATGAAAAGAAAAATATATTAAAATATTTTTAGTAAAGTGGTACAAATATTTTTGCTAAAACAAAATGGGGTTAAAAAGTCAGATGTGAATATTTTGAGGAGATAGACTAAATATGCATGGATTTTTTTTCAAATGAGATCATATATGTAAAGTGCTTATTATTGTCCTTGGTAAGCCATAGGTTCATAATTACTCATTCCCCTCCTCTTTTTCTTCAAGACCTTTGTAGAAAGGATGGGGAAAGGGAGTCAGTATGACAGTAATTTCTTCTTCAGTTAACTTTGGTCATATAGAGAAGACACAGTTTCATCTTCAGGAAAAACAAGAGATTTTGTTAGTGCCAGAAAGGAAGCGGCCTTTTCCAGGTCCTAGAAGTTAGCAGTGATTTGTTTTTCAGGGTAGGAGTCAGAGGGAATTGGGGAGGAAACAAATACTAAGAACATTTTTTTTCAGTTTTCTGACATTTACATTGGCTTTTTGTGGGATTATTTTTTTAAGCTTTGGGAATGATTCCTATGTTAGCATCTAAATGTATTGAAATAATGAAATTAGGCAAGCCATTCTCCAATTGATAAATGATCAAAGGAAAGGAAGAGAAAATTTTCAAATGAAGAAATAAAAGCCCTTTCAAATCATATGAAAAGATGTTCTAAATCACTATTGATCAAAGAAATGAAAATTAAGACAACTCTGAGACATACTACATACCTCTAAAATTGGCTAAGATGACAGGAAAAGATAATGACAAATGTTGGAGGGGATGTGGGAAAACTGGGACACTGATACATTGTTGATGGAACTATGAACAGATACAGACATTCTGGAGAGTAATTTGAAACTATGTTCAAAAAGTTATCAAACTGTGCATACTCTGTGATCCAGTGTTTTTACTGGGCTTGTATCTCGAAGAGATCTTAAATGAGGAAAAGGGACCCACATGTGCAAAAATGTTTGTGGCAATCCTTTTTGTAGTGGCAAGGAACTGGAAATTGAGTGGATGCCCATCAATTGGAGAATGGCTGGACAAGTTATGGAATATGAATGTTATGGAATATTATTTTTCTATAAGAAATGATCAGGAGGCTGATTTCAGAGAGACCTGAAAAGACTTACATGAACTGATGCTAAGTAAAATGAACAGGAGATAATTGTACATGGCAACATCGATATTATATGACAATCAATTATAATGAATGTGACTCTTTCCAACAATAAGATGGTTGAGGCCAGTTCTAATGATCTTATGATGAAGAGAGATATCTAAACTGAGAGAGAGGACTGTGGGAACTGAATGTGAACCACAACATAATATTCTCACTCTTTTTGATGTTATTTGCTTGCATTTTGTTTTCTTTCATTTTTGATTTGATTTTTCTTGTGTAAAAAGAGAATTGTATAAATATGTTTATACATTAAAAAAATAAAAGAAATAATGGAAAATGATTAGATGCCCATCAATTGAAGAATGGCTGAATAAGTCGTGGTATATGAAGATAATGGAATATTATTGTTCTATAAAAAATGATGAACAAGCTGATTTTAGAAAGTCCTGGAAAGATTTACATGAGCTGATATTGAGTGAAACAAGCAGAAATAGGAATACATTGTACACAGTAACAGAAAGAATGTGTAATAATCAACTATGAAAGACTTGGTTCTTTTCAGTGGTTCAGTGATCCAAGTTAATCCCAACAAACTTTGGATAGAAAATACCATCTACATCCAGAACTGTGAAGATTGAATGTAAATCAATACATACTATGTTCACTTCTTTTTTATTCCTCTTTCATAGTTTTTCCCTTTTGTTCTGATTTTTCTCTCCCAACATGATTCATAAAACAATATGTATTAAATAAATTAATTAGTAAAATTTTAAAAAAATATGTATATATACATATATATATATATGTATATATATATATATATATATATATATATATATATATATATATATATATATATATATATATATATATATTATTTTCTTTTCTGTGCCTCAACTCCTGAATGTAAAGTTTTTGCTCTTTAATTTGATCAAGTAGGCCTTGCTAAGTTGCTAAGGGGAAAGGCTGGAGAACTAAATTAATATGCTGTTTATGGTGTAATGGCCAATAAAGGTCCAGTCCTTAAAGTGTGCAAAATTAGCCATTTCTAGTGGGTTATATAGAGCATGCTCCATTTTAGCTGCTTTCTAGAGATCCAACCTGTCAGAATACAAAGGTTTGTGAAACTGAACCCAGAGGGCATGCTATACAAGAAACTCTAATAGTGTGAATTTTAAGCCTGAGAGATAAAGGGAGTACTAGAAAAATTTATGGGGATATTATACTTTTCCTGGGTAGTAGTAAAAGAAGACATATTATTTGCTCTAGTATATTCATGATGGAAGAGGAGCTAGTATTGGCCTCCATGGAGACAGAGAGAGTAGAATATAGCAGTTTCAGAATATATTATTTTGGGAAATACAGAATAAAATCTTAGGGATAGGAAACTCAAAAGTAGTGTTTCACAGCACAGGCCTTTAAAGAAAGAACTTGGCAGGTCAGGGATTGACTGTTGAAAGAAAATATGTCTCTCCTATATCTGTAGGTATGCTGAGGAAAAAAAAAAAAGATTTTTCCTAGAAGGAGAGAAGTTTGGCAACATGAAAATCAAACAGGAAAGTTTTAAAGACCCTCAAATTATGACATAGATTCCCCTCACCCCCAATTATGCTTATCTGGACAAGTAAAGAAGGTCAGGGAATGTATTATGTTAAAAGACTTTACATAGAGGTTCATGGGCTGTATTCTCACTTATTTCTTGTCAGTCATTTTTCATCTTCATGATTCTAATTGGGGTTTTCTTGTCGGAGATACTACAATGCTTTGCCATTTCCTACTTCAGCTCATTGTTTTGATAAAGAAACTGAGGCAAAGAGAATTAGGTGATTTTCTCAGGCTCATGCAACTAGTACATATCTGATGCCAGTTTTAAATTCAAGAAGATAGTTTTTCTGACTCTTGCTCGAGCAATTTATGTACTTTGCTACTTTGGCAAAAGCCATTTTAAAAATTATTTCAAATCTTAGAGAAGGGAATTCCTGATTCTTAGTGCATTTTCATGTATTTCTCTGATGAAAATAAAACTAGTACTTTACTCCCTTTTACATATTTTTCATTCTTGGAATTCCAGGAAAGGGGAAACGAAGTAAATGCAATCATGATATTATCTTCACTCAAATAAAATTTCATTAATTAAAGAAGGAGGAGGAGGAGGAGAAGAAGACAAAGAAGGAGAAGGAAGAGAGGAAGTAAAAGGAGGAGAAGGAGAAAAAAGCAGATGAAGCAATTTTTGTTTTATGTAGCTATTTTTTCCCATTGGAAATGTGGTTTATCATTACCTCACCCTCAAAAGAAATGCTATTTGTACACAATTAACTAAGAAGTACATTATTTATCTAGCTCACTATTACTCACAATGCTTAATAATTAATTAATAATAAATAAAATCTAACATTTATATACAATTTTAATGCTTGTACAGTACTTTGAAAATATTAACTCATTTTGTCCTTGAAAACAACATGTGTTATAACGTGTTGTTGTCTCCAGAAGCTGTCGCTCGCTCTCTAGAAGGAGATCTGCTGCATCAACTCAAATCTCAGACAGATTCTTCTTCCTATAGAGAACTGTTGTCTCCAGACAGTTGCTGTTAACTCTCGTCCAGAGAAGTGATTTCCCTTCCTGCAGAGAGCTGCCTCAAGTTTGGTCTAGAGCAGAGACTGACTTTTTTCTCCAGAGCTGCCCTCTTTATCCTCCCAGAGAATGGGCTTGGGATAATGCAAGGGCTTCTGGAAGAATCACTTCAACCAATGAACTTGCTCCTCCCAAGCACGCAAGCTCTTCCCCAGGAATTCACAAGTCAAACTCCCAGGAAAGGCTGGAACTAGAAAATTGTCAAGTACTGACTTAGCACTTAGTAAAAACCTAATATCTCGTTATCTCATTAGCACTTAGTAAGAACCTAACAATGTGTGAGTTTGAAAGGGCTCATATTTATGAATGAATAAAAAACATTTATTAAGAGTTTACAAATGTCAGGTGCTTTGCTAAGGTAGATTCTATTATTATTCCCATTTTACTGATGAGGAATAGAGGACAAAGATTGACTTATTCTCCTAGGATCACATAGCTAGTTAGTCTCTGAGGTCAAATTAGAATTAAGTACTTCCTGATTTTAGATTCAGCATGCTATTTATGTTATCAGGTTGCCTTAGTACCTTATACTACTCTCTCCTTCACATTTTCTGTTCCATACAAATCTTCATCCCCCATTCTGGAATACATAGAAGATGTTTAATATATTTTTAATTGATTCTTTGAGCCTCTTTATCTCTATGCCTTTGCCCACTTCATCCCCTCATACTTGGAATAGACTGCCTTCCTCCCCCCACCTCCAATTTATCTATTATTACCCATAAAATCTTCTCTATTACTCTGTCCTATTTTATTATAATACTTTGCCTGGATCTTTCCTTTGTATTTACTTTACCCCTTTATGTATCAGGGTATTTTATGTCATTGTCATTTGCTCCTCAAGATTAACTATTTGCTCCTTGAGAGCATTGCTTGTATTACCTTAATTTTTGTATTCTATTCCCTTACCCATTAGTGCCTTGTACATTGTCAAGAGCAGCCATTAAAGTAGTATGGAATCAGTTACAAAATACCAAGAAGGCTATTTGCCAAAATGGTCCAAGGATTGCTTTATATGGAGAGTTTTCATATAGTTCAATTCATACTCTGAAAGTAAATCAGGATAAAGTAATAGCTCAGAAATCAATGTCACAGAAATTGTATACTGTTGTCTCTTTTGTTTTTGTCACATATATATTTGGTTACAAAAATATCATTTAGGTAAAGGTCTTCTAAATGAAAACACACATTGAAGAAAATAAGAATTCAGGAGGAAGAAATTTAGAACATTGTCATGTTGAAAGCAAAATTGATGGCTAGACAGCTGGCTGGTACAGTGGGTAGAGTGTTGGGCCCCGTCTCTGGAGATTTGACTTCAGATATCTCTGTGGAATACTGGGCATTAACCTCTCAGCCTCAGTTTCTTCATCTGTAAAATGAGGATAATGATAACATCTAAGTCCCAGGGTTGTTGTGAGGATAAATATGAGGTAATAGTTTTATAGCTTTTAGCAAAACTTAAGACTTTATATAAATATTATTGTTATTACAAAGTTTAATTTTTTTCAAAGCACTTAAGTTATATTACCTCATTTGAAACTCTTAATCATACTGTGAACAAAGTGCTGCAGGACTTATCATCTCCTTTTTACATATGAGGAAACTAGGAAGGTTAAAGGTTAAAAGACTTATCCAGAGACACACAGCTAGTAAATGTCAGAAGCAGAATTAAACTCAAGGTTTCCTGACATTCAAGTCCAGTGTCAATCACTACGCTGTTTCCAAAATTCTTTTATTGCAGTTTTTCTGTTATTTTGTACATTAAAACTTTCACCCAAGTTCTGTCTTAGGCTTCTAAGAGATTTGGATTGGAGAAAAAGAATTTCAACTTGTAATACCTCAAGTGAAAGTTTTAGGTGTTAGATACTGTCTGGTGAACTTGACTTCACATAGAGTGAACAGTCCAAAACAAGTCACATGCAGATACAAACAGCAACATGTCTGCCGATCTTTAAGCCAAACAGGTTTTATAATTTTATAAGCTGTGATCCGCCCCAAACTTTCTATGAGATGACAGCTTTTATCAGAGCTTTTCATTAGTCATGGTTATTTGTAAAATGAGTGAACTGTTTTCAAGCTTGCCAAGCTTGGATAGACACCAACTTCCTCTGATCCCCCTTGATACTTTGTGGGATTGTTACTGGCACAAGTAGATTTCCAGTTACCAAAGCAAAGAACAGAAATAGATGAGATTTTTATAGGGTTTCCAAGATTTTTGGTGGAAATTCTTAGAGCAAATTCTTGTTAAGATAACAGAAGACCTAAGCCAAAATTCCAAAAAAGTCCCATTTGAATTGCTTTTCTTCTTCAAGGATGTCATTGTATGGCTTGGTCTGTACAGCTCTGATGAAATAGAAATTTGAATTTGAGGTTGACTTCTGAATTCTTAGTCACCTGAAGGAAAAGATTTGCTGATGTACCACAGCCTGTTAGACTTTTGATTCAGATGTTCTTGATCTATTGCAGCTACATAAATACATTTTATTTCTAATATACTTCCAAGAGGTCAAGAACCAATTTTCATACAACTTTCTTTCCATTATCCAGGAACCATAGCTATATGATTGTCACTAGCATTTATTTTCTCCTGGGATATACCTTTGTGTTTGATAATGGGTAACAGACCAGGAGATGATAACTCTGGCATATCACTCAGGGATAACTGAAAGTTTGTATTCAAGGGGAAGAAATATGGGCTATTTCCAAAGAAGAAGCTGATCAAATGAAGAAGAGCATGGAAAAAAAAAAGTGTGAGGGGAAAATTAGTAAGTAAATGAAACTGGAGATTGTTTCTGACAAGGATGGAGTGAAAAGGGAAAGCAGAAGCTCCCAAAAAGAAAACAACAACAACACAACAACAACAACAACAACAACAACAACAACAACAACAACAAAAAAAAAAAAAAAAAAAAAAAAAAAAAAAAAAAACTAATGCTTTCTCTATTTTTCTCTATTTTCCACCCTGGGACAAAGACTTAGCTTTCCACTCTTAGATATAACTCTGCCTAACCACGTTCATAAAACAAAGTATATAGATGTTGAAAAATATTTGCACTCACTAACTAGTGACTGACACTTATTAGGAATCTTAGGACCTGAATTTACTTAAAATATACACTAGATTTCATTATTGTTAGTTTATTTCAACTGATTTTGATTTATTTTGAATTTATTATTAATTTTACATTTTATTAGTTTTACATTAGTTATACATTAGTGTTTCTTCTATCCAACATTCCAATTAGTGTTGTATCATGCTCTCTGTTACCAAGGCTTAGAATATAGGTGACATCTTCTGCCCCTCCCCCAAACCAATAAACAACAGTATCTCTCCATTGTCTCAAGGATCAAACACAAAAATTTTTGTCTGGCTTTTAAATTCTTTCATGGGATACTTTCAGGGTTGAAGCCAAGATAGCAAAGTGAAGACAGGAAAGTGTTTGAGTTCTTCTAGTTTCCCTTCAAAGTGATATGAAACCAAGACTCTGAACAGAGCCTGACAGTGAAACCACACTCCAGCACATTAGGTTGGAAAAAAACTTCAAGAATAGTCAGTGTCACTGAGGTTAAAAGGATGTTCAGCCCAGTTGAAATGGAATCTGGGAAAGCCAGTGAGAGGGTCTTAATCATAGCAGATCAGCAACTGAGATCTTTGGTCTGAGTCAGCAAAGGAGCAAACAAAGGGACAGCCTCCAGTCTCAGATTAGAAGGCAAATTGCAAAAAACATGTTTCTGGAAAAAGCCGATAAAACTCCCCCCCCTGCAAACACAGGGGCACGTGTGCTTAAAGTCAAGGCTCAGAAAGCTTGAGGCAGCATCCTCTTTGCCCCATGAGCACAATTCAACCATAAAAGTAAAAAAAAAAAAAAAAAAAGGAGGAAATACCAAAAGAAAAAGAAAGAAAATGAGCAAGAAACAGAAAACAAACTTGACCATAGAAAGCTTTGTGGTGACAGGAAAGACTAAAACTCATGTAAAGAAAAAAATGCCCACAGAGGAAATGCTAGCAAGTGATATGCATTAGTCTTAAGCTCAAAAAGCCTTCTTAAAGTGTTCATAAAAAGATTTTAAAAGACAAATAAGAGAGGTAAAAGAAAAAATGAGAAAAAAAATAGAGATATGCAAGAAAGAGTTAACAGCTTGGGGAAAGAAGGAAATTCCTTAAAAAATACAATTGGCTAAATGAAAAAAAAAAATCCAGTGAAGAAAACACCACCTTGGAGAGTAAAATTAATCAAATGGTAACAAAGGTTACAAAAACTAACTGAAGAAAATCACACATTAAAAATCAAAATGTGGCAAATGGAAGCTAATAATTATAACACATTGAGAATCAGCCAAATAAATTAAAAAGATGGAAAATTTTTGAATAAAATGTAAAATACCTCATTGCAAAAACAGCCAACCTGGAAAAAGAGGTCCAGGAGAGTCAATTTAAAAATCATTGTTTTACCTGAAAGTTATGAACAATGAAAAACTGGATGCAATTCTTCAAAGAAAACTGCTCTGATATACTAGAAAGAGAAGGGGAAATAGTCATTGAAAAAATCCATCGACCACAAGGTTGCACAAGAAAAACCCTATGGAACATCATTGTAAAACTCCAAAAACTACAGTCTCAAGGAAAAAATACTGTAAGCTGTCAGAAAAAAACAAACAAACAAACAACAACAACAACAACAAAAAGCAATTCAAATATCAAAGAGCAATAGGCAATATTACTCAGGATATGACAATTTCTACACTAAAGGATCAGAAGGCCTAGAATATCATATTCAGGAAAGCAAAGGACTTGGGATGTGACTAAAAATTAACTATCCTGCCAGACTGAGCACCATTTTTCAAGGGATGTGATGAAATCAAAGAAAAAGACGTTAAAGGGTGGAAAAAAGATTGTACAGGGAGAAGACAAAAGGAGGAATATAATGAAACAAATTAGGTCACAAGATGAAGCACAAAATACCTATTATAATCTAGTGAAAGAAGGGAGGAAGATAAGCATTTTCTGAAGCTTGATCTCATCAGTTTTGGCTCAAAAGAAGAAATAATTTAACCACTCAGTTGAGTATAGGATTTTATCAACCTATAAAGAAATAGGAGGAGAAAAGGGATAGAAAAGGGAGGGACTGGATAGAAGGAAAGGCAGAAACACTAGGGAAAAAAAAAAAGGTAAGAGAAGGAGGAGTAGTGATAGAAGATGCAGTACTAGGTAAAGTGGGTTAAAAAAATAGGGGGCAGAGCTAAGATGGCAAAGTAGACAAATCTTCCTGCCTTCCATCACATAAATACCAGATCAAGCCTCTGAACAGATTTTGGAGTGTAAGAATCCATAGATATTGGGAGTGTAAGAAATTTTCAGCAGAAGATATTTTGGAAGAACTTCAGGAAAGATCTGTCTCAATTGGACATTCTGCAGAGGTGGGTGGGGTGGCGGTTGGAAGGAAAGCTTTGCAGGGTACAGAAAAGTGAAGTGCAGAGATATTTTCCTTCAGAGGAAAGGAGAGGTGGAAAGGCCTTTGAACACTGCAGGAATCTAGTGGGTGACTCATAGTCAAAATACAATGGTGTTTGCCACTCTGTCCTGGTTCAGAAACCCTTGTATTAGAAAGTTATCTTTGAGATCTTTAATACAACTACAGAATGTAAATAGTGATCCCCTGAACCACAGCATAATGCAGAACTTAGCTATGATCACCTAGCATAGGAAAGAAACTAGAAGCAGCAAACCCAGGGTAGTGTGAAGCTACTGTCCCCTGGAGAGGAAGTTTGGCACAATCTCCCCTTTGCCCTTAGACCAGAATTCAACTTTTAAAAATGAGCAAAAAAGCAAAAAGAGCTCTGACGATAGATAACTTAAATGGAGACAAAAAATAGACCTCAAAACCTGAGTTCACTAAAGGTAAAACATCTCCAGATGAAGTCTCAAAGAGTGACATAAAGTCTCCATCTCACAAGGCTTTTTTATATATAACTGATAAAGAGATACAAAATGAGATTCCATTTAAATCACTTTAAACAAAATAAAGTACTTGGAGATCTGCCTGCCAAAAAACCCTCCAAAAACTATAAAAACATAATTACAAAACACTTCTTCCACATGTAGTCAGAACTAAACAATTCAAAAAATTTCTGGAGAGCAATCTGGAATTATGACCAAAAAGTTATCAAACTGTGCATACTCTTTGACCCAGCAGCGCTACTACTGGGCTTATATCCCAAAGAAATACTAAAGAGCGGAAAGAGACATATATGTGCCAAAATGTTTGTGGCAGCTCTTTTTGTTGTAGCTAGAAACTGGAAGATGAATGGATGTCCATCAGTTGGAGAATGGTTGGGTAAATTATGGTATATGAAGGTTATGGAATATTATTGCTCTGTAAGAAATGACCAGCAGGAGGAATACAGAGAGGCCTGGAGAGACTTAAATCAACTGATGCTGAGTGAAATGAGCAGAACCAGAAGATCACTATACACTTCAACAACAATACTATATGAGGATGTATTTTGATGGAAGTGGAAATCTTCAACATAAAGAAAAACCAACTCACTTCCAGTTGATCAATGATGGACAGAGGTAGCTACACCCAGAGAAGAAACACTGGGAAGTGAATGTAAATTGTTAGCACTAATATCTGTCTGCCCAGGTTACATGTACCTTCGGAATCTAAAGTTTATTGTGCAACAAGAAAATGATATTCACACACATGTATTGTATCTAGACTATATTGTAACACATGTAAAATGTATGAGATTGCCTGTCATCGGGGGGAGGGAATAGAGGGAGGGGGGATAATTTGGAAAAATGAATACAAGGGATAATATTATAAAAAATATATATATATATATAATAAAATTATTAATTAAAAAAAAGATTTATTACAGTTCAGGGAAAGAAGAAAGGGGGATGAGAACTATATGAATATTAATCTCATCATATTTGGTTCAAAGAGAGAATATCAAACATATTTACTTTAATATAGAAGCCTATATCAACCTATAGGGAAATAGGAGGAGAAAGGTGAAAGAGAAGGGAGAAGTAATAGAAAGGAGAACAGAAGTAGAAGGGGAAAGGGATAAGAAAGTGGGGGCTGTAAAAGGGAAAAGCAGTTTGAGGGAAGTGATGGTCAGAAACAAAACATAGATGAGGAAGGAAAGGGGGAAAGGAAATAAAAATATAACTTGGGGAAAATAAGATGGTGAGAAATAGTCATTTTAACTGTGACTGTTTATGGGATGAACTCTCCCATAAAATGGAAGTGGATAGAGGACTATATTAAAGTCAGGATCCTACAATATGTCATTTGCAAGAAACACATTTGAAGCAGAGTGATACCTGTAAAGTAAAGATAAAAGGCTGGAGCAAAACCTATTATGCTTCAGCTGAGGTAAAAAAAAAAAAAAAAATTAGGGGTTATGATCCTGATCTCAGTTAAAACAAAAGCAAAAATAAGGGTACCATAGATAATGAAATAATATCAATACTAAATATGTATGCATCAAGTAGTATAGTGTCTAGATTCCTAGAGAAGTTAAGAGGGTTGCAACAACAAATAGCAAAATTATACTTTTGGTAGTTCTTAAGTTTGCTCTATCAGAAAAAAAAAAAATAAATTGAACCACAAAATAACTAAGAAGGAAGTTAAAGAGGTAAATTGAATTTTAGGAGTTAAGTATGATAGACCTTTGGAGAAAATTAAATGGAACTAAAGAAATATTCTTTTTTCTTAGTGATACATGGAACTTATGTTAAAATTGACTATGCATTAGGGCATTTAAAACCTCAAAATAAAATGGACAAAGGCAGCAACAGTAAATGCATCTTTTCCAGGTAATGATTCAATAAAAATTATCTGTAACAAATGACCAGGGGAAAATAGACCAAATATTAATTGGAAACTAAATAATCTAATCCTAAAGAATGAGTGGTAAACTTTTTTATCAATGAAGAGATATTATGAGAATAATTAATAACTGTTTCCCAACTGTATGCCAATAAATCTGATAATGTCAGTGAAATGGATAAATACTTACAAAAATATAGATTGCTCTGATTAACAGAGGAGGAAATAAATAACTTAAATAGTCCTATTTTAGAAAAAAATAAATTGAGGAAGAGCCAAGATGGTGGAGAAGATACATGTATTTTTTTTTTTTTACTAATTATAACTTTTTAATTGACAGAACATATGCCTGTTTAATTTTTTACAACATTATCCCTTGCTATCACTTCTGTTCCAACTTTTCCCTTCCCTCCCTTCACCCCCTCCCCTAGATGGCAAGCAGTTTTATACATGTTAAATATGTTATAGTATATCCTAGATAAAATATATGTGTGCAGAATCGAACAGTGAAGAGACATGTCTTTATTTGAGCTCTCCCTGATGTCCTTCAGATCAACACCAAGTCAAGCCTCTGAACTGGTATTGGAGTGATAGAACCTGCAAATATTTGGAATGCAACAAATTTCATAAAGAGTCAAAAGGTAAAAAAAATACCAATCATTTCCTGAAAGAGACCCTGAATGAAAACTCTAAGGAATATCATAGCTAAATTTCAGAATTACTAGCTCAAGGAAAAAGTACTGCAAGTACCCAGAAAGAAACAATTCAAATATTTAGGAGTCACAATCAGAATTACCCCAGAACAAGCAGTTTCCACCTTAAAGAATGGAAGGTCCTTCAATCTAATATTCCCCAAAAGCAAAGGAACTTAGATTGCAGCCAAGAATCAACTATCCAGCAAAATTCAGCATAATTGAGGGAAGAAGATGCACATTCAATGATACAGGTAAATTTCATTTATTTCTGATAAAAAAGATTAGAGCTGAACAAAAAATACAGAACTCAGGAGAATCATAAAAAAGGATTAAAAGGAAAGAACTCTTAAGAACTGTATTTTTAGGTATATTCAAAGAATGCAGGTATAATTTGATTTTATTGTGATAATATAAAAAAGAAATTAGAGGTGGAAAGAGGATTGTGCTGGAAAAAGAAGAAACTGGAGATAAAATGAAGGGAATGAAGGGAATTACAACTCATGAAGAGGCAAAGAAGATTTTTTTTCTAATTGAGGGAAAGAAGGGAGAAAGATGAACATTGTGTGAATTTTATTCCCATCAGATTTGTCTTAAAGAGACCATATTAGACATATTTGGCTTCACAGTAAAACTTCTCATTCTATAGGGAAGTGAGAGGGAAAAGGAGAAAGAAAGTATGAGGCTAATAGAATGGAGAAAAAGAAGTAGTAGGGGAAAGGTACAAGATAGGGTCAGGGGGAGGGCTGTTTGAGAGAGCTGGTGATCAGAAACAAAATAGTGAGGAGGAGGGAAAGCAGATAAGGAAAGACAAAAGCATAACTTGGGGATTGTGAGAAATACAGAACTACTCATTTTAACTGTGAATGTGAATGGATAGCAGAGTATATTAAAACCCTGGATCCTACAGTATGTTGTTTATGAGATAAAATTAAAGCAGAGTGATACATACAGATTAAAGGTAAAAGATTGGAGCAGAATTTATTATGCCTCAGGTAAAGTAAAAATAAAAGCAGGAGTAGTGATCCTGATCTCAGATCAAGTAAAAGCAAAATTAGATCTAATTAAAAGAGATAAGGAAGAAAACTATATTTTGCTAAATGTACCATAGATAATGAAGTGATATCAGTACTAAACATATATGCACTCAGTGGTAGAGCATCCAAATTCCTAGAGGAGAAGTTAAGACAGCAGCAAAAAGAAACAGACAGGAAAACTATACTAGTGGGCAATCTCAACCTTGCTCTTTCGGAACTAGATAAATTGAACCACAAAAATTGATAAGAAAGAAGCTAAGGATGTAAATAGAATTTTAAAAAAAATTAGGTATGAATAGCTCTTTGGAGAAAATTGAACAGAGACAGAAAGGAGTATACTATTTTTCCCAATTCATGGAACCTATACAAAAATTGATGACATATTAGGGTATAATAACCTCAAAATCAAATGCAAAAAGGCAGGAATAGTAAATGAATCTTTTCCACATCATGATGCAGTAAGAATAACATGTAATAAAGAGCCACTGAAAAACAGATTAAAAATTAATTGGAAACTAAATAATCTGATCCCAAAAATTAATGGGTGAAATTGCAAATCATAGATACAATCAATAATTCCCTTCTAGACAATGAAAATAATGAGCCAACATGCCAAAATTTGTGGAATGCAGCCAAAGCAGTTCTTAGGGGAATTTTTATATATTTACATATAAAGAGAGAAAGAGAAACTAAGAAAGCTGGACAAAGAACAATTTTCCCAAGTAAAATTTCCCCAAGTAAATATCAAATTTGAAATTCTGAAAATAAAAAGGAAGATTAATAATTGAAAGTTATAAAACTATTAAACTAATAAATAAAATTAAGAGCTGGTTTCATGAAAAAAAAACCAACAACAAAATAGATAAACCTATATAGTTAATTTGATCAGAAAAAGAAAATCAAATTACTATCATTTTTTTTTAATTTTTTAAAATTAATTTTATAATTATAACATTTTTTGACAGTACATATGCATAGGTAATTTTTTATAACATTATCCCTAGTACTCCCGTTCCAAATTTTCCCCTCCTTCTCTCCATCCCCTCCCCTAGATGGCAGGCATTCTCATACATATTAAATATCTTATAGTATATCCTAAGTACAATATATATGTGCAGGAGCAAATTTTGTTCTTCTTGTTGTTGTTGCAACTGAAGAATTGGATTCGGAAGGTAAAAATAACCTGGGGAGAAAAACAAAAAATGCTAACAGTTTACACTCATTTCCCAGTGTTTCTTCTCTGTGTATAGTTGATTCTGTCCATCATTGATCAATTGGAATTGGATTAGCTCTTCTCTATGTTGAAAATATCCACTTCCATCAGAATACATCCTCATATAGTATTGTTGTTGAAGTATACAATGATCTCCTCGTTCTGCTCATTTCACTCAGCATCAGTTGATGTAAGTTTCTCCAAGCCTCTCTGTATTTATTCTGCTGGTCATTTCTTACAGAACACTAATATTCCATAAAATTCATATACCATAATTTACCCAACCATTCTCCAATTGTTGGGCATACATTCATTTTCCAGTTTCTAGCCACTACAAAAAGTGCTGCCACAAACATTTTGGCACATACAGGTCCCTTTCCCTTCTTTAGTATTTCCTTGGGATATAAACCCACTAGTAGCACTGCTGGATGAAAGGGTATGCACAGTTTGATAAATTTTTGGGCATAATTCCAGATTGCTCTCCAGAATTGTTGGATTTTTTCACAATTCTATCAACAATGCATCAGTGTCCCAGT
Organism: Sminthopsis crassicaudata; assembly: GCF_048593235.1. Lineage (NCBI taxonomy): Eukaryota > Metazoa > Chordata > Mammalia > Dasyuromorphia > Dasyuridae > Sminthopsis > Sminthopsis crassicaudata. The sequence continues at coordinate 484,415,170 of NC_133619.1, read as the reverse complement.
TTTCCCACATCCCCTCCAACATTCATCATTATTTGTTCCTGTCATCTTAGCCAATCTGACAGGGGTGTAGTGGTATCTCAGAGTTGTCTTAATTTGCATTTCTCTGATGAATAGCAATTTGGAACACTTTCATATGATGGAAATAGTTTCAATTTCATCATATGAAAATTGTGTTCATATCATTTGACCATTTATCAATTAGAGAATAGCTTCATTTCTTATAGAGTCAATTCTCTGTATATTTTGGAGATGGAGTCCTTTATCAGAACTTTTAAGTGTAAAATATTTTCCCAATTTGTTACTTCCCTTCTAATTTAGTTTGCATTAATTTTGTTAGTACAAAATCTTTTTAATTTGATGTAATCAAAATTTTCTATTTTGTGATCAATAAAGATCTCTAGTTCTCCTTTGGTCACAAATTCCTTCCTCTTCCAAAAGTCTGAGAGGTAAACTATCCTATGTTCCTCTAATTTATTTATGATCTTGTTCTTTATGCCTAAATCATGGACCCATTTTGATCTTATCTTAGTATGTGCTGTTAAATGTGGGTCTATGCCTAGTTTCTGCCATACTAATTTCCAGTTTTCCCAGCAGTTTTTGTCAAATAATAAATTCTTATCCCAAAAGTTGGTGTCTTTGGGTTTTTCAAACACTAGATTGCTATTTTTATTTGCTATTTTGTCCTGTGAACCTAATCTATTCCACTGATCAACTAGTCTATGTCTTAGCCAATACCAAATGGTTTTAGTGACTGCTGCTTTATAATATAGTTCTAGATCAGGTACAGCTAGGCCACCTTCATTTGATTTTTTTTTTCATCAATTCCCTTGAAATTCTCTACCTTTTGTTCTTCCATATGAATTTTGTTGTTATTTTTTCTAGGTCATTGAAATAGTTTATTGGGAATCTGATTGGTATAGCACTAAATAAATAAATTAGTTTAGGGAGTATTGTCATCTAGATTATATTCACTCAGACTATCAAAGAGCACTTAATATTTTTCCAGTTATTTAAATCTGACTTTATTTTTGTGGCAAGTGTTTTGTAATTTTGCTCATATAATTCCTGACTATCCTTTGGTAGATATATTCCCAAATATTTTATACTATCGACAGTTATTTTGAATGGAATTTCTCTTTGTATCTCTTGCTGTTGGATTGTGTTGGTAATGTATAAAAATGTTGAGGATTTATGTGGATTTATTTTGTATCCTGCAACTTTGCTAAAGTTCTGAATTATTTCTAATAGCTTTTTAGCAGAGTCTTTGGGGTTCTCTAAGTAAACCATCATGTCATCTGCAAAGAGTGATAGTTTGATTTCCACATTTCCTACTCTAATTCATTGAATCTCTTTCTTGACCCTTATTGCTGAGGCTAGCGTTTCTAGTACTATATTGAATAGTAATGGTGATAGTAGGCAAACTTATTTCACTCCTGATCTTACAGGGAAAGGTTCCAGTTTATCTCCATTTCATAGTATGCTTAACTGATGGTTTTAAATATATGCTCATTATTATTTTAAGGAGTAGTCCATTTATTCCTATACTCTCAAGTGTTTTTAGTAGGAATGGATGTTGGATTTTATCAAATGCTTTTTTTGCATCTATCGAGATGATCATATGGTTTTTGTTAATGTGGTTATTGATATAGTCAATTATGCTAATAATTTTCCTAATATTGAACCAGCCCTGCATTCCTGGTATAAATCCCACTTGGTCATAGTGTATTATCCTGGGGATGATTTTCTGTGATCTTTTTAGTAATATTTTATTTAAGATTTTAACATTATTACTATCAAAAATTAAAAGGATGAATTTTTCACCAAATAAAGAGGAAACTGGAGCAATAATTAGGAACTATGTTGCCCAATTTATGCCAAGAATTATGAAAATCTAAGTGAAATGGATGAATATTTGTAAACATGTAGATTGCCCAGATTAATAGAGGAGGAAATAAATTACTTAAATGATCCCGTTTTAGAAAAAGAAATAGAACAAGTTATTAAATAACTCATTAAGAAAAACTCTTCAGGGCCAGATGGAATTAATGTCAATTCTACGTAACATTTAAAGAACAATCAATACCAATATTATGAAAACTCTTTGGAAAAATAGGGAAAGAACAAATCCTACCAAATTCTTTTTATTACACAGACATGGTGCTGATACCTAAGGCATATAGGGTCAAAACAAAGAAAGAAAAAATTTTGTTAGTTTGGTTATTGACTATATCAATAACCAAACTAACAAAAATTATGTGATTATCTCAATAGATGCAGGTTAAAAACTAGAGAGTGCAGGAATAACTGGAGTTTTCCTTAAAATGATCAATATCATCTATTTAAAGACATCAGCAAGCAAGAAATGTAATGGGGATAAACTACATACATATCCAATAAGATCAAGGGTGAAACAAGGTTGACCTCTATCCCCATTATTAATAAATATTGTATTAGAAATGGTAGCTTTGGCAATAAGAAAATAAAAAAGGATTAAGGCAATTAGAATAGGTAAGAAGGGAACCAAATTATCACTCTTTGAATATGATATGAAAGGCAGGATACAAAATAAATCCATGTAAATTATCAGTGATTTTGTATATTACCAACAAACTCCAACAGCAAGGGACACAAAAAGAAATTCTATTTAAAATAACTGGACATAACTCAAAACATTTGGAAGTCTAGGCAAAGTCCAGAAGTATATGAATAAAATTACAAAACACTTTTTACACAAATAAAGTTGGATCTGAACTCTTGGAAAAAATATCAAGTGCTCATGGGTAAACCAAGCTAATATAATAAAAATGACAATACTACATAAATTAAACTACTTGTTCAGTGCCATACCAAACTCCCAAGAAATTACTTCATAAAGCTAGGAAAAAAAATTCATCCGGAAGAACAAAAAGTTAAAAATTTCAAGGGAATTAATGAAACAAAATGAAAATGAAGGTGGCTTAGTTGAATCAGACCTAAAACTAAATCATAAAACAGAAGTCTTCAAAATCCTTTGATACTGGTTAAAAAAAAAAAAAAAAGAGTATTCTATCAGTGGAATAGGTTAGGTTCATGGGACAAAATAGTCAATGATAATAATCTAGTGTCTGACAGACCTAGCCCCCAGCTTTTGGATAAGAACTCATTATTTGACAAAAACTGCTGGAAACAAACAAACAAACAAACAAAAAAACTAGCCATTGACCCATACCTAACAACTTATATTGAGATAAGGTTGAAATAGGTTCATGATGTAGACATAAAGAGTGATATCATAACTAAATTAGAAAACCAAACATTAGTTTACCTTTCAGATCTGTGGAGAAGGAATGAATTTGTGGCCAAACAAAAACTTGAGTGCATTATTGAATGCAAAATGGATCATTTTGATTATATTAAGTTAAAAAGGTTTTGTACAAACAAAACCAATACAGAAAAAAATTAAAAGAAAAGCTGTGTATTGAGGGGAAAAATACATTAAAGAGTTCTAAAAAAGATTTCATTTCTAAAATATATAGAGAATTGACTCAAATTTATAAGAATTCAAGCAATTCTCCTATTTATAAATTGTCAGAGGATATGAACACACAATTTTCAGATGAAGAAATTAAAAACATTTCTAGTCATATGAAGAGATATTCTAAATTACTATTCATCAGAGAAATTCAAATTAAGACAACTCTGAGGTACCATTATATACCTCTCAGATTAGCTAAGATGACAAGAAAAGATAACAAATGTTGGAGGGAATGTGAGAAAAGTGGGGCACTAATACATTGTTGGTTTAGTTGTGAACTGATTCAACCATTCTGTAGAGCAATCTGGAACTCTACCTAAGGTGCTATCAAACTGTGCACACCTTTTGATTCAGCAATATTTCTTCTGGACTTGTATCCTAAAGACATCATAAAGGAGGGAAAAGGACACATAAGTGCAAACATGTTTGGGGAAATCATATTGGTAGTTTCAAGAAACTGGAAACTGAGTAGATGTCCATTAGTTGGAGAATGGCTGAACAAGTTATGGTATATGAATTTTATGGAATATTATTGTTCTATAAAAAATGGTCAGCAGGATGATTTCAGAGAAGCATAGAGAGACTTACATGAACTGATGCTAAATGAAATGAGCAGAACCAGAATATCATTATACACAGCAACAGCAAGATTATATGATTATCAATTCTGATGGGCATGGCTCTCATCAACAATGAGATAAAGAAACCCATCTATACCCAGAGGGAGGACAGTGGGAATGGGATGTGACCATAATATAGTATTTTTACTTTTTCTTATTCTTTGCTTGCATTTTGTTTTCTTTTCCATTTTTTTCCCTTTCTGATCTGATTTTTCTTGTACAGCATGATTTTTGTGAAAATATATAGAGAGGAATTGAACATATTTAACATATATTTGATTACTTGCTGGCTGGGGGAGCAACAGGTGGGGAAGGAAGGAAAATTAGAACACAGGGTTTTGTTGGGGTATATGTCAAAATTATCCATATATATATTTTTAAAATTAAAAAAAATTAATTAAAAATAGGTCATTTCCTATTGAATCTAGAAGAATTTTGGCTATATACTTGGTAATATATAAATAAATTTCTTAAATAAATTAATGAATGAATGCAAAAAAAATTTTTTTAATTAAAAAAAGAAAAACAAATTGAAAAACAAAAAACTCTCCAGGGCCAGATAGATTTACATGTGAATTTTACCAAAGATTGAAAGAACAATTAATTCCAATACAATGCAAGCTTTTTTTGGAAAATAACGACAGGAATCCTGCCAAATTCTTTTTTATGACACCAGATGTGCTGATACCTACACCAGGTAGGGTCAAAACAGAAAAAGAAAACTATATACCAATTTCCTTAATGAATATTGATGAAAAATCTTAAATAAAACATTAGCAAAGAGATTGCAGCAAGTTATCCTTAGGATAATACACCATGACCAAGTAGAATTTATACCAGAAACACAGGGCTGGTTCAATATTAGGAAAAATATTAGCATAATTAATCATATCAATAATAAAACTAATAGAAATCATATGATTATGTCAATAGATGCAGAAAAATCATTTGACAAAATCCAACACCCATTCCTACTAAAAAAATAATTAAAGAGTATAGAAATAAATGGAGTTTTCCTTAAAATGATTAGTAACATCTATTTAAAACTATTAACAAGTGTCACTAGCATCATGTGTAATTGTGATAAAGTGGAACCATTCATAATAAGATCAGTGATGAAACGAGGTTTTCCACTATCATTATTACTATTCAATATTGTATTAGAAATTATAGTTTCAGTAATAAAAGAAAAAAAGAAGGAATTAATAGAAGTAGACCAAGTAATGAGGAACCCAAATTATCAATCTTTGCAGATGACATGATGGTGTATTTAGAGAATTCTTAAGAGAAAAACTACTACAAACAATTCACTTTAGCAAAGTTACAGGATACAAAATAAATCCACACAAATCATCAGAATTTTTTATATATTACCAAAAAAGTTCAGCAATAAGAGATACAAAAAAATTCTATTCAAAATAACTGTTGATTGTATAAAATATTTGGTAATTTATTTGCCAAGGGAAAGTTAGGAACTATATTAATACAACTACAAAACACTTTCCACACAAATAAATCAAATCTAATCATTTGGAAGAATATCAAGTGCTCATGGGTAAGCCAAGCTAATATAAAAAAAAAATGACTATTCTACTTAAATTAATGTACTTATTCAGTGCCATATCAATCAAACTCCCAAGAAATTGTTTTACAGAGCAAGAAAAAATTATAACAAAGTTCATCTGGAAGAACAAAAGATCAAGAATTTCAGAGGAATTAAGGAAACAAAATGCAAATGAAAGTGGCCTAGCTGTACCAGTTCTAAAACTAGTTTATAAAGCAGAAGTCATCAAAACCAATTTGTAGTAGTTGAAAAATACAGTGGATGAGTGGAATAGATTACATTTACAGTAGTCAATGACTATAGTAATCCAGTGTCTGGTGATACAAAAGACCCCAGCTTCTGAGATAAGAACTCAGGAAAAAATGGAAATTATTATGGCAGAAACTAGGCATTAACACCCCCCCAACACATTATACCAAGATAAGCTTCAAATGGATTCATGATTCAAACATAAAGAGTGGTACTATAAGCAAACTACAAGAACAAGAGATAGACTACCTCTCAGAACTGTGATAAAGGAAGGAGTTTATGATCAAAGAAGATCTAGAGGGTATTATGGATATGTATAGTTTTTATTATATTAAGTTAAAATGTTTTTGTACAAACAAAAACACTGCAGACAAGATTAGAAGGAAAGCAATATACTGGTAAAATATTTTCACATTCAAGGGTTCTGATAAAATCCTCATTTCTAAAATATATAAATAATTAATTCAAATTTATAAGACTACAAGCCATTCTTCAATTGATAAATAGTCAAAGGATATAAATAATTTTCAGATGAAGAAATTAAAACCATTTCTAGTCATATGAAAAATGCTCAAAATCACTACTGGTCAGAGAAATGCAAATTAAGACAACTCTGAGATACCACTATACACCTTTCAGATTGAATAAGATGACAGGAAAAGATAACAATAAATGTTGGCGGGGCGGAGCCAAGATGGCGGAGAAGAAACACACGACTCTGTGAACGTCCTCACTCCCTCACAACCAATTGGATAGATTAAGTCTCAAAATAAGCCCAGGACTGATAGATACCACAAGGACTGGAAGCACATCTTACCAGCTGAGGAGAATCTGGAGTTTCAATGGAGAAGGTCAGTCCCCAGGGGAGGAAGAAGAGAGGCCAGCACAGACGTCTGAGTGCTCACATACTGCGCCCATTGTGCTGGGAAGGGCTCTGGGATCAGAGAAGCCATTGAGGTAAAGGAATCTGGCACAGGCTGTTAGCTCTTCTCTGCTAATTATTTAGCAGTTCAGAAGAGAAAGCCAAAATATTTTAAAACTCAGATTAGATTTTCCCCGCACCCTGGAGGTGACTCAGCAGATCTCGGCACCAGGGGGCGTGGCCTCAGCTACCACCTGAGAATAGTTAAGAGATTGACAAGTGGGTGGATACGGCCCAAGGCAACACACACTGCCTAGCTTAGCTGGAGGGAGTGGAACTCAGCTCCAGGAAATCCCAGAGAAGCAGAACCTTTGAACTAGGGGCCACGGTTTCTGGCAGACACTTCCAGTTTGAGCACAGGGGCTTTTCACATCACCTGCTGCAGACATCCACGCCCCACCCGGACACATAGGCTGGGCTTTGTGCTGTCTTTATTATTCAACGCCCTCGTAGCACAGCAGTGCTAATCACCTCTGAGGCACTTCCAGGGAGGGGGTGGGGAACTCTATCCCAGAGCTCTATCTTAGCTCAGGCGCAGGAGCCGCTGCATCCATCTGGTCTGGGAGGAAGCTGGTAAAGAAGTAAATAAATAATTTCCTACCCCAGGGACAGACCCTAAAAGATTTTTTAAATATGAGCAAAAAAGCCAGAAAAACTATAGATTCCTTCTATACAGAGAAAGAGCAGGTATCCAACCCCGAGGAAGTTGACAGCAGAGAGACAGCAGATAACAACCTAAAGGGGAACGATTCCTGGCCCCCATCACATAACTCTTTCCTAGAAGAAACTCTTAAAAAATTAAGGGAGTTTGAAGAAAAATGGGGAAAGAAAAGGGAAGCTATGATAGAGAATAACAACGTCCTGAAATTGGAGTTGGAAAAAATAAAGAATTCACAGGAGATGCAGGGAAACAAAATTTATGAATTAGAAAAGGTTAAAAAAACACAGGAAAGTAGGATTTCTGAATTGGAAAAGATAAAAAAGTCTCAAGAAAATAGAATTTCTGAATTGGAAAAAGAAAATAATTCTCAAAAAAATTAGGGAAATGGAAAAAAATTCAATAGAGCAAAATAATTCATTTAAAAACGAAATTGGGCATTTACAAAAAGAACTAAAAACTGTGAAAGAAGAAAATAACTCCTTAAAAGTCAGGATGGAACAAATAGAAATGAATGATTCACAGAGAACCCAAGAATCAGTCAAACAAAACAAAAAAAAACGAGAAGCTGGAGAACAACGTCAAATACTTACTGGGAAAATCTATAGACCTGGAAAATAGATCTAGGAGAGATAATCTGCGGATTATTGGACTTCCAGAAAACTATGACCAAAAAAAGAGCCTAGATTCTATTTTACAGGAAATTATCAAAGAGAACTGTCCAGAGATAATAGAAACAGAAGGGAAAGTAGATGTGGAAAGAATTCATCGAACTCCTTCTGAAATAGACCCTAAAAAAAGAACACCATGGAATATAGTGGCTAAGCTGCAGAATTACCACATAAAGGAGAAAATCCTGCAAGCAGCTAGAAAAAAACAATTTAAATGCCAAGGTGCCACAATGAGGGTCACCCAAGATCTGGCTGCCTCCACATTAAAAGATAGAAGGGCCTGGAACCTGATATTCCGTAAGGCAAAAGATCAAGGACTGCAACCAAGAATGAACTACCCAGCTAAGTTTACCATCTTTTTCCATGGAAGAAGATGGTCATTCAATGAAACAGAGGAATTCTATATGTTTCTAAGAAAAAAACCAGACTTAAACAAAAAATTTGATCTACATCCACAAGACTGAAGAGAAACAGAAAAAGGTACACAGAAACCTTGAGAACTGTAACTCTGTTGTGGGTATATAAAAAATACTCAAGGATAATATGATTTTACTGATATAAAAGAAAAAAAGGGGGGTGTAGTAAAGGGAAGGAGGTCGGTTCAGAAAAAGGGGAACTTTACTTTATTTTGTTTTGTATTCCATTTCTGTTTTTCTTTTTTGCTTATTATTTTTTGCTGTTTGAACTTCTTGGTAAAGTTCTTTCTATTGAGAAGCATTTAGTTTTCTAGTTCATTAAATAATAAGCTTCTCTATTACATGTACAATATAATTTAGTTGACCAAATATGTTTATGAATCACATTAAAGATTGCTTTTTGGGAAATGAAGTACATATATGTAAAGCACGCAAGTGGCTTCATCTGTAACATGACCAATCATGTACCAATCAAAGGGTAGGGAATCAAGTAATTTAAGAACAGAGATCACAGCTCAAAAAGTAAGCATCAAGAGCAAGCTGTTAAAAAGAGGAAGTACTCCAAATTTGAACTGCCTCACTCCTGAGAGCTATAAGACACTAAAGAACTGCTGCTGTCCCCAGTGTCATATGCAGAAAAGGTGAAATGACAGTTAAATAGGGAGGCTTCCTGGTGAACTTCGAAGAAAAATGATTTGATTAAAAGGGAGAGAGAAAAAGAAAAAAAAAAAACAACTATAGTCTACTAACATGATTGAATATTCTTCATGGATTCTTTTGCAGGATTCTTCTTAATGCAAAGACTAGGTGAACTAAAGTGAATGAAGATCATGAGACTAGGGATTGTTCCAGAAATCTAGCAGATAACTTACTTACAAGCTGAATACAAGTAACCAAGGACACCAAAGGAGGAAAATGGCAGCAAATTAGTTATTAGAGCTAGACAAAAGTTTTCCTTGGACAGTCAATGCCTTTTTCAATGTCGTGCAAATATATTGTATTACAGGGACTCTGCTGAAAGTAGTAAGGATCTAAAATGCCAAGATGACCAATTTCCCTTTACTGAATGAATGGGGGAATAAATTAATGTGACAAAAAAAAAAAGGTTAAAAAAAAAACTATCCGTGCTACTTATTAGAAATATGGTCTGTGATCTGGCTTATAAGACATTCATAATGAACTCTAAGAGAACCAGAATATAAAGAAGAAAACACAGTAAATAAATATAAGCCTGATCAGGGTGAGAGTCCAACATGCAGTAAGTCCAACATGCAGTACTGATGCAGGCCATATCAGCACAGCCCTGGCCCAGTCCTGACACCATTAAAGCAGGAACAGCCCTATGAACCACTGAATCAACACTAGCAACAACAAATACAACTTGGAAGATCAGCAGAAAAGTTAGGTCAGTAGGATGAGAGGTGGAAAGCCAGATACAGTCAGAGGGCAACCATTATGAACTGCAACTCTTTTAAGCCAAGGAGTCAAACTATGGTGGAAGTGAGCATGGCAGATTAGGGTAGAATATATGTTTAACCCTCCCAGCCCAGAGTTGACCAAAAAGTAAAAATCATAAATAAAACTCTCTGGTGTCCAAATGTATAATTTAACTTGATTAATGCATAAAAGTGATTTATAAATGATTTTAGTTGTGAGAATAAAATAAAATAGAAAATGAAGCACTATGAAAACATAAGTGCTATAAGCCCACAAAATGTTATATGAACATAAGTTGTTTGCTATTATTATGAATAAAATGGCAGAGTAAAACTTCAAAGACAAAGCTACATGGATATAGATAGATAGATAAAAGTTATTCGGTCCTTATTATATGACAGGCACTATAATAAGCTCTGGGGATAGCTATACACACACACACACACACACACACACACACATACACACACACACACACACACACACACACACACACACAAAGTAGAACCAGAATCAAGAGAGGAACACAATGAAGGGCTTCCTTTCAAAAGTAAGGCTATTTGTGGATGAAGTCTAAAGACTTAGGAGTGGAATCATAGATCGAAATGAGCATTGTCAAAGTACCTCCTGAAATAGTGGTTCAATTCAGGAATTCATTAATCAGATAGAGGATCACAATGCAGAACTATGTCCAGGATGGGAAGATTGCTGGGGATGGGACTGGGTGGGGGGGGGAGTGGTTGAAAGCAAAGATCCATTGAATGAGGAATGGATTCAGGAGTGCCACAGAAATTAAAAACCAAAAAAAGTCAGAAAAGTTCTATATTCACAAAATAGATTATAAAATCCCAGAGGTTAGAGATGGAAGGAATCATTGTGAATAATCAAATGTTCCAATTTTGTAGACAAGAAAACTGGTTAATTAGAGGATGAAGATAAAGAAAATGGAATTGGGTTAAAATTGAGCTGCCTGTTTTGTTACATGACATTCTTGAACTAGAGCAAGCCCACCTTACTTCAAAAAAGAGGGTATGGAGAGATTTGGGAACACCCAGTGTTTTCAGTCTAACAATCAAATTTTAGAGCCAGTTAGCCAAGATTATGGGGGGAAAAAGTGGTCAAACTATAGCTAGAAAGATTTTATAGAGTCTCATTAAAAATAAAGGGGAAAGAGAAAGAACAAAGACTCACGATCTCAGGAATAAAGACTCAGTGAAATAGCTGAAAGCTGGAGCTTATAAATATGTAAAAGAGAACTTGCAAGAAGGTAAAAATGGAAAAGGAGAGGAAAAATAGGAGAAGGAAAACAATACACAAAATGAATCCAATTGTGTTTATATTGACTATGTGGGTGAAATTTTGTTTGGTGGGAATCAGATCAACTAAAGATATATAATACATGAATATAATGTAATCGGCTTTTATCTATCACATTTTAAGATGATCTTTCTTTTTCATTTTTGGAGAGGAAAGTACTTTATTGTCTTATTTTATCTCTTTCTTTATGTTTTGTTTATATCTTTATGTCTTTATATCTTCTGTTTTGATCTCTTAGAGATATTTTAAAGCACCACCCAAAGGTAACAAAATCATTTTTCCTCTCTTTTAATTATCCCTTCAAAATTTTCATCAATGTTCATTTATATTATGGAAAGGACTTTAGAGCAGAATTTCTGCCACATGGTAAAAAATTCTGGTCAAATTATTGACAAGAAGCACTGAAAGGTAGGTAGTCGTTGGCATAGATTTCTCCATTCACATTATTGGCCAGATTCTGTGTCTTGGAATACGTGTTAAAGGTAAATTAAAAAATTACATACTAATCACTTCTGTTGATTGAATTGCAACTTTTGTTTGTGGATTCTGTTGTAGCCTTCCTATTCAATTGAAGAATCATCTTTTTTTTTTTTTCAGAGAAATTGGGAGGGATTATGCATTTAAGAGAAGAAAATTTTACTCAAGAGACTTTGATTACATTGTTTTCTTGATGGTAATGCATATGAAATATTGAACAAGTTAAAAGGCCAAACAAAAAACAACTGTTTTCTTCTACAAATTTGTCTTTTTCAGCCAATCATGGTCAAGACTAGCAAAGCCATATTTTGAAACCTGAGGATACTAGCATGATTTGCTTTGTAGTGAATGTGACATACAAAAGGGATTGTGGCTTTCCTCAAGTCTCAAACATTTTAGATTACTATCCCATTTTCCCCATGACAACAAATCTAGTCTATATTTAGTTTTTTTTTTTTCCTCACAACACAGTTTCTGAAATCTTTATAGCTCTATAAAACAATAAAAAATAAACAGGAAAAAAAGATTTAAAGGACAAATAAGAGTTCAGCAGATTTTCCAATAGAATATAAACTTGTTCTGCTTTTCTTTCCAAACCACATTTTGCATTTGATTCTTCTCAAAGTATTTGGAAAAACTTAAATGACAGGTTAGTCTGGATATGATATTTCTTTTGGAGAGAATTTGCTTGCTTTCCCTACTTCCCTTCTTTGATCTTAGAAAAAGTTTGCCAACTATAAATCCTAAAACTAAACCAACATCATAAGAAAGGCTTCATGTTTGGAATATTTATCAATATTTTTAGAATGTTTCTGAACATTTCTATTTTTCCTCTAATATATTGCTTTAACAATCTATTTAACAAATATGTTACATTTCTTTGTATTGATCCAATAAAAGTGTAACATGATACAGCAGTAATCAGTACTATGTGTGAAACCAGAACTATAAATACTTGTGGATAAATGTAAAAAGCAGAATTTTAGACTTCACATTATAAAAATAATTCTCAAAGTTAGCTTGACTTGAATTAAAATTTTTAAGAAGGTCAAAATATCATTATCTGAGGCACTCTATCTCTAGCCCTTATCTTTGTTCTCTCATGCACCCACAATTCTTTGAAATCCCAGTGGAAGAGGGCTCATAGGCACCTGGTGGCACTGAGAATAGATAAATTACTTAGCCTGGGGTTAGGTATGAGTTTAAATTAGACCTCAGATATTTTCTAATTGTGTGACCTGGGACAAAACAGTATTTGAAAAATTGTAAAATGAGAATGATAATAGCACTTTCCTCAAAGGGTTATTGTGAGGAACAAAGTAATATTTGTTTAAAACAAACAAACAAACAAACAAAAAAAAAAACAAACACCTTGCTTTATTTATTTATTTATTTATTTTTTACTAAATACCTGGTATGTAATAGGCATTACATATGTATTAATTTATTTATTTGATTTCCTTCCCTATACCTTTTTTATTGAAATTTTGAAGAAAGTTCAGAATATGCTGAATGATTTAATATAACAGAAGGTCTTCAAATTGAAAATTAATTGGAATTCTCACATAGATCTCTGAAGCATATGTCTGAGGCAGATACTCCTGGTAGCTATGAGCTCAGTCAAGTCTAAATAGCTCCAAAATGATCTAAACTGATTCAAAATTTTTATCTGAGACAATCTGGTAGAATCCTAACCTTAATTCTAACCTCAAGTACCCAAATACCTAAGTACCTGATTACCTTATTGACAAAATATCTACCTTACCCAAAGTACTCCAGTGCTTAAATCCCTAAGTACTTAAATATTGAATTATCTAAATGCCTAAATACCGATGTACTTATCTTGCAACCTAATTACTTAAGAAAATAAATCTGTAATTACCTAAGAATCCACCTAAATTATATGCTTAAATACATTTACTCAATCCAGAGTGATCTAAAATTATTTATTTAAATTAGAAACAGCTACTTGAGTGTTTCTATTCCTAATTACCTATTAAGTTATTACTTAAGTACTTAATTTTGTTGTAAAGAAAAAAATTATACCAATGTTAAGAATAAATAATTAAACAAAATGTTGTATTGGCCAAATCCCCCTAAAACAAACAACAAAAAACAAATGTAAAACAACAAGGAAAACATGTTTCAATATGTACCCTGAATCTATAACCTCTCTGCCAAGAGGTGGATAGCATTTACATCAGGTATGCTCTGGAATTCTGATTACTAGTACTTTGATCAAAGGTTCTCATCCCATCTTTATGAACATGAAGAAGGTAATAAGAGGGGCAGCTAGGTGGCGCAGTAGATAGAGCATCAGCACATCAAGAGAACCTGAGTTCAAATGTGGTCTCAAACACTTACCAGCTGTGTGACTCTGGGCAAGTCACTTAACCCCATTGCCTGAGCAAAACAAAAAACAAAACAAGAAGGTAATAAGAAAACAGGACTATGCTCAGCATCATTGTTGGTTCTGTTCTCCTCATTGTTTTACGTGGGGCCCAATCATGAGGTCTTCTCTTTTATTTTTTATTTCTCTTTAAACTCTTCTTAATAATCTATTCATTAATATTTATTTTGTTTAAAATAGATCTCTTTGATCTATCTTTCATCTTATTCCTCCAATTTCCTTCTCTTTTTGCCCTATTTCCTTGTTGAGCACCTTGCATTTCTCCTGTGAATTGTGTTTCTATGTAGCATTTCCTTTTTTGATTAGTCCATGTGAAAGTAAGATTTAAGTTGTCCCTATTCACTTGATCTTTTCTTTTATGTTTATTTATCCTTCTACTTGTGTACCCAAATTATATGATATTGCTATGCTAAAGTCTCCTTGAACTGTTCTATCTCAGTTTCCCTGCACTAGTTTCTCTTATTGTCCTGACTGAGTTTCCCTGAATTGTTCTATCTCAGTTTCCTTAACTGTTCTGCCTCAGTCCCTTAAGTTGTAAACCCCCCCTGGTTCATTAAGACTGAGGACCATTTGCTCTAAGATTATAAAATGTGGATGGGAGATGAGGAGCAGATCAGACTTCCTGGCTCCTCTCTCCTTCTGCCCTCAAGAATTTATGACACTGCCCCTCTAAAATATTCCAAAAGATAAGACTATCTCCAATACTTCATTGACATCTTTACTTCTGTTATTCAAACATCCTGACTCTGGCTTTTAGTAAGAATTTATAGCCTCGAGGGGCGGAGCCAAGATGGCGGAGAAGAAACACACTACTCAGTGAACGTCCTCACTCCCTCACAACCAATTAGATAAATTAAGTCTCAAAATTAGCTCAGGACTGATAGATACCCCAAGGACTGGAAGCACGACTTACCAGCTGAAGAGAATCTGGAGTTTCAACAGGAAAGATGACATGATGGTATACTTAGAGAACCCCAAAGACTCTGCTAAAAAGTTACTAGAAATAATTCAAAATTTCAGCAAAGTGGCAGGATACAAAATAAATCCACATAAATCCTCGGCATTTTTATATATCACTAACAAAATGCAACAGCAAGAGATACAAAGAGAAATTCCATTCCAAACAAATGTTGAGAGTATAAAATATTTGGGAATCCATCTACCAAAGAAAAGTCAGGAATTATATGAGAAAAATTACAAAACACTTGCCACAAAAATAAAATCAGATTTAAATAATTGGAAAGACATTCAATGCTCTTGGATAGGCCGAGCGAATATAATAAAGATGACAATACTCCCCAAACTAATCTATTTATTTAGTGCTATACCAATCAGACTCCCAAGAAACTATTTTAATGACCTAGAAAAAATAACAACAAAATTCATATGGAAGAATAAAAGGTCAAGAATTGCAAGGGAACTAATGAAAAAAAACTCAGAGGAAGGTGGTCTAAGTGTACCTGATCTAAAGCTATATTATATAGCAGCAGTCACCAAAACCATTTGGTATTGGCTAAGAAATAGACCGGTAGATCAGTGGAACAGATTAGATACAAAGGACAAAAAAGGGTACATCTATAGCAATCTAATCTTTGACAAACCCAAAGATTCCAACATTAGGGATAAAAATTCATTATTCGGAAAAAACTGTTGGGAAAACTGGAAATTAGTATGGCAGAAATTAGATATGGATCCACACTTAACACCATATACCAAGATAAGATCAAAATGGGTCCATGATTTAGGCATAAAGAGGGAGATAATAAATAGATTAGAGGAACAGAGGATAATCTACCTCTCAGACTTGTGGAGGAGGAAGGAATTTATGACCAGAGGAGAACTAGAGATCATTATTGATCACAAAATAGAAGATTTTGATTACATCAAACTAAAAAGTTTCTGTACAAATAATACTAATGCAAACAAGATTAGAAGGGAAGTAACAAATTGGGAAAATATTTTTAAAAACAAAGGTTCTGACAAAGGTCTCATTTCCAAAATATATAGAGAACTGACCATAATTTATAAGAAACCAAACCATTCTCCAATTGATAAATGGTCAAAGGATATGAACAGACAATTCTCAGAGGAAGAAATTGAAACTATATCCACTCACATGAAAGAGTGTTCCAAATCACTACTGATCAGAGAAATGCAAATTAAGACCACTCTGAGATACCACTACACACCTGTCAGATTGGCTAAGATGACAGGAACAAATAATGACGAATGTTGGAGGGGATGTGGGGAAATTGGGACACTAATACATTGCTGGTGGAGTTGTGAAAGAATCCAGCCATTCTGGAGAGCAATCTGGAATTATGCCCAAAAAGTTATCAAACAGTGCATACCCTTTGACCCAGCAGCGCTACTACTGGGATTATATCCCAAAGAAATACTAAAGAGCGGAAAGAGACATATATGTGCCAAAATGTTTGTGGCAGCTCTTTTTGTTGTAGCTAGAAACTGGAAGATGAATGGATGTCCATCAGTTGGAGAATGGTTGGGTAAATTGTGGTATATGAAAGTTATGGAATATTATTGCTCAGTAAGAAATGACCAGCAGGAGGAATACAGAGAGGGTTGGAGAGACTTAAATCAACTGATGCTGAGTGAAATGAGCAGAACCAGAAGATCACTGTATACTTCAACAACGATACTGTATGAGGATGTATTCTGATGGAAGTGGAAATCTTCAACATAAAGAAGATCCAACTCACTTCCAGTTGATCAATGATGGACAGAGGTAGCTACACCCAGAGAAGAAACACTGGGAGGGGAATGTAAATTGTTAGCACTAATATCTGTCTGCCCAGGTTGCATGTACCTTCGGATTCTAATGTTTATTGTGCAACAAGAAAATGATATTCACACACATGTATTGTACTTAGACTATATTGTAACACATGTAAAATGTATGGTATTGCCTGTCGTCGGGGGGAGGGAATAAGGGAGGGGGGGTAATTTGGAAAAATGAATACAAGGGATAATATTATAAAATATATATATATATATAATAAAAAAAAATTTAAAAAAAAAATAAAATAAAAAAAAAAAAAAAAAAAAAAAAAGAATTTATAGCCTCCCCCCATCCTGACAAAACCAAATCGTTCTAACTTTTCACAGTCTTCTTCTTCTTCTCTTTGTCTGAAAAGCTATAAAATGGTTTTTCATTCCCCCATTCATCATTGGATAATTTTAGATGAGAGTCCTGTCCAATCAATTAAACTCTCCAATTAATAAAATAATAAAAATTCTCTAATCTCTATGTTGCCTCAGTTTCTCCGGCATTACAATATATCTCTTTTTCTCCCACACTTCTTTTCCTCTTTGATTGCAGAACATTCATCTTCTCTACACTTTCCTTTCTTAATACATAAATAAAAATATAAAAAGAACCTCCTGGGTCCTATGCCTTAATAAATGCTCTTTATGATCCCTGATGATGAAGGGTACAAAGAGGACATGCATAACATATTTAATTTCTTATGACTCTTTGTTCATGTTTAGCTTTTTACATTTCACTTAATGCTTATCTTTATATTTCAAAGTTTCTATTCACCTCTGGACCTATATTTATTAATGTTTAAAAGTCCTCTATTTTATTCGAGCTAGATTTTTCCCCCTTTAGGGATATATTCAGCTTTATTTCATTAAGTTATTCTCTCTTTTTAAAAAATTTTATTTATTTATGATTTTTGAGAGTATATATGCATGAGTAATTTTTAAAATAATATTATCCCTTGTATTCATTTTTCCAAATTATCCCCTCCTTCCCTCTACTCCCTCCCCTTGATGACAGGCAATCCCATATATTTTGCATGTGTTACAATATAACCTAGATACAATATATGTGTGTAAATACCATTTTCTTGTTGCACATTAAGTATTAGATTCCGAAGGTATAACTAACCTGGGTAGATAGACAGTAGTGCTAACAATTTACATTCACTTCCTAGTGTTCCTTCTCTGGGTGTAGTTGTTTCTGTCCATCATTGATCAACTGGAAGTGAGTTGGCTCTTCTTTATGTTGAAGATATCCACTTCCATCAAAAAACATCTTCATACAACATTGAAGTATACAGCGATCTTCTGGTTCTATTCATTTCACTCAGCATCAGTTGATGTAAGTCTCTCCAAGCCTCTCTGTATACCTCCTACTGATCATGTCTTACAGAGCAATAATATTCCATAACCTTGATATACCATAATTTACCCAGCCATTCTCCAATCGATGGACATCCATTCATCTTCCACTTTCTAGCCACTACAAAAAGAGCTGCCACAAATATTTTGGCACATACAGGTCCCTTTCTCATTTTTAGTATCTCTTTGGGATATAAGCACAATAGCAGCAATGCTGGCTCAAAGGGTATGAACAGCCCGATAACTTTTTGGGCATAGTTCCAAATTGCTCTCCAAAATGGCTGGATTCTTTCACAACTCCACCAAAAAGGTATTAGTGTCCCAGTTTTCCCACATCCCCTCCAACATTCATCATTATTTGTTCCTGTCATCTTAGCCAATCTGACAGGTGTGTAGTGGTATCTCAGAGTTGTTCTCTAGTCAGTAGTGATTTGGAACACTCTTTCATATGAGTGGATATAATTTCAATGTCATCATCTGAGAATTGTCTGTTCATGTCCTGTGACCATTTATCAATTGGAGAATGGTTTGATTTCTTATAAATTAGGGTCAGCTCTATATATTTTGGAAATGAGACCTTTATCAGAACCTTTAACTTTAAAAATATTTTCCCAATTTGTTACTTCCTTTCTAATCTTGTTTGCATTAGTATTGTTTGTACAGAAACTTTTTAGTTTGATGTAATCAAACTCTTCTATTTTGTGATCAATAATGATCTCTAATTCTCCTCTGGTCATAAATTCCTTCCTCCTCCACAGGTCTGAGAGGTAGACTATTCTCTGTTCCTCTAATCTATTTATGATCTCATTCTTTATGCCTAAATCATGGACCCATTTTGATCTTATCTTGGTATATGGTGTTAAGTGTGGATCCATATCTAATTTCTGCCATACAAATTTCCAGTTTTCCCAATAATGAATTATTTTCCCTAATGTTGGTATCTTTGGGTTTGTCAAAGATTAGATTGCTATAGATGTACCCTTTTTTGTCCTTTGTATCTAATCTGTTCCACTGATCGACCAGTCTATTTCTTAGCCAATACCAAATGGTTTTGGTGACTACTGCTATATAACATAGCTTTAGATCAGGTACACCTAGACCACATTCATCTGATTTTTTTTTTATTAGTTCCCTTGCAATTCTCGACCTTTTATTCTTCCATATGAATTTTGTTTTTATTTTTTCTAGGTCATTAAAATAGTTTCTTGGGAGTCTGATTGGTATAGCACTAAATAAATAGATTAGTTTGGGGAGTATTGTCATCTTTATTATATTCGCTTGGCCTATCCAAGAGCACTGAATGTCTTTCCAATTATTTAAAAATGACTTTATTTTTGTGGCTAGTGTTTTGTAATTTTTCTCACATAAGTCCTGACTACTCTTTGGTAGATGGATTCCCAAATACTTTATACTCTCAACATTTGTTTGGAATGGAATTTCTCTTTGTATCTCTTGCTGTTGCATTTTGTTGGTGATATATAAAAATGCTGAGGATTTATGTGGATTTATTTTGTATCCTGCAACTTTGCTAAAATTCGGAATTATTTCTAATAGCTTTTTAGGAGAGTATTTGGGGTTCTCTAAGTATACCATCATGTCATCTCCAAAGAGTGATAGTTTGATTTTCTCATTTCCTACTTGAATTCCTTGAATCTCTTTCTCAGCTTTTATTGCCGAGGCTAGCATTTCTAGTACTATATTGAATAGTAATGGTGATAGTGGGCAACCTTGTTTCACTCCTGATATTACTGGGAAAGGTTCCAGTTTATTTCTATTGCATATTATGCTTACTGACGGTCATAAATATATGCTCCTTATTATTCTAAGGAATAGTCCATTTATTAATTTGATTATTAATATGGTCAATTAATTTGATTATTAATATGGTCAATTAATTTGATTATTAATATGGTCAATTAATTATACTAATAGTTTTCCCAATATTTAACCAGCCCTGCATTCCTGGTATAAATCCTAATTGATCATAGTGTATTATCCTGGGGATGATTTTCTGAAGTCTTTTTGCTAATATCTTATTTAAGATTTTAGCATCAATATTCATTAAGGAAATTGGTCTATAATTTTCTTTCTCAGTTTTCAATCTACCTGGATTAGGTATCAGTACCATGTCTGTGTCATAAAAGGAGTTTGCTAAGACGCCTTCATCCCCTATTTTTTTCAAATAGTTTATATAACATTGGATAAGGGATAAGGAAGGGCATTATATCCTGCTAAAGGGTAGCATCAATAATGAAGCAGTATCAATATTAAACATATACACACCAAGTGGTGCACCATCTAAATTCTTAAAAGAGAAATTAAGAGAGTTGCACGAAGAAATAGACAGCAAAACTATAATAGGGGGAGATCTCAACTTTACACTCTCAGAATTAGATAAATGAAACCACAAAATAAATAAGAAAGAAGTCAAAGAGGTAAATAGAATACTAGAAAAGTTTGACATGATAGATCTTTGGCGAAAGCTAAATGGATACATAAGGGAATATAGTTTCTTCTCAGCAGTCCATGGAACCTATACAAAAAGTGATCATATACTAGGGCATAAAAACCTCAAAATCAAATGCAGTAAGGCAGAAATAGTAAATGTATCCTTTTCAGAAAACAATGCAATCAAAATTACATACAATAAAAAGCCAGGGGAAAATAGACCAAAAAATAATTGGAAACTAAAAAATCTTATACTAAAGAATGACTGGTTAAAGCAGCAAATTATAGACATAATTAATAACTTCACCCAAGAAAATGACAATAATGAAACATCATATGAAAATGTGTGGGATACAGCCAAAGCAGTAATAAGGGGAAATTTTATATCTCTAGAGGATTACTTGCATAAAATTGAGAAAGAGAGGGTCAATGAATTGGGCTTACAACTAAAATTGCTAGAAAAGGAACAAATTAAAACCCCCCAGACAGACACAAAACTTGAAATTCAAAAAATAAAAGATGAGATTAATAAAATTGAAAGTAAAAAAACTATTGAATTAATTAATAAAACTAAGAGTTGGTTCTATGAAAAAACCAACAAAATAGACAAATGCTTAGTAAACCTGATTAAAAAAAGGAAAGAGAAAAAGCAAATTGTTAGTCTTGAAAATGAAAAGGGAGAACTCAACACTAATGAAGAGGAAATTAGAACAATAGTTAGGAGATACTTTGCTCAACTTTATGCCAATACATTTGATAACTTAAATAAAATGGAAGAATACCTTCAAAAATATAGCTTGCCAAGGTAACAGAGGAAGAAGTAAGTAGTCTAAATATTCCCATCTCAGAAAAAGAAATAGAAAAGGCTATTAACCAACTCCCTAAGAAAAAATCTCCAGGACCAAATGGATTTACATATGAATTCTACCAAACATTTAAAGAAGAACTAACTCCAATGCTATACAAACTATTTGTAAAAATAGGGATTGAAGGAGTCCTATCAAATTCCTTTTATGACACAGACATGATACTGATACTTAAACCAGGTAGATCAAAAACTGAGAAAGAAAACTATAGACCAATTTCCTTAATGAATATTGATGCTAAAATCTTAAATGAGATATTAGCAAAAAGACTTCAGAAAATCATCCCCAGGATAATACACTATATACCAGGAATGCAGGGCTGGTTTAATATTAGGAAAACTATTAGTATAATTGACCATATTAATAATCAAATTAATAAAAACCATATGATCATCTCAATAGATGCAGAAAAAGCATTTGATAAAATCCAACATCCATTCCTACTAAAAATGCTTGAGAGTATAGGAATAAATGGACTATTCCTTAAAATAATAAGGAGCATATATTGAAAGCCATCAATAAACATCATATGTAATGGTGATAAACTAGAACCTTTCCCTGTAAAATCAGGAGTGAAACAAGGTTGCCCACTATTGCCATTACTATTCAATATAGTACTAGAAATGCTAGCCTCAGCAATAAAAGTTGAGAAAGAGATTCAAGAAATTAGAGTAGGAATGAGGAAATCAAACTATCACTCTTTGCCGATGACATGATAGTATACTTAGAGAACCCCAAAGACTCTGCTAAAAAGCTATTAGAAATAATTCTGAATTTTAGCAAAGTTACAGGATACAAAATAAATCCACATAAATCCTCAGCATTTTTATACATTACCAACACAATCCAACAGCAAGAGATACAAAGAGAAATTCCATTCAAAATAACGGTCGATAGTATAAAATATTTGGGAATATATCTACCAAAGGAAAGTCAGGAATTATATGAGCAAAATTACAAAACACTTGTCACAAAAATAAAGTCATATTTAAATAATTGGAAAGACATTCAGTGCTCTTGGATAGGCCGAGCGAACATAATTAAGATGACAATACACCCTAAACTAATCTATTTATTTAATGCTATACCAATCAGACTCCCAAGAAACTATTTTAATGACCTAGAAAAAATAACACCAGAATTCATATGGAACAACAGAAGGTCGAGAATTTCAAGGGAAGTAATTAAAAAAAAATTAAACGAAGGTGTTCTAGCTATACCTAATCTAGAACTATATCATAAAGCAATTGTCAACAAAACTATTTGGTGTTGGCTAAGAAATAGACTAGTTAGTCAGTGGTATAGGTTAAGCTCACAGGGCAAGATAGTGAATAAAAATAGCAATCTAGTATTTGACAGACCCAAAGATCACAACTTTTGGGTTTAGAATTCCTTATTTGACAACAACTGCTTGAAAACTGGAAATTACTATGGCAGAAACTAGGCATGGACCCACATTTAACACCACATACTAAGATAAGATCAAAATGGGTCCAAGATTTAGGCATAAAGAACGAAATCATAAATAAATTGGAGGAACTTTGGATGATTTACCTCTCAGACTTGTGGAGGAGGAAGAAGTTTTTGTCCAAGGGAGAACTAGAGACCATTATTGATCACAAAATAGAAAATTTTGATTACACCAAATTAAAAAGTTTCTGCACAAACAAAACTAATGCAAACAAGATTAGAAGGGAAGTAACAAATTGGGAAAGCATTTTTACAGTTAAAGGTTCTGATAAAGGCTTCATCTCCAAAATATACAGATAACTGACTTTAATTTATAAGAAATCAAGCCATTCTCCAATTGATAAATGGTCAAAGAATATGAACAGACAATTTTCAGATGATGAATTTAAAACTATTTCCACTCATATGAAAGAGTGTTCCAAATCACTATTGATCAGAGAAATGCAAATTAAGACAATTCTGAGATACCATTACACACCTGTCAGATTGGCTAAGATGATGGAACAAATAACGGTGAATGTTGGAGGGGCTGTGGGAAAACTGGGATTCTGATGCGTTGTTGGTGGAGTTGTGAAAGAATCCAACCATTCTGGAGAGCAATCTGGAATTATGCCCAAAAAGTTATCAAAATGTGCATACCCTTTGACCCAGCCATACTACTACTGGGCTTATATCCCAAAGAAATCCTAAAGAAGGGAAAGGGACCTGTAAGTGCCAAAATGTTTGTGGCAGCCCTTTTCATAGTGGCCAGAAACTGGAAAATTAATGGATGTCCTTCAATTGGAGAATGGTTGGGTAAATTATGATATATGAATGTTATGGAATATTATTGTTTTGTAAGAAATGACCAACAGGAGGGATACAGAGAGGCTTGCAGCGACTT
This sequence comes from Sminthopsis crassicaudata, assembly GCF_048593235.1. Classification (NCBI taxonomy): domain Eukaryota; kingdom Metazoa; phylum Chordata; class Mammalia; order Dasyuromorphia; family Dasyuridae; genus Sminthopsis; species Sminthopsis crassicaudata. Next base: position 484,391,102 of record NC_133619.1, on the reverse strand, counting down.
ACATCAACTGATGCTGAGTGAAATGAGCAGAACCAGGAAATCATTATACATTTCAACAATGATACTGTATGAGGATGTATTTTGATGGAAGTGCATATCTTCAACATAGAGAAGAGCTAATCCAATTCCAATTGATCAATGATGGACAGAATCAGCTACATCCAGAAAAGGAATACTGGGAAATGAGTGTAAACTGTGAGCATTGTTTTTTTTTTTTGTTTGTTTGTTTTGTTTTGTTTGGTTTCTCTTCCCAGATTATTTTTACCTTCTGAATACAATCCTTCCTTTGAAACAACAACAACAACAAAATTTGGTTCTGCACATATATATTGTACCTAGGATATACTATAAAATATTTAATATGTATGGGAATCCCTCCCATCTATGGGAGGGGGTGGAGGAAAGGAGGGAAAAACTTGGAACAGAAAGAAGTACAAGGGATAATTTTGTAAATAAATAAAAAATTTACCTATGTATATGTACTGTCAAAGAAAATGTTATAATTATAAAAATTAATAAAAAAATAAAAAAAATTTTAAAAATTAAAAAAAAAGAGATTTTATCTGCGATGTTTTGGAATCATTCTTTTATTCTAGATTAATATCGTAAGCATCCCTGTCATAAAAGTAGCACTTTATGGTTAAATTCTTGTTTGGGTTCTCATCCTTTCTGCCTTACTCCCTGACATTAAACTTTATGTTTGAACTAAATTTTGAACATTTGTGCAGGGAATTCCTGGAGTATTCTTGGTCCTATTCTGTGTATTTTTTTGTTTTGTTTTGTTTTGTTTTGCTACTTTCCCAGAGTATTGAATGCCGCATTATTCCAGAATCTTAAAGAAAGACCAGGAAAATTTTCAAAAACTCTTAGTACAACCAATATCAATTGAGAGGTAGCAAAACCTAAACATTTTCTTTCTGGTGTGAGTCCTATGTTTTTGGGTTGGGTTTGCATGTGAGCAATACAACTATGTACTTGCCTCTAGTTGAACTTCTAGTATATTGCTGCTGATCTTAGCCATCATCCCTCAGCTGGAAAGATGTATAAATTAATAGTTAAATGACTTCAGACTCTTCTTTGATTTGGATTTCCTCTCCCATTGATTCTCCTGTTGGATTGGGATTGAACTGCCAGCTGAATCTGAGACCTGATTCTTCTTACAAAGTCAGAGCCACACAACTGATTCCTGTTTCAATACTTGCCCCTTGCACAGTATCCAACCTAAGTCCCATGACTATGGATCTTCTCTAGGCCCAATTTGTCCCTCAATCTGTCTATGATCTGTGATCCAGTACTTTCAGTGAGTGCCAAGTTGGCACCTCTTCTTTTTTCACTGAACAGTCTATTATTTCTATTCCATATTGTGATTTCTTCATGTTCTGGTTCACATAAGTTAGACTCTAATTAGTCAGTATATCAGAAGGTTCGGATTAACATTCTAATGAGATAATATTAGTAAAATATTTTAGCATAGTGGTTGGCACAGAGTAGGTACATAATGAAAACTTATTCATTTTTACTTCCTAGTTATAATTTGTCACTAATATATGTAAACATTTCTAACTATCTCATTATGTGAATTAGGCCTTGAAAATAATTTATTTTGAATTTTTCTTATATTTCCCATATAAAGATTTTCAATATTTTGCAGTAGTTTGGCAGGACAGCTTATCTGCAGTACTTCCTTTCACTTATGCATGCTGGTTTATGAATAAAATACCACATTGCTTAAAAATACTGCTGAAAAACAAACCTATTTAATAATAATGTTATGGTTAAATACATTATGTCAATACAAATATTAAAAATAATTTCATCAATTAATAAATGTGTATTTTCCATTATTTTTGTATGTTTAAGATCGGTTTGTGATTATTATTATTCCAAAGTATTCTTAAATTTTTTTTAATAAAATGTGAACTCTAAATGGATTTACATAGATTTTTTTAGTGTAATATATGGAAAGCAATAATTACAATACATATGTGCAAAAAAATATAGGTTACTATTAGATTCAGTTTGGAAATCTTTATGTTGCCTCATCCAGTTTTCATAGCGACCCCATGAGATAAATGAATTATGTCAAAATTCTTCAGATGAAAAAGTTTGCAGTCAGAAAAAAAAAAAAATTACAAGACTTGCCTAAATGTCCACAACTCATTAAGTGGCTGCACCAGACCTTTAACCAGAATGTTTTCATTTTTTTGAAATTTTTGAAAATTTCTTTTGTATATAACACTTTTGTACATAGTTCTTTGATTATTATCTAACCCATGAGACTGAGAGCTTCTTGAGAGCAGAAAGCATCTTTTAAATATTTTTTCTTATAATTCCAAGGCTTAATAAATAGTAGGTATTTATAGATAAATCTTTATTCATTGGTCTACTTATTCTTCTTTATTCTGCCCCAGTCTTTTGCGTTTACTCTATATACCATTCTGCTTTAAAAGTGACTCTTGTAAAAAACATATTGTAGCATTCTACTTCTTAATCCAGTTTGCTACCTGCTTCTCTTTTATGGAAAACTTCATTTCATTCACATTCACAGATAAAATTATTAATGCTGTATTTCCTGCCATCTTATTTTCTCCTTATATTTTTCTCTTTCTCCATTTCTCCCCCTTCACCAATTTTTTGCTTCTGACAATCACTTCCCTCAATGTGCTCTCTCTCCTCCTTTTCCTATAAAGGGATGTAAGCATTTTAACCTTTAAAAAACAGTTTTTGTTTTTTTCTTCCCTTTTTGCCTCTTTATGTTTCTCTTGAGTTCTGTGTTTGAAGATTGCATTTTCTGTTCTTCTCTGGTCTTTTCATCAAAAATAAATTTTGTTGAATATCCATCTTTTCCCCTGAAAGATAATGGTTAAATTTGCTGGATAATTGATTTTTGGCTGGAGTACAAGTTCCTTTGCTGTCTGCAATATCATATTCCAGGCCTATTGATCCTTGAAAGTGGAAGCTAGGTCTGGGATAATCCTGATTGTGGCTCCTCAATATCTGAATTGTTTCTTTCTAACTGTTTGTAGTACTTTTTCCTTGTACTAATAATTCCAAGATTTAGCTATAATATTCTTTGGAGTTTTCACTTTCAGTTCTGTTTCAGGAGGTGATTAGTGGATTCTTTCAATGGCTATTTTACCCTCTTGTTCTAGGGCACCAGGGCAATTTCCTTGGTGATTTCTTGAAAGATGTTGTCTAGGCTCTTTTGTTTTTCATTGTGCTTCACAAGTAGTACAATACTTCGTAGATTATTTCCCCTAGATCTGTTTTGCATATAAGTTGTTTTTCCAATGACGTATTTTTCTTTTTCTTCTATTTTTAATTCTTTTTTTAGTTTTGTTTGACTGATTCTTGATGTCTCATTGAATCATTTGCTTTTATTTGCTCAATTCTAATTTTTAGTGAATTATCTTATTCAGCTAGCTTTTTAAAAATCTCATTTTGTATTTGTTCAATTGAACATTTAAATGAGTTGTTTTGTTCACTAGATTTTTTTTTTCCATTTCAGAAATTCTGTTTTTCAAGTTGTTTTCTTTTTTTCATTTCACTAAAGTTATTATTTAAGGAGTGATTTTCTTCAGATTGTTTCTGTGTTTCCTTCTCCAGAGCTCTCATTTCCTTTTTCCATTTTTCTTCTAACTTTTTAAAGATCCTTTTTGAATTCTTCCAAGAAAGCTTTTTGAGATGGAGATGAATTTACATTACTCTTTGAGGCTTCATCTGGAAATGTCTTGTGTTCTCAGGTTTTGAGGTCTGTTCTTCTTTGTTTCCATAAAAGCTTATTTATGATCAGAGCTCTTTTTGCTTTTTTGCTCATTTTTAAAGGTTAAGATCTGCTCTTAGGGCAAAGAGGAGATTGCCCTAAATTTCCTCTACAGGCAACAGTTGGCTTCATGTTGCCCTGGGGCTGGTGCTGCTAGCTTCCTTCCTGTGCTGAGTAGTCATGGCCAAGTCCTGCATTATGCTGTGGTTCAGGAGCTCACTATTTACTTTTTGTAGTTGTATTGGAGATCTCACAGCTAATCTGTTTATTCAGGACAAAGTAGCAAACACTGCTGTATTTTGGTAATGAGACACCTACTAGGTTCCCTCAGAGTTTGGAAGCCTCTCCACCATGGATCTCCCTGCACTGCACTGCAATGTGCTGCACCTGCACTAGCCTGCAACACACATGTGCATGCACACACACACACACACACACACACACACACACACACACACACACACACCTGCTCCACTGCCCAATTGAGACAGATCTTTCCTGAAGCTCTTCCAAAATGTCTTCTGCTGGAAATTTGTTACACTTCAAATATTTGTGAGTTCTATCACTCCAAAACTGTTCAGAGGTTTGATCTGGTATTGATCTGAGGAAAGCCAGGAAAAACTCAGAGAAAGACCTGTTTGCTCTCTGCCCTTTATAGGGCCTTTGACCTATAATGAGCTTTTGAGCAGTACAAAACTAAATTTCAAATGCCTTCTTCAAACCAAGAATCTCGGAACTCTCTAAGATTTGCTTGTGCATTACTTTTGATAGAATTTAATGCTACCTTTTCAAAGTTGATTAAAATATCCTGCTGGTAAACCCTGTTGACTTGTGTCCTTTTCATTTATCGGTTTCTGGATTTCCCCATCATTTTTTTTTTAGTTAGTATACCTTTTTATTTACAAAACTTATGCATGGGTAATTTTTTCAACATTGACCTTTGCAAGACCTTCTGTTCCAAATTTTCCCCTCTTTCCCTCCAACCCCTCTCCTAGAGAGCAAGTAGTCCAATACATGTTAAATATGTTAAAATATATGTTAAATCCAAAATATGTATACATATTTATAGTTATCTTGCTGCACATTAAAATTGGATCTAGAAAGAAAAAAAACCTGAGAAGGAAAACAAAAATGCAAGCAAACAACAGAAAGAATGAAAATGCTATGTTGTGGATCACACTCAGTCTGCATAGTCCTCTCTCTGGGTGTAGATGGCTCTCTTCATTACTGAACAATTGGAGGTGATTTAAATCAACTCATTGTGGAAGAGAGCCACATCCATCAGAAATGATCATCATATAGTTTTGTTGTCATATAATTACCTCCTCTACTCACTTCACTCAGCATCAGTTCATTTAAGTCTCTCCAGGTTTTTCTGAAATCCTGTTGGTCATTTGTGACAGAACAATAATATTCCATAATATTCATTCTATTCTAGCATTAAAACAACCCAGAATTATAAGCTCGTCCTCTATTAGGACACTGATGATAAGAGTATTGAAGTCTTCATAAAATTTTTCTTTGACTTCATAAGTATTTCTCATGGTGGAAGCATAGTTTCTGGTGGTGATGGCATGCCATTTTCCTAAAAGTCACAATCATATTGTCATGAGCCTGTCATTCGCTCCTTTTGCTAGGGACATGTTTGTTGAGTATTATAGTTTTGATTGCAAAAATTACAACAGCTTCACAGCATTCCCCTTCACTGCAGCAGCCATTCTAGAAAAATCTGTATCCAGCTCTGACTTCAGTAAGCCTTCATTTTCAGCCTTGTTTCACTCGGTGTTGCTATTTGAATGTGATACCTGTTAAGTTCTTTTGCAACAAGAATTGTTCATCTAGGGATTGATGAACAACTAACACCCTATCATAATATAAGGTTGAAATGGATCAATGTTTTTTTAAAATCTTATTTATTTATTAATTTTTAATAAACATCACTTAATAAATCACGGTGGGAGAGAAAAATCGAATGAAAAGGGAAAAACCATAGAAGAGGGGAAAAACAGAAAAGAGAAATGAACATAACATGTTTATTTACATTCAATCTCCATTTCTTTGTTCTTTTTTGGATGCATATGGTATCCAAATGGCAGATGCCATTTTCTATCCAATGTCTATAGAAATTGCCTTAAATCACTCAACCACTGAAAATAACCAAGTCTTTCATAGTGATCATAGTACATTTTTGCAGTTATTGTGTATAATATATTATTAGTTCTGCTTGTTTCTCTCAGCATCAGTTCATATAATTTTTCCAGGCTTTTCTAAAATTAGATTATTCATCATTTTCTTAGAACAATAATAATCCATTATCTTCATTAACACAACTTGTTCAACCATTCCCCACTGATGGGCATCTACCCATTTTTAAAAAAATTCTTTGTTACCACAAAAAGAGTTGCTACAAATATTTTTGCACATGTAGATCCTTTTCCCTTATTTATGATTTTCTTGGGATACAGACCCAGTAGTGACACTACCAGGGCAAAAGATATGCATAATTGATAGCTCTTTGAGCATAGTTTCAAATTGCTCTCCAGAATAGTTGCATCAGGTCACATCTCCAACACCAATGCATTACTGTCCCAGTTTTCCTAAATTCCGTCCAACATTTATCTTTGTCTTTTCCTATCACCTTAGCCAATCTGAGAGATATGAGGTGGTACCTAAGAGTTGTTTTAATTTTCATTTTTCTAATCAATAATGATTTAGAGATGTGAGATGTAGGTCTATGCTGACTTTCTGACAAGTTATTTTCCAGTTTTCCCAGCAATTTTGGTCAAATAGTAAGTTTTTATGCCAGAAGCTGGAGTTTGGTGGTTTATCACACTGCTGTTTTCAGTGAGAAGACAATACTGTGACTTGGGCCACCTGTGTGCAGGGTGTGATTACAGCTCCCAGTATATCCACACCTGCTACCTCATCACTTTCTTGTTGCCACAGATAGGTAAAAATGGTAATATGGTATTGGTGAAATCATTTAATTCATGTGTAAGTTAAATTTAAGTGAGGTATAGTTGCATGAAGTTGCCAGCTTCACTGTCTCTTCCAGAGTCATCACAGTCCTCTGGCAAAAGAAAATGAAGATGACTGATGATGACTGAATGGATGACCTTGGAGATTTTGGTGTGTAATCAAGTTCTTCATCCATTCATTCATAGGCCTTGATTATCATATTATGCGTATCTAATCTATTCCAATATTCCATGACTCTATTTCTTAGGTACTTAATGATTTTGATAACTTCTACTTTATATGATTGTTTTAGTTTTCCTTTGATACTCTTGAATTTTTGTTCTTCCAGATGGATTTTGTTATTTTTTATAGTTCTATAAAATAAATTTTGGCAATTTGATTGGTTTGGCACTGAACAAGTTGACCATTTTAGGCAAAATTGTCATTTTTATTACATTAGCTCAGCCAACTCATGAGCAATTTATATTTTTCCGATTGTTTAGATCTGACTTGTGTGAGAAGTGTTTTGTAATTGTATTCACATAGTTCCTAGTTTGTTTTTTTGTTTTTGTTTTTTTTGGCAAGTAGACACCCAAATATTTTATTTTGTCAACAATTCTTTTAAATGGAATTTCTCTTTCTATCTCTTGTTGCTAGGATTTGTCTGTAATATATAGAAATGCTTATGATTTGTGTGGGTTTATTTTATATCCTGCAACTTTGCTAAAATTCTTAATTGTTTTGAGCAGGTTTTTGGATGATTTCCTAGGATTCTCTAAGTATATCAACATATCATCTGCAAAGAGTGATAATTCAATTTCCTCATTGTCTATTCTAATTCCTTTAATTTCTTTTTCTTTTCTTATTGCTAAAACCAATATATCTAGTACACTGTTGAATAATAGTGGTGATAATAAGCATCCATATTTCACCCCTGATCTTATTGGGAATGCTTTTATGCCCTAATACATGGTCAGTTTTTGTGTAGGTGTCACATACTTCCAAGAAAAAGGTGTAATCCTTTCTGTCCCTATTTAGTTTTCTCCAGATCATATTTGAGTTTTCTAGGATTCTATTAATTTCCCTAATTTCTTTCTTGCTTATTTTCTGTTCAGATTTGTCTGATTCTGAGAGGGGAATGTTGAATTCCCCCACTATTGCTGTCAATTTCTTCAGGTAACTAAATCTTCTCTAGGAATTTGGCTGCTTTACCACTTAGTGTATACACTTAGTTGTTCATAGTATCCTTAATCAAGATGTGCTTTCCTTTATTATCTCTTTTAAAAACATTTTTTGATTTATCTGAGATTAAAAACATTTATAGTCATATAAAAATGCTCTAAATCATTATTGATCAGAGAAATGAAAATTAAAACAACCCTGAGAGACCACTACACAAAAAAATCCCAAGAACTGGTCATCTTTCAGGTCTCCTGGGTTTTGTGTTGACCAAAATTGTGCACACATTCCATCTACTGATGATGAGCAGAATCATCTTTGCACAAGTTTTTATACTTTTATACTTTTTTTTTTTGCTTATTTCAACTGGAGTGCAGATTCCCTCTCTGCTCTGGAAAGAAGACAATTTTAGGGCACCTTTTCTCACCACTTAGAGGTAAACAGTACAATGCTTTATAACTGCTCAGACATTCTTATTTCAGGTTCTTTTTTCTAACTCTTTCCTCACATAGGGAGGTGAGCCGTTCTATCCTTATAAAGGTATTCAGGAACCCAGGATACTGCTAAATCAGTGTTTTCTGATTTCACTGCTGTTTTCAGTGAGAAGACAATACTGTGACTTGGGCCACCTGTGTGCAGGGTGTGATTACAGCTCCCAGTATATCCACACCTGCTACCTCATCACTTTCTTGTTGCCACAGATAGGTAAAAATGGTAATATGGTATTGGTGAAATCATTTAATTCATGTGTAAGTTAAATTTAAGTGAGGTATAGTTGCATGAAGTTGCCAGCTTCACTGTCTCTTCCAGAGTCATCACAGTCCTCTGGCAAAAGAAAATGAAGATGACTGGTGATGACTGAATGGATGATCTTGGAGATTTTAGTGTGTAATCAAGTTCTTCATGGCTATTGGAATTTACTGGAATAAATTTTTCACACCCTTCATCTGGGCAAGTCTTCATATGTTTTGGATAGACACCTATAATTCAGTAATGGATTTCTGACCCCTTGGTTACCCTCAACTTGGTCTAGCCAGTTTTCCAAACATTTTACTGGGGTGTGGCAGCTGTGCATACTATAGGTTCTTAGATCCAAAGGTGAGAGTTAGGTGGATCAGGTGGATACCAAAACCCTCACACTAGAAGTATAAGTCTTCCCTGAACAGATACTTCACTCCAATATTGCATAGATAAAATAAACCTAAATTATGGAAAATTTAAAAATTACAATCAAAAACTGAAATGTCATTGGTAGGGCAAAAGGTAGGCAATTGAAGGCTCTAAGCAATGGGGTTTGCAGTTTAGGGGGAATTTTCAACTTCCTTTTCAGTTCCCCATCCAAGTCATTTTCATGAGGTAGATATTAACATTTAAGCATATGTGTGTGTGTGTATATATATATATATATATATATATATATATATATATATACACACACACACACACAATGTGTATAGACATACATACAAATAAGACATATAAAAATAGACATTCATCTGCATAAACAAATGTGCCTAAACATAAGCAAATATATATATATATATAATAGATCCATATGTCTATGTGTATATGTATATATGTGTATGTTTTGTTGTTTGGTCATGTCTGTTTTTTCATTATCCCATTTAGCATTTTCTTAACAAAGTTACTGGAGTGGTTTACCATTTCCTTTTCTACATCTTTTATAGATGAGTAAATTGAAGCAAACATGGTTAAGTGACTTGCGCAGGGTCACATACTTAATAAGTGTTTGAGGCTGGATTTAAACTCAAGAAAAATTTTTCCTGACTCTAGCTCTAGCACTCTTATCCATTATATTATTTAGCTAATACACATATATACACATATTCATGTGCACGTATATGTATATATGTGTGTATGTGTAAACTATATGCATGTGTTATGCATATGTTTACAGGTATGCATATGCACACATGCATGTGAGTAAACATGTACACATATCTATATATCATCTAAGGAGAGAACACTTAGGGGGAGAAGGTATCTAAAGAAATTTATAAATCTGAAGTATAAAATAAACATAGTTTATCACTCAAATTATTTTTTAATACTGATATTCTTTGTATGATGCTAAGAGAACACTAAAGAGAACACTAAAATTTCTAAAGAAAAAAAAGATAATTGAGAACTGTTTCATAGGCATAAATAGAATGCAGCACATTAACAGTAATGACTATTACACTTGAAGTAGTATAAATACACCTTATCTAAGTGATGCATGATTGAAAAGTGAGGTGATCTAGACATGTAAAATGTGCTGTAGACATACATAACAAAGGGACAGTCAGAAACTGCATTGATATCCATGGGATGTTAAAAGTCGTAGCAGAAAGCCCATTTGATCAAACCACAATGAAAGACATGAGAGAACATACTTTAGAGTAAATTAGGTAGTGCAATGGATAGAGTACTGGGACTGGAGGGCAGAAGACTGAGAATTCAAATACTGCTATAAATAGGTTTGTGGACTCCTACCAAGTTACTTACTCTCTCCCTATGCTTCCTCATAATCCAAGTTTTTCTCTACTTCTCCTAATGCCTTTCAAGTTTTTCTGGGTAAGCAAGATTGACATGTATAATAGAGGGATACAAGAGAAGACCAAGTACCCCTCCAGAATTGTGGTACTCAGGAATGAATGTGTGTGTGTCTGTATGTGTGTGTGCATGTGTGCACATGTGGGCAGATGCTTATATACAAGGCAGCTAGGTGATAGAGTACCTGATGGTGCTCTAGGATGGATAGAACAGTGAGCCTGAAGCCAGGAATACCTGAGTTCAAATCTAGTTTACAGTCTCAAATATTTACTATTTTTGGACTTTGGGCAAATCATTTAACTCTGTTTTCCTCAGTTTCCTCACCTGTAAAATGAGCTGAAGATAGAAGTGACAAATCACTCCAGTATCTTTGACAAGAAAACTCCAAAATCTGTTATCAAATGTTGGACGCAACAAGAAAACATCAGGTTTGATGTCCTCTAATATCTCTATTCATTCTAAATCTATAATACTGTAGGTTCTGTGAGGATCAAATGAGAAGTTGTACATAGCATATTTTGCTAGTTTTAAACCAGTAAATAAATTCTAATATTACAATGTATTATTCATTTGAATTTTGAACAGTTTTGCCAGCAACTATCCTTGAGCAATTCTTCTTTCACCAAGTAGGCCTTCTTGATTTGAAAATACTTCCTAAGTTTGTATTTAAATGCTTCTTGGAAGTTAGAGTACAGGATTAGTATACTAGGAATGGAGTTTTTGGTGTTTATTTCAGTTTTCATTGGATTCTGACATCTGGACATCACCTCAGACTACATCAACTTTCCTTTGGGAATATAAATCCCATTTTCATGGTCAAAGCATATTTGAATATGAAGGTTGCTGCTAAAAAGAGCTTTCATGTTTTTCTTTATAGTGAACAGCTACAGAACAGATGTTCTTTAAGCAGTTAGTTGGTGGGCTAGTGAAATGCTTAGAAGAGCTCACTTAAGTCATGGTGCCTGTCTAAAAGAACTTGTGGAACCACAGGTGCAGAGATCGAAGTTAGCTACAAAGAAAAGTCAACTCTAAGAAGGCTGTGTAATAGAATTCTGGATAAGATCTTTCTTTCCCCTTCATCTTTCCTTTCATTTCCCACTCCCCACCATACACTGTTCAATTATATTAGAAGTATCATTCCTTAAGATTCCCAGTATTGCTAGATAATTGGGAGCTCTATTTAAATCTAGTTTGTGTAGAAAGAACTGAGATGCTAAAGGAAAATAATGTATTTGAGATCTCTGCTAGGCATGGGCAATATATGTGTGTGTGTCTATGCATGTATACATATGTATGTATGTATGTATGTATATATAGTAGATTTATATACATGTACATATATACACATTTGTATATATGTGTGTGTGCATACATACAAACACATATATGATTAAAACAACCAAAAATAATCCTTAACTTCTGATTTTAAAAGTTTTCATTGGGAAATTTTGATTTGAAATTTAGGATATATCAATATCTGAATCATAACTAGGTCAGAGTAACTGAATCCCTGTTCTAGGATAGCAAAATTGGGAAGACACTGGTAGTATTTGTCATTTTTTTTCAGCATAGAAACACCTGAGCTTAGCACCTAGTTAGCAAGTATAATGAGAAGATAGCAGATGGGGAGTTTATTCTCCCACTGTGGCCTGGCTCAACTACAGATAAGTGCCTTTAAAGCACATACTACTCTCTCCCAAGCCTTGAGTGTCCTGCTCAGCAAAAGCTTCCAGTTTCTATACTTATAGAGATCAATGTCCCCAAATAATGGTCTCCTCTATGCCCTTATCTTCACCCTTAACTATCACAGGTGCCAAATTGAATTAAACAGTTTGTTGATTGATTAAATTTTCTCTTATTGACTGATTGTATTGACACTGAAGAAAATAATTTTGATCTTGATTCCATTATATTGGGCCAACTAAGTGACATACTAGATTGAGCACCAGGAATGCAGTCAGGAAACCTGAGTTCAAATCTAGTCTCCAAAACTTAATTGTTCTGTGACTCTGGGAAAATCATTTAACTGTTATTTGCCTTGGGATAATAATACACCTAATGCCCAGGCTATTGTGAGGATTGAATGAAATAATATTTGTAGAGTTCAGGGCAGTGTCTGGCATATAATTGGTTTGTCCTTTGTTTACAAAGAAGAGTAATGACAACATTTGTTTAATTGATGTCTTAACTTGTAAGTGAATTGAATTTAAATGGAGTAAGTCATCAGCCTCAGTCTCTCTTCTTGAGTCATTGAAGTCCAGTGGAAGGGCAGAAATGAGTGCTCCACAACACTGGCTTCTCTCACCTTCATAGCCCTTGGAACAAATTGTTCTTATCTGCCCTGGGAACTTTTCATATTCTTGGGGATAGACATCCCCATAATTTACATATGAGTGAAGTATTATCAGTTAACTTTCACCTGGTTTATCACACTTGCCAAGATGATTTACTGGGACATAATCACTACACATGCAACAGTTTTTTGGAATTACAGGTAAGAATTGGGTGAAGATAAACATCAAAGGTAAATGAGTAGCCCTGAAAAGGGGCCCAATAAGCACTCACTCCACACGTAGTACTTCTTACTGAACACCCATATATCCCCTGGCATATAGTAAGTGCTGTATAAATGTTAGTGGTGATGATAATGAAGATGATGATGATAATGATTTTGTGGTGGAAGAAGCTTTATATATATTAGCCAGGAGCTCTAAATTTTATCTGGGTCTCTGATATTATCAAGTTAAGTGACCTAAGGTAAATCATTTACACTTCTTTGAAATATGAAAAAAATAAGTAGGTATCCTTAAGATTTATGTATTGGGGCAGCTGGATGGTACAATGGATGGAGCACCAGCCCTGAAATCAGGAAAACCTTAGTTCAAATCTGATTTTAGACATTCAACATTCAACAAAACATTTAGGTGTGTAATCCTGGGCAAGTCACTTACCTCCAATTGCCTCACAAAAACAATAAAATGAAATATACCCTTCCAAATGTAAGTTTTATGGACCTATGATTTTAAAATGTTTTAGAGATATCTATTGAATCCTATTCCATAAGACCATATCTAGGATACAGTGGACAATTGACATACATTTTTAAAAAGACATTGATAAGTTCATGCCAAAAAGCACAACTAGCATGGACTGAGACTTTGAAGCTGTTTTATACAATAATTAATTAAGAAAACTGGGGATGACCTAGATAAAAAGACAAGAAAAAGAAGTTAAAGAAACATGATAGCTGTCTTCAAATATTTGAAGGGTTTTTAGAAAAAATATATACTTATTTTCTTAGTTTCATGGTTAAAATTGCAGAGCAGCAGTTATCAGTTCAATACAAGGGAAAACTTCCATTTTCAGTCAGTCAAAAAAAAAAAAAAAAAAAAAAAAAGACGGAGTTGCCTCAAGATGTGCTCATTTTCCTAGGAATGGAAGTCTTTAGTAAATGGAGAGATATTTGAAAAAAGATCAGGATTCAAATCCTACCTTTGACACTTACAAGTCGTATAACCAAAGAAGTCAATTATCTCTCCAAGACTCACTTTACTCATCGGGATGCTTTGGAAGATTTTCTAATGGGGATAATTTCTTTAGTACCTAATTCACAGTATTTCTTTGATGCTCAAATGAAATAATGTTTGCAAAACAAGCTTGCTATTCTTTATGGTTGAATGATCACTTTTAGGGAGGCTGTAGAATAAATTTGGGGGCTAATGTAGTTTGTATTACATGACATCTGATCCACCAATTAATTGCCTAAAAAGAAGTGACTGCAATCTTATGACTATTTTTAAAAATAGGAGGACAGTGGGGGCCCCATTTTTGTTCTATTATTTAAAATCACTTTTGGAAGAATTCTCAAATTAGAAGTATAGTTAAGTTAAACATATTATCAGCATGTAGGGTAAAAAAATCTCTGTTCTAAATTTTCAGATGATGAAATTGAAACTATTTCCACTCATATGAAAGAGTGTTCCAAATCACTATTGATCAGAGAAATGCAAATTAAGACAACTCTGAGATACCACTACACACCTGTCAGATTGTCTAAGATGACAGGAACAAATAATGATGAATGTTGGAGGGGATGTGGAAAAACTGGGACACTGATGTATTGTTGGTAGAGTTGTGAAAGAATCCAACCATTCTGGGGAGCAATCTGGAATTATGCCCAAAATGTTATCAAACTGTGCATACCCTCTGATCCAGCAGTGCTACTACTGGGCTTATATCCCAAGGAAATCCTAAAGAAGGAAAGGGACCTGTATATGCCAAAATGTTTGTGGCAGGCCTTTTTGTAGTGGCTAGAAACTGGAAAATGAACAGATGTACATCCAAGTGGAGAATGTTTGGGTAAATTATGGTATATGAATGTTATTGAATATTATTGTTCTGTAAGAAATGACCAACAGGAGGAATACAGAGAGGCTTGGAGAGACTTACATCAACTGATGCTGAGTGAAACGAGCAGAACTAGGAGATCATTATACATTTCAACAATGACACTGGATGAGGATGTATTCTGATGGAAGTGGATATCTTCAACATAGAGAAGACCTAATCCAATTCCAATTGATCAATGGTGGACAGAATCAGCTACACCCAGAAAAGGAACACTGGGAAATGAGTGTAAACTGTTAGCATTTTTTGTTTTTCTCCCCAGGTTATTTTTACCTTCCGAATCCAATTCTTCCTTTGCAACAACAACAACAACAAAATTCGGTTCTGCACATATATATTGTACCTAGGATATACTATAAGATATTTAATATGTATGGGAATGCCTGCCATCTAGGGGAGGGGGTGGAGGGAAGGAGAGAAAAATTTGGAACAGAAGGGAGTACAAGGGATAATGTTGTAAAAAAAAAATTACCTATGCATATGTACTCTAAAAAATGTTATAATTATAAAATTAATAAAAAAAAATTGAACAAGCAAAAAAAAGTCTTCTCTGTAATCCTATTCAAGCTATTCTTTCAAATAAATGTCAATAATTAAGTCAGATTTTATTTGTATTTTCTTCTGTATTTCCAGATCAACTTTATTCATTATATATTATATAGCTTGCCCCCCTCACAAAAAAAGTG
The DNA here is from genome assembly GCF_048593235.1 of Sminthopsis crassicaudata. Classification (NCBI taxonomy): domain Eukaryota; kingdom Metazoa; phylum Chordata; class Mammalia; order Dasyuromorphia; family Dasyuridae; genus Sminthopsis; species Sminthopsis crassicaudata. The sequence continues at coordinate 484,375,553 of NC_133619.1, read as the reverse complement.
TGTGTGTGTGTGTGTGTGTGTGTGTGTGTGTGTGTGTGTGTGTTATTGGAGAATGTTGAAGTATAGAAGGACTAAGGAAAGGCAGCAAGTGTTGTGAGAAAAGTAAATAAATGCAAGAATGAGTTAAGTTTAATGCAGAGATATTTTCCCTTCATAAATTACCATCTTGATATACATTCAATACCAGCAAATTCAATACAAAATCAATGTAAAGAATTTTTGTGGGTGGAAAAAGCTGACAGAAAAGATCAAGCAACAGAATCAGTAACTCTGGCTACTTGATAATAGTCCTAGATTTCAAACAGATACTTAGTCACATTTTTCACATAACTTTGAACACCCCAGTGTTACATCTCACAGAAATGGTACACTTATTGTGCTGATATTATTTCTAAATGGAATTTAGAGAGGCCTTCCTAAGTAAAATGCTGGCAAGTAAACAAGCCTGTCATTTAATGTCCCTGTCATTCTGTCTTCTTTCATGTGATTGGATGCAGATGGTACTTTAGAAAGTTTTCCAGGGCCTTTATCACTCCACCTACCATCAGTTCACACTCAGTCCACAGTAGTAGAAACATTGCACCAACTACTTGGCAACTGTGGCATATCATTTGTCTTACGTCTTTTTCTCTCAATTTGTTAGCATTTGATCTGTATGAGGAACACCCAAAGATTAGTAGACTCTGCAATATAGTACGGATGAATTATTGGATAGCTTTATTTCAACATTAAATTAGTTTTTGGTTAGCATTTTCTAGTGAAATTGAACTGGATAACAAATAACTTAAAATCCAATTACATTTCAAGTCAGAATGTGTTTAGATTGGGAAGCCATTTATTCTTATATGTTTTCCGAAGTTCAACATTTATGGTTGTAACAACTGCATTAAATTTACATAGTTTCAGAGTTAATGGAAATAAGTGTTAATCATTTGGGCGGCTAAGTGGATAGAACACAAGCCCTGAAGTCAGGAGGACCTGAGTTAAAATCAGATCTCAGACACTTACCACTTCCTAGCTGTGTGACCAGGGGCAAGTCAGTTAGCCCCAATTGCCTCAGCAAAATAAAAATAATAATTAATCATTGACCATAATCGTATGAAAATTTTCATTTTACCTATTGCTTAAAATGCAGCTTTTTCATTGTATTTGAAAACACAGAGGTATTAAAATGTTGTAAAAAAAAAAAAAAGCTAGAATTATTGTTATTTCACCCTCTCTCTCTCTCTCTCTCTCTCTCTCTCTCTCTCTCTCTCTCTCTCTCTCCACTTTCCCAGAAGAAGATAAGTCCTTTTTCTATGGGGGATTCCTTTAAATGTGTTGTTTCCACTATTAAGATATAACTTCCTTGAGGGCAGGAACTGTATTTATGTCCTTTTCACTAACCACAGTGACTGCTTCATATTAAACTTTTAATAAATGCTTCCATTTATTTTTAAATCTTAAAAGAAAATAATACAGAAATATTTAACTGAAGCAATTTATGACCTGCTAACTCCATAATTTCCCATATAATTACTCTATTCCATGTTCTTGACTTTATAATGAATCATATGTCTCAGGATACATATTAAAATCATTCTCATGAAATTATAATTATCTTCTCTTATTATAAACTGACATTACAACCTTAAAGTCAATTTTGGACAGCTCTTCATATAAACTTATATGTATGTCATTCATTCCTGCTCCCTCATAGAGTGTAAATTGACATTTTCTTCAACAAATATCAAAAGTAATAATAGAAGTAGCCCACATTTGAAGGTAGCCCTGAATTTTTTTTTTTTTTTGTAATTTGAAGAATGTGTATCAATTAATATGTTCTTTTATGTGGCAATAGTTTGCTCAAACTTTGTTCTATTCATATGAATTTATGTTGATTACCCTATCATATCTATCTGAAGATACCTGAAATTTGCTGGAGAATGTATATTATTTAGTGACTACAAAATGATTAATAAATTTATATCTCAGAAATTAACAAACCCAACAGATTATATCACCAAAACTGTCATCTATTGCTCTGGGAATGTAATCTGGTGAGTTTGTTTTTATACCAAATTATGATTTTGCTTACCTATGGATGTGGTTTGTCTATTAAACTAACCTTTCTATTATGATGGTCTCTGTTGGTTTTCCATTGAATTGTAACTGTTAAATAGCCTCTGTCTTAGAGAGAAATTCTTTTATGATAGCAAATAATACAGGGCTATTTTAGCTCTTTTGTAATTCAGACAACCACACCCAAACAACAAAAATGCTTAAGTTAAGTATATCTTTTAAAATTTTTTGTCTCTGTCTCAAGAACTATTCCTCATAGTCTTCCTCCTATTTGGGTTGACAAGAGTAAAGTCCTTCAACTTTCCTCATGCTCTTTGACAAACAGAAATGAGCCATTTTATGGGAGCTTCAATTTAATAAGACTAAATGGGATATCATTTACATAAAACTTGATCTTATGTTGAAGCTGCATTTAAATCTCTGCTTCCTATGTTTTTAGTGAACAAGACCATTCCTCCATTCATTGCTGATTCATAATCTGGTCAGTCATATAGTCATTGAAAACCAGATTCCTTCCTATCTATGACCTATAGAATTAGTATACCAATGCTAAAAAGCTGGATAAATGTGTCTCCTCTCTTCTGTTTTTCTGGAACCTGCTTGATTATAAATAGTTTATTGCTAACAATGCTAACCTGCATCTTAGCCTATAGTGAATTGTGATTTTTTCTGGTGGAGGGTCCTGCATCAATATTAATTGATAATGTAGGTGTCTGTAATGGGGTGGCTGTGGCAATTTTTAAAAATAAGAAAACAGTGAAGTTGGCCACATTAGTTAACTCTTCCTTTTATATGAACACTTAGAGGAAATTGTGGGATTATAAATTGGCCTAAATTAAATATTATTGCATCTCAAAGAATAAAGAGGTCCAAAGAGACAAAGAGAAATATGGGAATGGAGCAGTCAGAACATGCATAACATTTATCAATTAAGTTTTCAATCTAATTTGTTCATGGTTCTTGGACCCTAGAACAATTGTTATAGTATCATCACAAATTACTGTAACAAATATAATAACGATGAATAATTTGAAATATTGTGAGAATTACCAAATTGTGACACAGACACAATCTGAGCACACGGTGTCAGAAAAATGTTGTTGATAGACCAATGTTGTCATAAAACTTCAATTTGTAAAAGAAAAAAATCAGTATCTATAAAGTGAAATGAAGTGAAGCACAATAAAATGAGATGTGTCTTTGTAATTAAATAGGAGATAATCTCAGAGGAAGGTATTAAGAAAGGCTTCTTACAGACGATGGTATTTGAGGTAAATCTTCAGGGAAGGGAATAAAAGAGGAGGGAAGGAAAAACACTCCAAGCTTAGAATTCAGTAAATATTCTTAAAAACCAACTCAACCAGTAAATGAATTTTTCCCCCCAGCCCCTCAAAGCAAGCAACAGGAACATCTATTTCTTCTATTCTGGCCTATGATTTTGTGTGACTGAAGTAGTTCTGTCATTCCTGAATAAAGTTATAATTTTATTTCACAGTTGACTAGCCAATAGTCATCTACCAAGCCGTTTCTGGTACAATTATAATGTTTGTCCTCATTATCTTTGTGAAACAGGGATATCACCTTCTTTGCATTCTCTCAACATCCCTTTTTTTCCACTATAGTGAATCAATCTCAGTCTTTACATATCTTGGTAAATGATTGGCATATAATACTGATTTAATTCTCCTACTGTCATAAGAAGTGAAAAACTCAGATAGAAGGATTCAGGACTTATCCAAGATCATACACTTAATAGGATTTAGAATTTGGATGAAATTATACAAACCTAGAATGCCACAATAACTTTTTTTTTCTTTGTCAATTTTTCCCCCCACACTTAATAGTATTTCATATTTTTTTAATTACATGCAAAGATAATTTCAATGTTTATTTTTATAAGATTTTGATTTCCATTTTTTCTCCCCCCTTCAAGATGGCAAGCAATCTTATTTAGGCTATAAATGTACGATCATATTAAATATATTTCCATATTAATCATGTTGTGAAAGAAGAATCAGAACAAAAGGGAAAAAAAAACCTTGAGGAAGAAAATAACAAAGAAACAAAAAAAAATGAAAATACTGAGCTTCAATCTGTATTAGTGTCTCTAGTTCTTTGGATATAGGTAGTATTTTCCATCATTAGTCTCTTGGAATTGTTTTAAATCATTGTATTGCTGAAAAGAGTTAAATCTATTAAAGTTAACCATCACACAATGTTGCTATTTACACTTTGACTTTCTAATGGCAAAAAAAAAAAAATTATTTTTTTTTGATTGCTGAGAAAGTGAGGCTAGATCCCAATACATTTTCAAGCTCCCCTTCCACGTGATTTTTTGGGGCAGTATATGTGTTTGTATTCAAGAATTTTTTTTAATTCAGTGTCCTACCTATCTCCAGAGCCTACATTATTATTGAATGCTTTTCCATTTTTTCAATCCACTCAATATTATTGCTGCAAATGCAATCGTGGAGAGTTTAAATTCTTCACCAAATCCTTTTAAAATCCTTCTGATGTGTGACAAGGAGTTGGAAATATATAAATGCTAAATTTTATGCTTTTTTCCACAATACCATGGTCTGCTATTCTATTATAAACTGTCATCTGTAACCTAATCAAAGGAAAGTGGGTAGGGAACCTCATTGTAGTCCAAGGCACATTCCTTTTTACATGAAGTTACCAACTTTAATAGAATGTAGACTGGCTGGCTCAAATTGAAGTTTTCAAAAATTGAAGGAAGGATTGAGTCAGAAAAGAACTGAGATGTTTATATATTAGTATCCTATCCCTCCGTGCATGTCCCACCTCTCAAGCTCCATTTTTTTTAATCAGCTTAATTTTCTTAAATGTGTTTGAGTACACTGTGCCATCAGAAATATTTTTTTCTCTTGACTTGAAATGTATTTACTCCAATTATTTTGTACTCACAGCATTTAGCTTAAGTCTCTCTTCTTTTCATCAGGTGTTGATGCTGTTCTTGTCCTATAATGTGAGTACAGTTGTTTATAGCACACTAACTGAACCACTCTAATAAATTCTTTTGTCATTGATCAGCATTATTGATTTATTTGACCTTGAAAGACTTCATATTTTCTATTATCAGCACATTTATTAAGCATTATAAGAGGCCAGGCTATGAAGGACTTTAGAAGCCAAATGGAAGACTTCATATTTTAAATTGGAGACAACATAATTGGGTTTTATCAAATAGTAGGGTGACATGTTAGGCTTGTGCTCTTTGAAGGTCCCTTGCATGATCAAAGCCACTATTGTACATATTTAATTCTATCAGTTCTATAACCTTTCACTTTGAAAAGGTCTTAGTGTTAGTTGCCCATCAATACAATCCTCTTTCTGGGAATATTAGTGCTTGAAAATATTCACATAAGTTGTTAGAATCATACACATAGACCTCAAAGGGACCATCTGCTCCAACCTTTTCATTTCTATAAATGAAGAAAGAGAAAACCAGAGAAGTGGAATGAGTTATAAGCAGATGGCAGAATCAGGACTCAATTTCAACCCACTTTCTACAAATTCGAGCTCAGAGTGTTTTCCATGGCACCTTGTTCTGATTCTCTGTTCAAATATACAACTTCTTCTAAGGCTCTGCCTCTCTGCTCTCTCTCTCCTCTCTCTCTATCTTCAGTTCATTTCCTCTCATCTCAATCTCTCTCATCTGTCTCTCTCTCTCTCTCCACGTTTTCAAATCGTTTCTCAAAAATTTAAAATGGGTCATGAATTGTTGACAGTGGGGTAGAGCCTCCAAAATGCCTACCTGAAAGCAACAACACTTTCGTGTCAGAAAGGACAAAGTTCAAATATTTCTTCAGATATTTACTAATTATATGACCCTGAGGAAATCACTTAACTTTTGTCTTAGTTTTTTTTTTTTTTTGTTTGTTTTTGTTTTTCACAAAATTGGGGAAATGATAATACCTATCCCACACAAATAATTTATTGTATGGATCAATAAGGTAATATTTATAAAGTTCTTTGAAAACCATAAGTACTTTGGAAACACTTATTGTTATTAATATTACTAATTATTGTTATTATTACTCCCAGGGAGTAAATCAATATCTTGGAAAATGATCATTACTTTGCTACCTTTAAGGCACTTTTAATATATATTATATATTATGTTATATATATATTCCATCAAACATTTCCTAATTACATGTAAAATTTTACAATTTAAAAAAACAATGTTTTTCAAATTCTCTTCCATCTGTTATTTCCCCTTTTTTATAACAATTTTATAGCAATTATATATGTGAAGTCATATAAAACACATTTTAGTATTTACTAGGTTCCAAAAGAAATTTAAAAAAAAGAAAAAGAGAACAAAAGCTATATATCAATATACATTTATACTTCTTCAGTTCTGTCTTTAAAGGTAGATAAAATTTTTTATTATGAGTCCTGTGGGATTGTCTTGAGCCACTGTCTTGATAACAGTTGATCATTCTTACAATATTGCTTTTAGTATGTACAAGTTCTCCTCATTCTTCTCTCTTCACTTTGCATTAATTCATCCTACTTGTCATTTCTTATAGGAAAATAGTATTTCATTACAACTTGTTCATCCATTCCCTAATTGAAGGTCATCAAATTGATGTCCAATTCTTTGTCACCCAAAAAACAAAAAGCTTCTATCAATACTTTTGTGCCAAGTGGAACTTTTCCCTTCCTTTTGATCTCTTTGGGATACAGATTTAGTAGTAGTGTTGCTAGGTCAAAGAATATGCACTGTTTTATAGCACTTTGGACATAATTCCAAATTGAATGGTTGAACTAGTTCACAATTCTATCAACAGTGTATTAGTGTCCCAATTTTTCTATATTCCCTCCATTCTTTTTCCCCCTTTCTGTCATCTTATCAATCTGTTAGAAATGAGGTAGTATCTCAGAGTTGTTTTAATTTGCATTTTTCTATTCAGTAGTCATTTTGAGCATTTTTTCATGTGACCTATAAAGCTTTGATTTCTTCTTCTGAAAACTGTCTGTGTTTTTGACTATTTAATAACTGAGGAATGGCTCTTATATATATATATTTCATTCAGTTTCCTATGTATGTGAAGAATGAGGCCTTTATTAGAGGAACATGCTATGAAAATTTCTTCCCAATTTTCTGCTTTCCTTCTAATTTTGATTATTTTATGTGTGCAAAAATCTTTTAATTTAATGTAAACAAAATTGTGTTGTAATGATCTCTCTTCTTTGATCATATGCATCTCTCTATCAATCTAGGAAGTATTTTTCTGTGCTGCCCTAATTTACTTATGATATCACCCCTTCTAGATAAACTATTTATTCATTTTGATCTTGGTATCAGTGTGTAATATTGGTCCCTAATTTCTGCTAAAATATTTTCCATTTTTCCCCAGGGACACTCTTGAAGAATGACTATGTGCTGTCAACGGCTATAAGAGAATTAGGAGGATTAATAGTACAGGAAGCAATCCTTACATATCATAATTCAATTAGTCCCTCATTTGACCAAATCTATATTTTCTTTTGTAATCTCTAAGGGAAGACTGATGATCCTCACTTCTCTAACTGAGAGAAAAATAGAGAGACAGAGAGAGAAACACACACACACACACACACACACACAAACACATACACACAGAGAGGAGGGAGGGGGGGGGAGAGAGAGAGAGAGAGAGAGAGAGAGAGAGAGAGAGAGAGAGAGAGAGAGAGAGAGAGAGAGAGAGAAAGATATTTACATGGTAAATGGTAAATCAGCACAAGCCTAAGGTGAAGTAAATTATTTTCTTTTATTTTGGGAACTCAGCCACCTTACCCTAATGGCATCAGAGTTCATGAATTTCAGCATTGAGCATTTGTTAAGGACATCCAAGGTCACTTTCTGTTCCTATGCAGTTAAATTGAATTGCCATATGTATCAGTTGATATTATTTTTTCTTTTGGTACATAAATATCGATGACATTTCTAATAAATGTCAGAAGGATGTGAACATGGATACAGAGCTGTTGATCACAAATGCCAGTAGTATGTACTTGTTGCTGCTCAGGGCCACCTCTCTTCAGTTTGGTGATCTCAGTGGATGAAGCAAATCCAACTTGGTAGAGATCTTGATAACAGTAGCAGCTTTATAGGTACATTTTCTTCTTTAAAATTTTTCAGATACACACACATGTACATGTACACATGCATATGAAATACTGCTAACTTTTGGAATCTAGAAAAATGAATATTGGAGTTGTTTTTTTTAATTTAGCATAGGATTCTAGGGAATCAAGATCACCCCCTTTTTATTTTATGAATATCTAAGTAATTCATAATTGTACATAAAGGATTTATTTGGAATGGGCAATTCTAATTTAAATCTCAAATGTAGAAATTGTAAGCTTCCTCATCTTCTAAAAACTCAGGGTATTGTACAAAAATATCCATTATTTTGCTTAAAGTCTGAGATTAGGTATCAACATATTGCAGCTTTTGTCATAATAATACACAAGAGTGTTATTAGAGAAGTATCCATCATACTTCAGTAATAATAAAGTGTAGTAATTTCTTTAACCACCTGTTTTTAAAATAAATAGTCCCATCTCAGAAAAGAAATAGAACAAGCTATTAATCAACTGCCCAGGAAAAAATCCCCAGGACCAGATGGATTTACATGTGAATTCTACCAAACATTTAAAGAACATATTTTAATGAATGTTGATGCTAAGATCTTAAATAAAATATTAGCAAAAAGACTCCAGAAAAATCATCCCCAGGATAATATACTATGATCAAGTGAGATTTATATCAGGAATGCAGGGCTGGTTCAATATAAGGAAAATTATTAGCATAATTGACTATATCAATAACCACATTAACAAAAACCATATGATCATCTCAATAGATGCAGAAAAAGCATTTGACAAAATCCAACATCCATTCCTACTAAAAACACTTGAGAGTATAGGAATAAATGGACTATTCCTTAAAATAATCAGGAGCATATACTTAAAACTGTCAGTAAACATCATATGTAATGGCGATAAACTGGAACCTTTCCCAGTAAGATCAGGAGTGAAACAAAGTTGCCCACTATCACCATTACTATTCAATATTGTTTTAGAAATGCTAGCCTCAGCAATAAGAGTCAAGAAAAAGATTGAAGGAATTAGAGTAGGTAATGAGGAAACCAAACTATCACTCTTTGCAGATGATATGATGGTATACTTAGAGAACCCCAAAGATTCTGCTAAAAAGCTATTAGAAACAATTCATATATTTAGCAAAGTTGCAGGATACAAAATAAATCCACATAAATCTCAGCATTTTTATACATTATCAACAAAATCCAACAGCAAGAGATACAAAGAGAAATTCCATTAAAAATAATAGTTGATAGTATAAAATATTTGGGAATATATCTACCAAAGGAAAGTCAGGAATTATATGAGCAAAATTACAAAACACTTGCCACAAAAAATGAAGTCAGATTTAAATAATTGGAAAAATATTAAGTGCTCTTGGATAGGCCAAGTGAATATAATAAAGATGACAACACTCCCTAAAGTTATCTGTTTATTTAGTACTATACCAATCAGACTCCCAAGAAACTATTTTAATGACCTAGGAAAAAATAACAACAAAATTCATATGGAAGAACAAAAGGTAGAGAATTTCAAGGGAATTAATGGAAAAAAAAAATCAAATGAAGGTGGCCTAGCTGTACCTGATCTAGAACTATATTATAAAGCAGCAATCACCAAAATCATTTGATATTGGCTAAGATATAGACTAGTTGATCAGTGGAATAGGTTAGGTTCACAGGACAAGATAGTGACTAAATATAGCAATCTAGTATTTGATAAACCCAAAGATCCCAACTTTTGGGATAAAAATTCATTATTTGACAAAAACCTTTGGGAAAATTGGAAATTAGTATGGCAGAAATTAGGCATGGATCCATACTTAATGCCACTTACTAAGATAAAATCAAAATGGGTCCATGATTTAGGCATAAAGAACAAGACCATAAATAAATTAGAGGAACATAGGATAGTTAACCTCTCAGACTTGTGGAGGAGGAAGGAATTTGTGCCCAAAGGAGAACTAGAGATCATTATTGATCACAAAATAGAAAATTTTGATTACACCAAATTAAAAAGCTTTTGTGCAAACAAAATTAATGCAAACTAGATTTGAAGGGAAATAACAAATTGGGAAAACATTTTTACATTTTTACGGTTAAAGGTTCTGATAAAGGCCTCATCTCCAAAATATACAGAGAATTGACTTTAATTTATAAGAAATCAAGCCATTCTCCAATTGATAAATGGTCAAAGGGTATGAACAGACAATTTTCAGATGATGAAATTGAAACTATTTCCACTCATATGAAAGAGTGTTCCAAATCACTATTGATCAGAGAAATGAAAATTAAGACAACTCTGAGAAACCACTACACCCCTGTCAGATTGGCTACGATGACAGGAGCAAATAATGATGAATGTTGGAGGGGATGTAAGAAAACTGGGACACTGATGCATTGTTGGTGGAGTTGTAAAAAAAAAAAAACATTCTGGAGAGCAATCTGTAATTATGCTCAAAAAATTTATCAAATTGTGTAACCCTTTGAACCAGTAGTGCTACTACTGGGCTTATATCCCAAAGAAATACTAAAGAAGGGAAAGGACCTGTATGTGCCAAAATATTTGTGGCAGCCCTTTTTTTGTAGTGGCTAGAAACTGGAAAATGAATGGATGCCCATCAATTGGAGAATGGTTGGGCAAATTGTAGTATACAAATGTTATGAATATTATTGTTCTGTAAGAAATGACCAGTAGGATGAATACAGAGAACCTTGGAGAGATTTACATGAACTGATACTGAGTTAAATGAGCAGAACCAGGAAATCATTATACACTTAAACTACAATACTGTATGAGTATGTATTCTGATGGAAGTGGATATCTTCAACAAGAGAAGATCTAATTCAGATCCAATTGATCAGTGATGGACAGAATCAGCTACACCCAGAAAAGGAACACTGGGAAATTAGTGTAAACTGTTTGCATTTTTGTTTTTCTTCCCAGGTTATTTTTACCTTCTGAATCCAATTTTTCCTTTGCAACAAAAAAGAAAAAAAAATTGGTTCTGCACACATATATTGTATCTAGGATACTATAACATATGTAACATGTATGGGAATGCCTGCCATCTAGGGGAGGAGATGGAGAGGAGGGGAAAATTCAGAACAGAAGGGAGTGCAAGGGATAATGTTGTAAAAAATTACCTATGCATATGTACTGTCAAAAATGTTATAATTATAAAATTAATAAAAAAGAATATACAGTTGAGCTAGATTGAACTGTAATTATATATAGCTATTGCAAACATCCTCTCACTGGAGTCCATTGCCAACCAGAACTAACTTTTCTTTTCAGACATCTTTTTCATTGTGAATTTGGGTCTAATAATTTTAGATTATCATATATCTTTTAGATTATCAGCCATAGTAAAGGGAGCTTCAAAACTGGATCCATGAGTGTTACAATCAGATAAATACTTTTGGTCTATTTTATGCTTTGAAGTTATAGATTTTATGCTAACAGATTTACTATCTAAAAGTTTGCTGTTAAATAAGTTTGATAGGATATTTCTTATTAGTTCTAAAATCTTTTTCACAGAATCTCTTGGACACTTTATCAAGAATGCCTGCAAAGTTCTACTGCTATGACAACCAATTATACATTCTGAAAATCTGAAAATCCACTAAAATAAAATTAAAAAAAAATACTAAAGTGGTAGAAAGTGCAAGAGAAAACAAAATTTTATTTTGCTCCATAAATATATTTTCCCAATGTTTTATTAATGTTTGATGAATTGTACTGATGCCCCAAGGAGAAAAAAACTATTATGGGCAAAGACACAACCAAATAAAAGTAACTATATAAAAATTTCTCCTTACTTAATACAATAGTATAAAGTAATTAAGCATACGCATCATTTGCAGCATTTTATTCTCATAGTTGGAAGCATGTTTTTTGTATTTATTTGAAAAGTTTTTAGGATGTTATGGAAAGTTGATAAATAATATATAGAAAAAAAGGTTTGAAGATGAAATAGAAATGCTTAATGCTTTTAGAATTTTAAATGCCTAACAATTTCTTCCTTTTACTCTTTGATAACAAACAAAGGGATTCTCTTTTATCTTAGAGGCAATAGTGAACTCTATAGAAATCAGATTAAGGATCTAATCAGATCTGTGCTTTAGGCATCTAAATGGTACAGTGAACAAAGGGTTTGGCTTGAAGTTCTGAGGTCAAACCTGGCCTAAGAAATGTATTGATTATATAACTTTAGATAAGTTACTTAACCTTTTTGTTACACCAGATTGTTGTAAAGATCAAATGAAATAAATATATGAAGCTCTTTTTGCAAATATTAAAACTCTATATAAATTTTCTTTCTCTTTCCACACACATACATGTATATACATACATATATGTATGTTTATTTATGTGTGTATGTGATATCAATGTGGAATATAGACTAGAGACCAATAAAAAGACTAGCAGAAGCTTAATGATTAGTCAAGAAGAAAGGAGATGAATTAGGCTACATTGTGTGTAAGTGAAAAGGATAGATAATAATAGATGTAGAGGAGCAATGGATAATGACCAGTTGGTTGTGGGTAGTCACTAAGTGGAAAGTCTTAGAGATAACTTTTAGGCTGTTAACCTAGATATCTATAAGAATGACAGTGGCCCCATGGTGTTTTCATGATTGAACTACCTTGTAAAGAAAACCACTCAGGCATAACTAGGATAGTGACCAGATGTATGATTTCATTGGCACATGGAATTCATGAGGGAGTAAAGTCTTTTGACTTTATTGGCACATTCTCCGAAATTTATAGTCTTAGAGTTTCCTAGATCACTGAGATGTTAGGTGATTTGTCCACAGTCTTGTGGCCAATATGTGTCTGAAGGAGCTTGATACTCTTATCCTTGGTTTGAAGCTGGCTCTCTGTTCACTAAACAATGATTCATTATGTCTTGATCATATGTTCATGTGTCAGGAACATCTCAAACACAAATGATTGTTTTTGGATTCAAATAAACATTTCAGGTAATTAAGCTTAGAGATTTTAGGTTTTGCTGTAATCAAAACTTTGTTACTTGGATACCATATTTTGAGAACCCTTTCTTTCCTAAGTCAGATCTGTGTGTGCATTCTTTTAGTATGCAATACCTCTGGCAAGACTTTTTTTGATGCTTGTTACTAAGTTCAAAGAAGTTGACATTGCCAGATCAAATTTATACATTTTAACTTCTCCACCAAAGTTAGCTCATTTTCAGGAAAGCTTGAGCCTGATTTCCGTCTGTGTTTGGACCACTAGTTGACATAAAAATCATATGTTGCTTTCTGCAAAGCATGCTAAATGTTTTCTACACTAAGTACAATGCCTTTCTTCACAGCTATCCAGCAATTTCTGGCTTTTTACCTCTCTTAGGGGAGTACAACATCATAATACAGATCAGAGCCAAATCTACACAGTAAAAGATTGGCATGCAGGCACTGGGCAAATTTGCATTTATCTAGAAATATCATGAGCAATTTAAATCAAAGTAGGCATCTTTCTTTAGAAGATTCCCCCCAAAATATTATTATTTGTAATATTAAAACAACAAATTAAATAAAAATATAGTCCATATTACCAACAACTAGAAAAGGACAGAAAATTTTAATACACATATCAAATATTGAAGTGGATAGGGTTGGCTTTGAAAAGAAGCAAATTTTACTTTTACTTTTGGTTGGCCAGTCACAATTCTGGCACTAATTTTAGGAGTTAACCATGCTTAAATAAGCAGAGGAAACAAGGGATAGAACAAAGAATACTGGCTCTGGGATCACAGAAGCTGGCTTCATTCCTAATTCTGATATTACCTTGATGACCTTGAGACAACAGAATAGCCTCCCTAAACCTCACTTTCCTCATTTATAATATGAAACGATTGGATTGCATGGTCTCTGATATTCCATCTAACCTTAGATCTGTGATCCAAGAGATAAGGAAACTTGCTATTATACTTCATCATTTATAAGTTCATAAGTTCAAATTTCCTCAAATATCATTCCCCTCACAAAATTGCTTATAATTATTTGCCTTATCTTTCTTAATTTCTCATTGTTTCTAAACTATTTAAACTTTACTTGCACTTTTACCAGATTTAGGTTACATTTGACGGCCCATCTCATACCCAAGGAATTTAATTCTTCAACCATGTATTAAAGGCTTACTGTGGACCAATCACTATGCTAAGTTCTCAGATTTGGGAAGGAAGAGGAGGAGGAGGATAATGCAAACACATTACTTACCATTTATTTAGAGTATTGCAATTGCTTTCCTTCAAGTGTGTATATATATATATTTGTGTATACACCCATATCTACACATATAAGTACATATGTTATATAAAAGTATTTTATTTGTGCCTAAATTACAAAATAAGTATTTGTGTGTATATACCACACCAATATTCTGATTTAGAGACTTTTAATTGTTTAACAATTAAAGTTTGAACTTCCCTGTCATTTTCAAGGCAGTCCTCAATCTTCCATCTCTCCACCTTTATCTCATATTATAATCTTCCTCTTACACCATATTTTAGCAAAATGTGGTTCTGTCTCTTGTAAATATACACCAATCTTTCATGCCTTTTAGTCTTTTTAAACCATTGTCCTCCTAATCTCTTAAAATTGCTCAAATATTACTTTCTTTAAGGAATAATGCATTGCTCAACCCAAGTTGACTTTATCACTCCAGTTTCACAAAGCAACTTATTTTTCCAATTCTTTGATGCACTTAATATAACATTGCACACTGTAGCTACCTAATTAGTGTCCTATTCTTCAGCTAAACTAAAAGGTCTTTAAAGGTGGTGATGATGATGCCTTTTCTGAATCTTGTATCTTTCTTGGGGTTTAGCATAATGTTCAGCCTATAAAAGATTTTTTTTTAAAATAAAATAAATAATATACTAAATTACAATATATAACAAATATACATATTATGTATAAGTGGTATATAATATAAAATAATATAATTAAAAGAAGAATAATAAATAACAGGTTAGAAGAGGCAATGGAAATCACTTAGGCCTACTTGAAACACATACAGATTCCCTCTATAATATCCCCAATAGATATTTATTCAAATTTCCTTTCATGACCCCAAAGTTTTTTACTAATGTTTGTTGCTTCATATATATATATATATATACATATATATATATGTATATATATATATACATATATATATGTATATATATATATATACATATATATATATGTATATATATATATATATATATATATATAATTTGCAAGAATAGCGAGGTAGCATAGTGGATAGAATGTCAGGCTTGAAGTCAGGAAGACTCATCTTTATGAGCTCAAATCTGGATTCAGACACTTCCTAGCTTTGTGATCCTATGCAAAACAATTAATTTTGTTTGCCTCAATTTCTTCCCCTGTAAAAATGAGCTGGAGAAGGAAATGGCAAATCACTCCACTATGTTTGCCAGGAAAACCCCAAATGAGGTCACAAAAAGGTAAACATTATGAAAAACCAGAACAACAATATGGAAGATTGCTTGCTTAAACTATCGAAAGTTAATAATACATATGGAAAAAATATGAAAAATGAACTAAATATTTAATGCTTTTAGAGATTAGAATTTACCCAGATTGCCTTACATGGAGGATCCCTATTTTCTTTACTATATGAATAGAAATAGTATATTTTGATTTGTAACATAATCAGAACAAGTTATATACTTAAACTAACTAGATAAAGACCATCTCTTTTCTCCTGGTTCACATTTTTATCTATTGCATCCAGAGAATGAAGTTCATACCTCATCCATAGCAATAATATTATGAACTGAACTAGTGAGAAAGAAAAGAAATGCTTATTCTGTTTTCTCTATTTCCCCCCAACTTCAAAAAATGAACCAAGGTACATTTTTTTCTGTTCTATGTTGTTTGTCCTTCTAATTTTCAGGCTCTGGCAGTGATGCTCACTAGACCTTGGAGTTAAGCTATAACAATTTTGGAGACAGTGTTATAGATGAGATGATACAATCAGCCAACCTAGAAGGGAAGCCCTGAAAAACCAGAGAGGCTGAGATGAAAGCCCAATAGGGGTTTGATTTGATACTGACACTAGGCTCCATGGAAAATTAGTTAAATTCTGAACCTAATGCCTTTACCTTCCCCAGGGAATGAGACAATATATGAGTAGAAGAAGGACTGTGTTCCCCATGTGTAGAGATATTAATTTTGTGTATTTGTAATTATGTCTTTCGAAATTAATATTCTCTCATAAAAGCCAATTTGTCTATTATGAACTAAACCATTCCCCCTTCACTTGAAGGAGCATCATCACTGGGGGCTGGAAAAAATGGCAGGGGAATATAGTCATTACCCAAACTCCTGTAAGGAAACCAAAGAATTTGTGGGAGAGGGTAAAATATAATATACCTATTTGGTTTTTAGGCAGTGAGGACTAGGATAATCATTGTTTCATATATTATATCACATCTTCTATATAATACTGTGCTATTGCTTTATTTATCACTGATTCAGACCATCAAATATGTATAGAATGTTTACTTTGTGAAAGAGCAGTTACAGCCATGTATGACATTTTAAAATCATAGGCAGAATGAGATCCATTGTACAAGGTATTGTCATAGACATAGATATTTGAAACATTACTTGCTCTCAGAGGGCTTATAATTTAATTGAAGAGACATGGAATAAATACAGAAAAAGATGACTCAAAATACTCTTATTTAAAAAAAAAAATCTCTGGTCTCAGTGGAATGTCTATTTCCTGAGTCAGAAATAGGACTTAATATTAGGTCTTCCTGACTATTCCCTATTGCTTCTCCACTGAAATACTGGTATTAAAAAAAATGAAGGGAGGAACAGAGGAAGGGAGGAAGAAAGGGAGGAATGGAGGAAGGAAGGGAGGAACAGAGGAAGGAAGGGAGGAACGGAGGAAAGGATTAAAGTAGGAAACAAGGAAGTGAGGGAGGGAGGGAGGGAAGAAAGGAAAGAGGAAAATGGAAGGAGGCAGAGAAGGGAAAGAAAAAAGGAAGGAAGAAGGGAGAGAAGGAAGGAGAAAAGATGAATGGGAAAGGAGGGAGGGAAGAAGGAAGAGAGGAGGAAGACGTAATTAGTTACATATTGTACTTTAGAATGATTGAAATCCTTCAGGTACTTTGATTCTAAGGCCCACACTCTTTTTTTTGTGATATTTTCATACAAAAACTCATTTCTCCCTAACATAACTAAAAATTTAAGCAATACTAATATAATTTAAATAGACTAAAACTGGGACACTGATACATTGTTGGTGGAGTTGTGAAAGAATCCAGCCATTCTGGAGAACAATTTGGAACTATGCCCAAAAAGTTGTCAAACTGTGAATACCCTTTGACCCAGCATTGCTGTTATTGGGATTATATCCCAAAGAAATACTAAAGAGTGGAAAGGGACCTGTATGTGCCAAAATGTTTGTGGCAGCTCTTTTTGTTGTAGCTAGAAACTGGAAGTTGAATGGATGTCCACCAATTGGAGAATGGTTGGGTAAATTGTGGTATATGAAAGTTATGGAATATTATTGCTCTGTAAGAAATGACCAGCAGGAGGAATACAGAGAGGCTTGGAGAGTCTTAGATCAACTGTTGCTGAGTGAAATGAGCAGAACCGGAAGATCACTATACACTTCAACAACAATACTGTATGAGGATGTATTCTGATGGAAGTGGAAATCTTCAACATAAAGAGGATCCAACTCACTTCCAGGTGATCAATAATGGACAGAGGTAGCTACACCCAGAGAAGAAACACTGGGAAATGAATGTAAATTGTTAGCACTACTGTCTATCTACCCAGGTTACTTATACCTTCGGAAGCTAATAATTAATGTGCAACAAGAAAATGGTATTTACACACATATATTGTATCTAGGTTATATTGTAACACAGGTAAAATGTATGGGATTATCTGCCATCAGGGGGAGGGAGTGGAGGGAGGGGGGGATAATTTGGAAAAATGAATAAAAAAAATAATTTAAATAGACTACACTCCTAGAGTAGTCTATCTCTCTCTTTGTATATGTGTGTGTATACACAATTAGCTGAGGTATCCAGGGATAATTATATTCAACTTTTTTTTTTTTTTTTTTTTTTTTTGGACAACAGAGTAAATGAAGCACAGGAAATCCACTAGTCAAGCTCTCTTCTAATCTAATATATTATTTAATGTACTACATTATACTGTCCCATAACCACATGGTATTTTTTTAAAATAATTTTTATTATATATTTTTTATAATATTATCCCTTGTATTCATTTTTCCAAATTATCCCCCCTCCCTCTATTCCCTCCCCCCGATGACAGGCAATCCCATACATTTTACTTGTGTTACAATATAACCTAGATACAATACATGTGTATAAATACCATTTTCTTGTTGCACAATAAGCATTAGATTCCGAAGGTACATGTAACCTGGGTAGATAGACAGTAGTGCTAACAATTTACATTCATTTCCCAGTGTTTCTTCTCTGGGTGTAGCTACCTCTGTCCATCATTGATCAACTGGAAGTGAGTTGGCTCTTCTTTATGTTGAAGATTTCCACTTCCATCAGAATACATCCTCATACAGTGTGTTGTTGAAGTGTACAGTGATCTTCTGGTTCTGTCATTTCACTCAGCAACAGTTGATGTAAGTCTCTCCAAACCTTTCTGTATTCCACCTGCTGGTCATTTCTTACAGAGCAATAATATTCCACAACCTTCATATACCATAATTTACTCAACCATTCTCCAACTGATGGACATCCATTAATTTTCCAATTTCTAGCTATAACAAAAAGAGCTGCCACAAACATTTTGGTACATATATGTCTCTTTCCGCTCTTTAGTATTTCTTTGGGATATAAGCCCAGTAGTAGCACTGCTGGGTCAAAGGGTATGCACAGTTTGATAACTTTTGGGGCATAGTTCCAAATTGCTCTCCAGAATGGCTGGATTCTTTCACAACTCCACCAGCAATGTATTAGTGTCCCAGTTTTCCCACATCTACTCCAACATTGATCATTATTTGTTCCTGTCATCTTAGCAAATCTGACAGGTTTATAGTGGTATCGCAGAGTTGTCTTAATATGCATTTCTCTAATCAGTAGTGATTTGGAACACTCTTTCATGTGAGTGGATATAGTTTCAATTTCTTCATCTGAGAATTGTCTGTTCATATCCTTTGACCATTTATCAATTGGAGAATGGTTCGGTTTCTTATAAATTAGGGTCAGTTCTCTATATATTTTGGAAATGAGACCTTTGTCAGAACCTTTGTTTTTAAAAATATTTTCCAAATTTGTTACTTCCCTTCTAATCTTGTTTGCATTAGTATTGTTTGTACAGAAACTTTTTAGTTTGATGTCATCGAAATCTTCTATTTTGTGATCATTAATGATCTCTAGTTCTCCTCTGGTCATAAATTCCTTCCTCCTCCACAGGTCTGAGAGGTAGACTATCCTCTGTTCTTCTAATGTATTTATTATCTCCCTCTTTATGCCTAAATCATGGACCCATTTTGATCTTATCTTGGTATATGGTGTTAAGTGTGGATCCATATCTAATTTCTGCCATATTAATTTCCAGTTTTCCCAACAGTTTTTTCCAAATAATGAATTTTTATCCCTAATGTTGGTATCTTTGGGTTTGTCAAAGATTAGATTGCTATAGATGTACCCTTTTTTGTCCTTTGTATCTAATCTGTTCCATTGATCTACCGGTCTATTTCTTAGCCAATACCAAATGGTTTTGGTGACTGCTGCTATATAATATAGCTTTAGA
Organism: Sminthopsis crassicaudata; assembly: GCF_048593235.1. NCBI lineage: Eukaryota > Metazoa > Chordata > Mammalia > Dasyuromorphia > Dasyuridae > Sminthopsis > Sminthopsis crassicaudata. The sequence continues at coordinate 484,355,578 of NC_133619.1, read as the reverse complement.
TCAGGTACACTTAGACCACCTTCCTCTGAGTTTTTTTTCATTAGATCCCTTGCAATTCTCGACCTTTTATTCTTCCATATGAATTTTGTTGTTATTTTTTCTAGGTCATTGAAATGGTTTCTTGGGAGTCTGATTGGTATAGCACTAAATAAATAGATTAGTTTGGGGAGTATTGTCATCTTTATTATATTCGCTCGGCCTATCCAAGAGCACTGAATGTCTTTCCAATTATTTAAATCTGACTTTATTTTTGTGGCAAGTGTTTTGTAATTTTTCTCATATAATCCTGACTTTTCTTTGGTAGATGGATTCCCAAATACTTTATACTCTCAACATTTGTTTGGAATGGAATTTCTCTTTGTATCTCTAGCTGTTGCATTTTGTTAGTGATATATAAAAATGCTGAGGATTTATGTGGATTTATTTTGTATGCTGCCACTTTGCTGAAATTTTGAATTATTTCTAGTAGCTTTTTAGCAGAGTCTTTGGGGTTCTCTAAGTATACCATCATGTCATCTGCAAAAAGTGATAGTTTAATTTCCTCATTTCCTACTCTAATTCCTTGAATCTCTTTCTCGGCTCTTATTGCCGAGGCTAGCGTTTCTAGTACAATATTGAATAGTAATGGTGATAGTGGGCAACCTTGTTTCACTCCTGATCTTACTGGGAAAGGTTGCAGTTTATTTCTATTGCACATTATGCTTACTGAAGGTCTTAAATATATGCTCCTGATTATTCTAAGGAATAGTCCATTTATTCCTATACTCTCAAGAGTTTTTAGTAGGAATGGATGTTGGATTTTGTCAAATGCTTTTTCTGCATCTATTGAGATGATCTTATGGTTCTTATTAATTTGATTATTAATATGGTCAATTATATTAATAGTTTTCCTATTATTAAACCAGCCCTGCATTCCTGGAATAAATCCTACTTGATCATAGTGTATTATCTTGGAGATGATTTTCTGAAGTCTTTTTGCTAATATCTTATTTAAGATTTTAGCATCAATATTCATTAAGGAGATTGGTCTATAATTTTCTTTCTCAGTTTTCTATCTACCTGGTTTAGGTATCAGTACCGTGTCTGTGTCATAAAAGGAGTTTGGTAGGACTCCTTCATCCCCTATTTTTTCAAATAATTTATATAACATTGGGGCTAATTGTTCTTTAAATGTTTGGTAGAATTCACATGTGAATCCATCTGGTCCAGGGGATTTTTTCCTGGGGAGTTGATTAATAGCTTGTTCTATTTCTTTTTCTGAAATGGGACTATTTAAGCAATTTATCTCCTCCTCTGTTAATCTAGGGAGCCTATATTTTTGGAGGAAGTCATCCATTTCACTTAAGTTATCAAATTTATTGGCATAAAGTTGGGCAAAGTAACTCCTTATTATTTCTCTAATTTCCTCTTCATTGGTGGAAAGATCCCCCTTTTCATTTGTAAGACTATCAATTTGATTTTCCTCTTTCTTTTTTTTGATCAAATTTACCAAAGGTTTATCTATTTTATTGGCTTTTTCATAAAACCAACTCTTGGTTTTATTTATTAATTCAATAGTTTTTTTGTTTCAATTTTATTGATTTCTCCTTTTAATTTTTGTATTTCAAGTTTAATTTTTGGTTTGGGGTTTATAATTTGGTCTTTTTCTAGCCTTTTAAGTTGTAAGCCCAATTCGTTAATCTTCTCTTTCTCAATTTTCTTCAAATAAGCCTCTAAAGATATAAAATTTCCCCTTATTACTGCTTTAGCTGCATCCCAAAGATTTTGATATGATGTCTCATCATTGTCATTATCTTGGGTGAAATTGTTAATTGTTTCTATAATTTGCTCTTTCACCCAGTCATTCTTTAAGATGAGATTATTCAGTTTCCAATTACTTTTTGGTCTATTTACCCCTAACTTTTTACTGAATGTAGCTTTTATTGCATTGTGATCTGAGAAGAAGGCATTGATTATTTCTGCCTTCCTACATTTAATTTTGAGATCTTTATGTCCTAGTTAATGGTCAATTTTTGTATAGGATCCATGAACTGCTGAGAAGAAAGTATATTCCTTTCTATTGCCATTCAGTTTTCTCCAAAGGTCTATCATACCTAATTTTTCTAATATTCTATTTACTTTTTTAATTTCTTTCTTGTTTTTTTTGTGGTTTGATTTGTCTAAATCTGAGAGTGCAAGGTTGAGATCTCACACTATTATAGTTTTACTCTCTATTTCTTCTTGCAGTTCTCTTAACTTTTCCTTTACAAAGTTAGATGCTATACCACTTGGTGCATATATGTTTAGTATTGATATGGCTTCATTATTTATGCTACTTTTCAGCAGTATATAGTTTCCTTCCTTATCTCTTTTAATTAGATAGACTTCTGCTTTTGCTTGATCTGAGATAAGGATAGCTACCCCTGCTTTTTTGGCTTTACCTGAAGCATAATAGGTAAAGCATAAAAGATTCTGCTCCAACCTTTTACTTTTACTCTGTATGTATCTCCCTGCTTTAAGTGTGTTTCCTGCAGACAACATATTGTAGGGTTCTGATTTTTGATCCAATCTGCTATCCGTCTCCGTTTGATGGGATCGTTCATCCCATTCACATTTACAGTTAAAATTACTAATTCTGTATTTCCTGCCATCATATTATCCCCAGATTATGCTTTTTCCCTTGACACCCCTGATCTCCCTTCCCCAATATTTAATTTACAGACCCCCCTTGTGACGCGCAACCCTCCCTTTATTTAGTATCCCTCCCCTCTCCCTCCAAGTCCCTTCACTTATTCTCCTTTTCCTTTTCCCTTTTTCTCTCCCCCCTTTTAATGAAGTGAGAGAAAATTCTCTGAATAACAAATATGTTAATTATTTACTCTTTGAGCCTCCCCTGATGATAGTAAGATTCACACAATGATTCTCCCCCTTACTAAATTCCCTCAGATATGGTGTATTTTCTATGCCTCTTCCTGGGATGTAGTTTCCCTCTTTTTATCATTCCTTCCCCTTTTTTGAAACGACCTCCTTCCCTTTACTACACCCCCCTTTTTTTTTCTTTTATATCAGTAAAATCAAATTATCCTTGAGTTCTTTTTATATACCCACAACAGAGTTACAGTTCTCAAGGGTTCTGTGTACCTTTTTCTGTTTCTCTTCAGTCTTGTGGATGCAGATCAAATTTTTTGTTTAAGTCTGGTTTTTTTCTTAGAAACATATAGAATTCTTCTATTTCATTGAATGACCATCTTCTTCCATGGAAAAAGATGCTAGGGGGACTTCCGGCCAAGATGGCGGCGTGGAGGCAGACAGCTGCTTGAGCTCCTCGTTTTCTCTCAGAACTTACTTCATGACAAGCCTCTGACTTAATGCTTGACCCAGAAAGAAATCGACAAATTATCACCAAGAGAAGACATCCTTGAAAGTCGCCAGAAAAGGTCTGTGTTTGCTCGGGGGAGGGTCAATCAGACTGGGCGCAGACTGAGGGCAGGCAGCCAGAGCAAGACAGGCAGCTCACACAGCTCAGACCAGAGGGGGAGGGGTGTGATCTCTGCTGTTTCTGTGAAAGGGCTTTTGCCCCAGTGTGGATGCTCCGTCTTGGCAGCAAGCCAGGAGCGGTGGAGAGGGTGTAAACACCGGAGGTGAAGATTAAAACCCCAGAAAGCCAGCATCTCTCAGAGCCCGGCCACCCCCAACCCCCACCTGGACTGACTCGGTGCGTTCTCGGAACCTCAGAGCACAGACTCAGTACAGTCATTGCTGTTCTGTTAGTGGCTCTCTGCTGCCTTACCCCCAGTCTGTAGAGGAAGCCCATTAATACCATCCAGCCCCATCCCCCGCAAAACAGACCAATTGTTTCTGTTGTCAGTTTGTTTTCTTTGATTCCTACTCTGACAAAATGAACAAAAAATTCAAAAGGGCTCTAACCATTGACAGCTTTTGTGTGGAGAGGGAGCAGACTTCAAATGCTGAGGAGACTAGGAACAGACTGTCCCCAGATGTATCCCCTGGGAGGGATATAAGCTGCTCCTCAATACAAAAGAACCTCATAGAGGAAATCAAAAAGGCTCTCACAAGAGAAATGGGAAAAGGAAAGGGAAGCTTGGCAAGAGAGCCTGGAGAAGTCATCCCATGCATTCAAAGACAGAGTGGATAAAGAAATCAAATCATTGAGAAACAAGATTAGTGAGCTGGAAAAGGTAAACAACTCCAAGGAAAACAGGAAGATAAACAACTCCAAGGAAAACAGGATTAGTGAGCTGGAAAAAGAAATCAGCTCTCTAAAAAATAAAATGGATAAAATGGAAAAAAATTCCATAGAAGATAAAAATTCAATTCGACAATTACAAAGAGATATAAAAAAAGTGAGTGAAGAAAATACATCATTGAAAATTAGACTGGAACAAGTAGAAATGAATGACTCAAGGAGAAACCAAGAGGGAGTCAAGCAAAACCAGAGAAATGAAACAATTGAAAAGACTGTCAAGTACCTTACCAGAAAGACAACAGACCTGGAAAACAGATCCAGGAGAGACAATTTGAGAATAATCGGACTCCCTGAAAAATGGGAGGAAAAAAAGAGCTTGGACATCATTTTCGAGGAAATTATCAAAGAGAACTGCCCAGACATTTTGGAAACAGAGGGTAAAATAGACATTGAAAAAATTCATCGATCACCTACTGAAAGGGACCCTAAAATCAAAACGCCAAGAAATATAGTGGCCAAGTTCAAGAACCATCAGACAAAGGAAAATATATTGGAAGCTGCTAGAAAAAAACAATTCAGATATGGAGGATCCACAATAAGGATAACTCAGGATCTTGTAGCGTCCACATTAAAAGAACGCAGGGCCTGGAACATGATATTCCGAAAGGCTAAGGAACTTGGTATGAAGCCAAGAATAACTTACCCAGCAAGAATGAGCATCGTTTTCCAAAGAAGAAGATGGACATTTAATGAAATAAATGAATTCCATCTATTTTTGATGAAAAAACCAGACCTACATAAAAGGTTTGATCTTCAAATACAGAACTCAAGAGATTTATAAAAAGGTAAAAAGAAATCTTGAGAACTATACTTCTGTCAAAAAAATGTGTAAAGAACATATGTACAATTTGTCTTAGAAACTAGAGGCGGAAAGGAGATTATATCATAAAAAAGTATAAAGTGGTGGTACTACATCTCATGAAGAGACAAAGGTAACCTATTATATCTGAGAGAAAGAAAGGAGGGAGATGAACATAGCGTGTATCAATAGACATATTCGATTTATGGTGAAACTTCTTCCACTTCATTGAAAAGTGAAAGGGAAGGAGTAAGCTAAGGGGTAGGGAATACAGTAATTTCGAGGAAAAGGGGTAAAATAAGGGGAGGATCTTTAAGGTGGGGGAGGGATCCTAAAAAGGGAGGGCTGTGAAAAGCAAGTGGTGTTCACCAGTTTAATACTGGATAGGAGGGTAAAAGGGCAGGGGTTAATAGGATGGCAAGCAATATAGAATTAGTCCTTCTAACCATAAATGTGAATGGGGCAAACTGCCTCATAAAGAGGAAGCAGTTAGCAGACTGGATTAAAAGTCAGAATCCTACTATATGTTGTTTACATGAAACACACCTGAAACAGGATGAGACATTCAAACTAAAAGTAAAAGGGTGGAGCAGAATCTATTATGCTTCAGGCAAAACCAAAAAAGCAGGAGTAGCCATCCTCATCTCAGATCAAGCAAAAACAAAAATTGATCTAATTAAAAGAGATAAGGAAGGGCATTATATCCTGCTAAAGGGAAGCATCAATAGTGAAGCAGTATCAATATTAAACATGTATGCACCAAGTGGTGCAGCATATAAATTCTTAAAAGAGACATTAAGAGAGCTGCAAGAGGAAATAGATAGCAAAACTATAATAGCGGGAGATCTCAACCTTGCACTCTCAGAATTAGATAAATCAAACCACAAAATAAATAAGAAAGAAGTCAAAGAGGTAAATAGAATACTAGAAAAGTTTGATATGATAGATCTTTGGCGAAAGCTAAATGGAGACAGAAAGGAATATACTTTCTTCTCATCAGTTCATGGAACCTATACAAAAATTGATCATATACTAGGGCATAAAAACCTCAAAATCAAATGCAGTAAGGCAGAAATAGTAAATGCATCCTTTTCAGACCATAATGCAATCAAAATAACATTTAATAAAAAGCCAGGGGAAAATAGACCAAAAAATAATTGGAAACTAAATAATCTTATACTAAAGAATGATTGGGTAAAACAGCAAATCATAGACATAATTAATAACTTCACCCAAGAAAATGACAATAATGAGACATCATACCAAAATGTGTGGGATACAGCCAAAGCAGTAATAAGGGGAAGTTTTATATCTCTACAGGCCTACTTGCATAAAATAGAGAAAGAGAGGGCCAACGAATTGGACTTACAACAAAAATTGCTAGAAAAGGAACAAATTAAAAACCCCCAGACAAACACAAAACTTGAAATTCAAAAAATAAAAGGTGAGATTAATAAAATTGAAAGTAAAAAAACTATTGAATTAATTAATAAAACTAAGAGTTGGTTTTATGAAAAAAACAACAAAATAGACAAACCCTTCGTAAACCTGATTAAAAAAAGGAAAGAGAAAAAGCAAATTGATAGTCTTAAAAATGAAAAGGGTGAACTCACCACTAATGAAGAGGAAATTAGAACAATAGTTAAGAGCTACTTTGCTCAACTTTATGCCGATAAATTCGATAACTTAAATGAAATGGAAGAATACCTTCAAAAATATAGCTTGCCCAGATTAACAGAGGAAGAAGTAAGTAGTCTAAATAGTCCCATCTCAGAAAAAGAAATAGACTAAGCTATTAACCAACTTCCTAAGAAAAAGTCCCCAGGACCAGATGGATTTACAGGTGAATTCTACCAAACATTTAAAGACCAACTAATTCCAATGCTATGTAAACTATTTGAAAAAATAGGGATTGAAGGAGTCCTATCAAATTCCTTCTATGACACAGACATGGTACTGATACCTAAACCAGGTAGATCGAAAACTGAGAAAGAAAACTATAGACCAATTTCCTTAATGAATATTGATGCTAAAATCTTAAATAAGATATTAGCAAATAGACTTCAGAAAATCATCCCCAGGATAATACACTATGACCAAGTGGGATTTATACCAGGAATGCAGGGCTGGTTTAATATTAGGAAAACTATTAGTATAATTGACCCTATTAATAATCAAATTAATAAAAACCATATGATCATCTCAATAGATGCAGAAAAGGCATTTGATAAAATCCAACATCCATTCCTACTAAAAACGCTTGAGAGTATAGGAATAAATGGACTATTCCTAAAAATAATAAGGAGCATATATTTAAAACCTTCAGTAAACATCATATGTAATGGTGATAAACTAGAACCTTTCCCTGTAAGACCAGGAGTGAAACAAGGTTGCCCACTATCACCATTACTATTCAATATAGTACTAGAAACTCTAGCCTTGGCAATAAGAGCCGAGAAAGAGATCCAAGGAATTAGAGTAGGAAATGAAGAAATCAAATTGTCACTTTTCGCAGATGACATGATGGTATACTTAGAGAACCCCAAAGATTGTGCTAAAAAGCTATTAGAAATAATTCAGAATTTTAGCAAAGTCGCAGGATACAAAATAAATCCACATAAATCCTCAGCATTTTTATACATTACCAACACAATCCAACAGCAAGAGATACAAAGAGAAATTCCATTCAAAATAACAGTCGATAGTATAAAATATTTGGGAATATATCTACCAAAGGAGAGTCAGGAATTATATGAGCAAAATTACAAAACACTTGCCACAAAAATAAAGTCAGATTTAAATAATTGGAAAGACATTCAGTGCTCTTGGATAGGCCGAGCGAATATAATAAAAATGACAATACTCCCCAAACTAATCTATTTATTTAGTGCTATACCAATCAGACTCCCAAGAAACTATTTTAATGACCTAGAAAAAATAACAACAAAATTCATATGGAAGAATAAAAGGTTGAGAATTGCAAGGGAACTAATGAAAAAAAAGTCAGAGGAAGGTGGTCTAAGTGTACCTGATTTAAAGCTATATTATAAAGCAACAGTCACCAAAACCATTTGGTATTGGCTAAGAAATAGACAAGTTGATCAGTGGCATAGGTTAGGTTCACAGGGCAAGATAGTGAACAAAAATAGCAATCTAATCTTTGACACACCCAAAGATCCCAAATTTTGGGATAAGAATTCATTATTTGACAAAAACTGCTAGGAAAACTGGAAATTAGTATGGCAGAAACTAGGCATGGACCCACATTTAACAGCACATACTAAGATTAGATCAAAATGGGTCCAAGATTTAGGCATAAAGAACGAAATCATAAATAAATTGGAGGAACATGGGATGGTTTACCTCTCAGACTTGTGGAGGAGGAAGGAGTTTGTGTCCAAGGGAGAACTAGAGACCATTATTGATCACAAAATAGAACATTTTGATTACACCAAATTAAAAAGTTTCTGCACAAACAAAACTAATGCAAATAAGATTAGAAGGGAAGTAACAAATTGGTTAAAAATTTTTACAGTTAAAGGTTCTGATAAAGGCCTCATCTCCAAAATATACAGAGAATTGACTTTAATTTATAAGAAATCAAGCCATTCTCCAATTGATAAATGGTCAAAGGATATGAACAGACAATTTTCAGATGATGAAATTAAAACTATTTCCACTCATATGAAAGTGTTCCAAATCACTATTGATCAGAGAAATGCAAATTAAGACAACTCTGATATATCATTACACACCTGTCAGATTGGCTAAGATGACAGGAACAAATAACGATGAATGTTGGAGGGGCTATGGGAAAACTGGGACACTGATGCATTGTTGGTGGAGTTGTGAAAGAATCCAACCATTCTGGAGAGCAATCTGGAATTATGCCCAAAAAGTTATCAAAATGTGCATACCCTTTGACCCAGCCATACTACTACTGGGCTTATACCCCAAGGAACTACTAAAGAAGGGAAAGGGTCCTGTATGTGCCAAAATGTTTGTGGCAGCCCTTTTCATAGTGGCTAGAAGCTGGAAGATGAATGGATGTCCATCAATTGGAGAATGGTTGGGTAAACTATGGTATATGAATGTTATGGAATATTATTGTTCTATAAGAAATGACCAACAGGAGAAATACAGAGAGGCTTGGAGAGACTTACATCAACTGATGCTGAGTGAAACGAGCAGAACCTGAAGATCATTATACACTTCAACAATGATACTGTACGAGGATGTATGCTGATGGAAGTGGATTTCTTCAACATAGAGAAGAGCTAATCCAATTCCAATTGATTAATGATGGACAGAACCAGCTACATCCAGAAAAGGAACACTGGGAAATGAATGTAAACTGTTATTTTTACCTTCTGAATCCAATTCTTCCTGTGCAACAAAAAATTCGGTTCTACACACAAATATTGTATCTAGAATATACTGTAATATATTTAACATACATAAGACTGCTTGCCATCTGGGGGAGGGGGTTGGGGGAGGAAGGGAAAAAAATCTGAATAGAAGTAAGTGCAAGGGATAATGTTGTAAAAAATTACCCATGCATATGTACTGTCAAAAAAATGTTATAATTATAAAATTAAAAAAAAAAAAAAAAAAAAAAAAAAGAAAAAGATGCTAAACTTAGCTGGGTAGTTCATTCTTGGTTGCAGTCCTTGATCTTTTGCCTTACGGAATATCAGGTTCCAGGCCCTTCTGTCTTTTAATGTGGAGGCAGCCAGATCTTGAGTGACCCTTATTGTGGCACCTTGGTATTTAAATTGTTTTTTTTCTAGCTGCTTGCAGGATTTTCTCCTTTGTGTGGTAATTCTGCAGCTTAGCCACTATATTCCGTGGTGTTCTTTTTTTAGGGTCTATTTCAGAAGGAGTTCGATGAATTCTTTCCACATCTACTTTCCCTTCTGTTTCTATTATCTCTGGACAGTTCTCTTTGATAATTTCCTGTAAAATAGAATCTAGGCTCTTTTTTTGGTCATAGTTTTCTGGAAGTCCAATGATCCGCAGATTATCTCTCCTAGATCTATTTTCCAGGTCTATAGATTTTCCCAGTAAGTATTTGACGTTATTCTCCAGCTTCTCATTTTTTTTTGTTTTGTTTGACTGATTCTTGGGTTCTCTGTGAATCATTCATTTCTATTTGTTCCATCCTGACTTTTAAGGAGTTATTAACTTCTTTCACAGTTTTTAGTTCTTTTTGTAAATGCCCAATTTCGTTTTTAAATGAATTATTTTGCTCTATTGAGTTTTTTCCATTTCCCTAATTTTTTTTTGAGAATTATTTCCTTTTTCCAATTCAGAAATTCTATTTTCTTGAGACTTTTTTATCTTTTCCAATTCAGAAATCCTACTTTCCTGTGATTTTTTAACCTTTTCTAATTCATAAATTTTGTTTCCCTGCATCTTCTGTGAATTCTTTATTTTTTCCAACTCCAATTTCAGGACGTTGTTATTCTCTATCATAACTTCCCTTTCCTTTCCCCATTTTTCTTCAAACTCCCTTAATTTTTTAATAGTCTCTTCTAGGAGAGAGTTATGTGGTGGGGGGCAGGAATCATTCCCCTTTAGGTTGTTATCTGCTGACTCTCTGCTGTTAAATTCCTTGGGGTTGGATACCCTCTCTTTCTCTGTGTAGAAGGAATCTATGGTTTTTTTTGGGCTTCTTGCTCATACTTAAAAAATCTTTTGGGGTCTGTCCCTTGGGTAGGAAATTATTTATTTCCTTCTTTACCAGCTTCCTCCCAGACAGGATGGATGCATCGGCTCCTGCGCCTGAGCTAAGATAGAGCTCTGGGAGAGAGTTCCCCACCCCCTCCCTGGAAGTGCCTCAGAGGTGATCAGCACTGCTTTGCTCGAGGGCGTTGTGTTCTAGGGGCTTCCCTGAAGTTTCAGATTGAAGTAAACATGGCACAAAGCCCAGCCTATGCTTCCTGGTGGGGTGTGAATGTCTGCAGCAGGTGACGTGAAAAGCCCCTGCGCTCAAACTGGAAGTGTCTGCCAGAAACCGTGCGTGGCCCCTAGTTCAAAGGTTCCGCTTCTCTGGGATTTCCTGGAGCTGAGTTCCACCCCCTCCAGCTGAGCTAGGCAGTGTGTATTGCCTTGGGCCGTATCTGCCCTTGTCAATCTCTTAACAAGTTTTAGGTGGGAGCTGAGGCCACACCCCCTGGTGCCGAGATCTGCTGAGTCACCTCCAGGATCCGGGGGAAAATCTAATCCATCTGAATTTTTAAAGTGTTTAGATTTCCCTTCTGAACTGCTATATTATAAGCAGAGAAGAGCTAACAGCCTGTGACAGATTCCTTTATCTCAGTGGCTTCTCTGATCCCAGAGACTTTCCCAGCGCAATCAGCGCAGTATGCTAGCACCCAGCCGTCTGTGCTGGCCTCTCTTCTTCCTCCCCTGGGGACTGACCTTTTCTGTTGAGACTCCAGATTCTCTTCAGCTGGTAAGTCGTGCTTCCAGTCCTTGTGGTATCTATCAGTCCAGAGCTATTTCTGAGGCTATTTATCTAATTGGTTGTGAGGGAGTAAGGATGTTCACAAAGTCGTGTGTTTCTTCTCCGCCATCTCGGCTCCGCCCCACCACATGGTATTTTAAGAATAACAGATTAGGCTTTATTCTTAAAGCTAGAAGGTTACCTTATAACTCAAATTGACCTATACAATACTAGCATTTTGAAATACAATTATTTCCCATCAGCTAATCTGATTGGTTTTGACTAAACAGACATAGCATTTCCCAAGCATAAGCTCATCAACAAATACTACATAATAATGGCTATTATTTCCGCTTTGATAACTCAGTATCTCTTCAGTACTCTCAGTTGTTTCTCCCTTTTAATTGGAGTGCTAGAGTTACAGCAAAAAATATTCTTCTAAAGTCTTCTTTGATTTAAGGATGTAGAATCACCAACCAATTCCTTATTTTGCTGATCTACTTGATTTCAACTGAATGAGCATCATGCCTTATGTCTGCCCCTCCCTCTTTCAGATTCCTTTTACAAATTGTCTTTCTCTCATGAAATTGTAGACTCTAAAAGGATAGAACTCTTTCTTTTTTCTTATTTGTATCTCCAGAATTTAGCACATTTATTGAGCATTAATTATTTTTTGGTAAATATAACATTTCTCATGCCAATCATCTACAGAAAACTAAGAGAGAATTTGAAAAGTAAATTAATTTTAAAAAGGATTAGTTTAAAAAGAAAAGCAGTAAATAGATAAAGTAAAAGTTAAATCTTTATAATAAAATAAAAAAAATTTTTTTGGAGTTTTTGCTCACAATCTTTTTTCACTTGTGATAAATTTATTACTAGCTGTGTGACCTTAGGCAAGTCACTTAACAGCAATTCCCTCAGCAAAATGAATAAATAAATAAAAATAAATTTAAAAAAAGATAACTTCCCTTTCCCCAACAGTTCTATGTTATTTCTCATTCACCTCTCTAAAATATTATTTTTAAAATGCCCCCAACACTTATAAGTTACATATTAAGATTTAGTATAGGGGACAATTTTTTTCCAAGTTAGAAACCTTTAAATAAAACCACTAATGATGGAAAAGCTGACTGATTTTGAAGTTCCATCCCAAGTCTATTGTTTTGTTTTGTTTTGTTTTTTGTCTTTTTTGAAGATGAAACCTATAAAACTATGCTATTGGTAAGCTTTTCAGTTGCCAGAGATAAAGAAGTCATAAATAAGATGTGGGAAGCTTCTAGTTTTCATCATTATTCTAGCTGAAATACAATGCAATCTTAAACAGGCTGAAACTGTTGGTTGAAATAATGCAAAGCTGTGGTGGGTCTCTTTGAGACAAGATTTTATAGCCATGTCATAAAATAAATCTGAGTAAAAACACATGCTTTCTTGATCATTAAGATTTTTCCAATTGAATGAGCCAAATTTCAAAATATGGCAGAATTTATTTTTTGCTTTGATATCTATAAAGAATGACCAAATAATCTTATACAACTGTCCATTTTAAGAAGGGATCAATTATTTCTTAATTATTCATTGAGAGCCATGCATAAGCTTCTTGATCTACTGCAGCCTACTTCAAAATATGCTGTAGAGTATTAGTTAATCTTTAATCTTTATGGCCTGGGCTGATTCTCTATTGTTAATCTCTTTTGATTAGGCTAAAAATAATTTCTCCACCTAGACATTGGTTCTTGAAGATGAAAATGAATAATAAATGAGAGGAGCAATTTAAGACATCAGGACAATGTCAAGGTATAAATATTTTTTTTCTTAAAAATCCTTCTTATTTTCCTATCTTGGGAAAATATTGTACTCTTCAGGAATACAAAACAATTTGGCAAACAGTGATATTCACCATACATTTCAAATTTAAGGTGAATATCATGAGCTCACAATTTGTTTAAAAAAACACAATTCATCTAGTGATTATTCATCTGTTCTTAACTATCTATTATATATTATCACTGAATACATTTAAAAAATCATAGCTAAGAATGTAAGCATAATAGTGGGATCACCTAGGGTGGTGACATGTCAAAGATTCACACTCATTTCACAAGATTACATACAAACCCTCCTCCTCATTGGAATCATTGATCTAACAATGTAGTAAAATATGGTGAAATTTGATGTGCAATTTTATCTTTTGACTAGGGTTCTATTAACACTTATTCCCTATTTTCTATTCTCCCACCCTTTAAATTTTACCTTTGGCTATATGGTTTCAGCATGAGAAATGCTGGGAATAAACTTTAGAGTAGAATAATCAGTAAGCCCCTTAAGTTAAGTGTTTTTAGTGATGGTTGGCTTATATCAAATTCTTATGTTACAGACATTCTCATTGTGCTTTTCTAGGATGTGGGTGGCCTTTTTAAGTCACTGGTAGATCCAACTCCATTATACATACTAAATATCAACAAATAGCAGTTCTCATATCTGTGGCTATTCTTTACACGTTCAAAGATCTCCCATTTGGTTTAGAAACACTAGCATTTTCTTATTATTTTGCAGACTGAAAGTTTCTCAAATTTCAATACTGATGTGTGGCATCCTAAAATTTTAGCTAATTTTATTAGGAAGAGCAACAATCATTAGATTTTGTAAGTCTATAAGAAGAAGGGACAATTAACAAATCCATAAAGCATTCTTCTGATTTAAATCATATTCAACATAAAAGCTGGTAATTTATCATTGATGACACATGCTACTCATCTCCTAAAATAGAAGTGATGGAATCAGGCTTACTTATTGACCAGCTTGAGGATTTGTTTTGTTCAGCTATTCACATTTATTTCAAGGGTATTAATTTTTGTCTTTGTTTTTGTTTTCCCCATGGTATAGTGGGATATAGATTTTTTTTTGTTAATTAGAAACATTAAGGCAAACAAAAACTAGTTGAATGGTAACTCTTTGGGAAATGAACTGACTAACTTTTTGAGAAAGGAGATGTATGAAAAAATGTGTGTCATTTCTCCAGCCACCACCTTTAGTATCTGAAGCTTCACTGATGGATGTACTGACAAAGGAATGCTTATATACTTAACCTAGAAGAGGCATAGGGCAGGGGATTGGAAAGCTAGTTTGAGCAGAAAAAGTGAACCATATTGTTGCTGAACCCAGCTAAAATTACATTCATAGTTAAAAAAATACATTCACAAAAATTCTAATCACAAGATTAGAAAGAAATCATAAATAACGGGGGAAAATTGAGACAGTCTTTCAGATAAAGGTCTAATTCTAGCTGAAATACAATGCAATCTTAAACAGGCCAAAGTTGGGTTTTCTTATAAAAAATGTTTCAAATTCATCTTTATTATTGAATGTTCATCTTTTTTCAATAAGGTTAAGCTCAGATTTGCAAGATAGTTCACTCTGGGCTGCATCCCCATCCTATAATCCAATATTTTTGGAATGCATTATTATAGTCTCTCCTATTTTATCTGGTAGGTGTAAAATACTCCATTATTTTGTTATCTTTTCTTTGTATTTGGCAGACTTTCTTCTGATGATTGGCAGAACATGTTGTTTGTGAAATTAATTGTTAAATTTAATCACCACTGCCTTGGAGTTTTTCCTATTAAATTTTTTCACTTAGTATTTCGCATTTAGATTCAGTAAAGACAAACTGAAAAGTTTATTTACTTTTTGATCATCTCCAAATAAAAGAATTGCAAGAATTGCAAATAAATACAGAAAAAATAACAAGAGAATGCAACATTAAAAATCTGTAAGAAACTTCTTTCTAAAAATCTGAACAAAATGGAGAAAAGATAGAAATCTGGTAGAGGGAAGAGTGAAGAGGAAAACAAGAGTCATTATAAATAGAATATGATGACATTGCTTCTTTTGTGGTATTACATTACAACATAGGAAGTCACATGAAAGAATGGGGAAGAACAAGGGAATGGAGAGAATTACGAGTCAAATTATAAGCTATCAATGAGAGGAAGGTGACTTCTGGGTCTCAGAAAAAGAAAGCTTATATGGAATTAAGTGAAAAGAGAGAAGAAAACTGAAGAGGGAGGAAGAAGTAGGAGGCCTTACTTTGGAAGTGGGAGAGAATGTCAAAAGTGAATATTCCTATGGATGAAAGAAGGTGAAGCCTTTACAATGGTTGAAACCCAGAGTCCATGGTGGCTAAAAAAAAGTCTATTTGTCCTGGGGAAATGGATTTGAAATCCTTGGGAGCACCTGGCAGCTAGAGGAATGGGAAATCATGGACACAGAAAGAATATTTCCAATCAAATTTGAGCAATGAGGGGGAGGGGAGAGATAAAAATAAGATGGTATTAATGATTGGGAGGAGAGAGGGAAAGGAGAGGAACCATTATGGAGTAGTGTCCTCTCTGACACTTACAATAATTGACATTTTTCTGTGAAAAAAACACAACACAAAAGCGGAATCAATAGACTTAAGTAAGCACTACACAACTGGCAGAAAGTACCTAGAGAACAGAATATAGAATGAATTCCTTGGAAGCTTTGATTGTACAAATAATACAGAGAAAAGAGAGATCAGATAATTGTAGATTTCCATGAAGCAAGAAAATGCAGGCCTTGAGTACACAAAAAGAGAAGGTAGATGAAGAGAATGACAAATACTGTTTTTGGAAAGGAGTACAAAATTAAAATGTAAAAGAGAACTAATGAACAGGACTAACTAAAGAAAGGAGAAGAAGGGGAAATCTACATGGGCTAAATGAGAGAGAAAAAATGGATGGGAAGAAATAAATAATGAGATAAAATCAGGAGAGGAAGTAATAAACAAAATCCTAAAGGAAAAATGTTGAAAAAAAATAAGAAAATGGGATGGGGGGCAGAAAAGGAGCCATTGGGAACAGGGACACCTTAAAAATATTAAAATAAAATAATTAAAGAAACAGCACTGTGTTCACAGCAGAAGAGGGGAAAAATATAACTTGGAAAAAATCAACTGTAAATACTATTGTAGGAAATTATAAACCCAATCCTAATAATTTTAAATGTGAGTGAATTTAAAAAAATAAAATGAAAATGAGGTTAAATAAAAAATTATATTGCAATAAATGCATTTAAAATCACAGACATATATAAAACAAAACTGAGGGGATGGAAAAAATTACTAGGTATCAAGTGAATCCAAAAAGGTAGCAGATATCATGTATGCTTTCACATAAATCAAAAGCAAGCATTCAAAGGATATTAAAAGGAAAAACAAGAAAGCTATTATGTTAAGGAAAAAAAAAAAAACTTAGACAGCAAATGAATATCAAATAAATGGTTTCTCATTCAAATTTGCAAATAACACATTCAGGAAGATGTAGACAATAGTACAGTAGTAACAATATTAATCAATATCAGTATAGTGGTTTTGAATAAGGCTAACAGAAAAACGAACATAAGGAATTGAACTCTTCTCTGAATAAATTAAAATCATGAGACTTATGACATCTTTTAAATAGGACAGCAAAATAATATACTTATTTTCTCTGCACTACATGCCCTAATATAAAATTTTATCATAAACTAGGATACACTGATATTGCAATCTCATGTAAAAAGGCAGAAATAACCAATGCTATTGAATAATAGTAATTGGTTCAGGGATCACAATCAGAAGATATTAATATAAATAGGTGAAAGATCCTCAGAAAGAAAATTGTATCCTTATAACCACATATTAACAAAACTGAAAAAGAAAAGATTGATTAAATAATTTTGCAAAAAGAAGAGATATTAAAACAAATCAAGGAAATTGGAAAATTAGAAACAAAAAATAGAAATTATGAAGCTAAAAGTTAAGTACTTGAAAAAACTAATAAAACTGATAAACATTTAGGTAATCTGATTAAAAAGAAGAGAACAGAAAAATCAATAAAAGAACAAATGAGAAATGTGAAATAACAAAATCAGAAGAATTAAAAAGAATAATCAGAATACATAATGTACAGTTATGTGCTAACAAAACTGAAAAGAAATAGAAATAAAATATTCAAACTATCAGAAGACTAGATGGAAATTTTAAATAACCCCATCTCAGAATAAGAAATAGATCTAGCTGTAAAGAAAACTATCCCCAAAAAAACCCTGGACCTGATGTGTTTACAGGAGAATTTGATCAGACTTTTAAAGAACAGGTAGAATCTATATGTCATACATTATCTTCAGAAATTGATAAGAACACCCCCCCCCCACCAGAATCCTTTTATGAGGCAAATGTAGATCTAATCTTAAAACCAGAAAACAATCCGTCATAGAAAAAATGTATTGGCCAAAATTGTTAATGAATATTATTAATATATTTCAAATAAAATCATATCAGACTATAATGATTTAT
The DNA here is from genome assembly GCF_048593235.1 of Sminthopsis crassicaudata. Classification (NCBI taxonomy): domain Eukaryota; kingdom Metazoa; phylum Chordata; class Mammalia; order Dasyuromorphia; family Dasyuridae; genus Sminthopsis; species Sminthopsis crassicaudata. The sequence goes on along the minus strand of NC_133619.1, from coordinate 484,337,727 downwards.
CCAAAAAATATTAATTATAATTAAGTGATATTTATACTAAGGATGCAAGGACAGTTCAACATTAGGAATACAATCAATACAAAAATATTAAAAACCACAATATTCAAACATGTTCATTCCAATCACCTTTGACAAAGTATAATATTATTTTATGCAAAAAAAAAAATCCTTCTAGGGAGAGCACTGTATCTAGTATAAAAAGGAAGTATCTGAAACCAAAAGCAAGCACATTATGCAATGGAAATATATTAAATCCTTTCCGACTGCATACAGGAATGAAGCAAGTATATCCATTCTCCCAACTATTATTTGATGTAATTCTGGAAATACTAAAAAATTCAACAAGAGAAAAAAAAGTAGGATAAAACTATCCATGTTTGCTGATGATATGATGTTTGGACAAAATCAGGGAATCAGCAAAGATGCTAATTGAAACAATTAATAGAAGAGAAATAGGGCATATAATTCCAAAAAATGTATTCTTGACCAAACAAGAGATAGAGATAAATACATACAAAAGATGCAATAGAAATCAATCAAATATTTGACAAATTGGAAAACATGTTATCAAGGGAAAAATCTTTTTCCTTTTTTTTTAGTTTTATAATTTTTTGACAGTATATATGCATGAGTAATTTTTTTTATAACATTATCCCTTGTATTCATTTTTAAAATATCCCCTCCCTTCCTCTACTCCCTCCCCTTGATGACAGGCAATCCCATACAGGAAAAATCTTTTTTTCATAAAAATCGATGGGAATGTTGAAAATTAGTTTGGTTTGGCAGAAATTAGGCTTAGATTAACTCTTTACACCACACACCACAATGCATTTGAAATTGGTACTTGAGCTAAATCACAATATTAAAAAATTAGGGAAACATTTTATATTTCTAAAAAAAGTATTAATCAAAGATATAGAGATGATTAAATACAAAATATAAATAGATAACATTCATTATTTGAAAATGAAAAACTTTTTACAAACAACATTAATATATATATAGAATAAGAAAAGAAATGTTCAACAAGGAAAAGATTGTATCAAATTTATTTGATAAGACTTTAATATTTAAAGTGTATATAATTTATATAGGCATACACAATACATATATATATATATTTATTCATAGGTGTATAAATGGTTATATGCTTATACATAAATACTAATGTACATATACATACATGTGTATGTGTTGTTTAGTTGTTTCAGTCATATCTAACTTTTTCATAATTCCTTTTGGGATTTTCTTTAAAAAGATACTAGTTTGCCATTTACTTCTCCAGCTCATTTTATAGATTAGGAAATAGGCAAACAGGGTTTATTGACTTTTCCAGGGACACACTGTCTGAGGTTAGATTTGAACTCAGGTCTTCCTTACTTCGGGCATAGTGCTCTATCCACTATACTATCTAGAGGCCATTTATACACATATGTGTTTTTATGTATGCATATATGTTTTCCTCCCTAAAATGTATTATTTCTTATATGCTCTTGGGAAGAGACAGTAGTAACAGATACTTGGGATATTATGATATGAGAAATAAAAAACACCAATAAAATTGATTTTGGAAAAAATAAAATGAAAGAGTGTGAAATAAATCTAGAAAGGTAAGCTCTAAAGAATCTTAGTCTATACCAAAAAACATTTCCCTAGTGAATGGAGGTTTGCAAAGAGCTTTATTCACGAAAAACAAAAACAAAAACAAAAACAAAACAAACAAACAAAAAAAAAAAACACAGAAACTATAAAATAGATAATGTGGTCCTATTGTAATTTCTAAAGAGAAGGTAAAGATAAGGAAATAGAAGCTTAGAGACAATCATCAATCTGTATCCAACTAAATGTCAAAGACAAGTTTTAGACTTAGATCATCTAACTACAATCCCTTATTCTCTTTTATACTATACCAAGCCACTGGAGGATTTTAGGAAAAGGAGTGACATGATCAAATCTTTCCATTAAGAAGATTATTTGGGAAGCTTCCTGCAGCATCTATAGCCAAGAATTTCAACACTGTGAGCCTTAACTCAAAATGTCTCCAGTATTTTGGGTGGATAACTACAGTTCAATAAATTACTTTATTTTACACATAAAGGAAACATGGCATTGCTGTCTGCAAATAACTTAAGAGGAGATGACTTTAGATCCAAAGACTCTTGGCATTATCCATTGACCCCCCTCTTCTTACTACCAAGCTATAGGAAATTAAAAAAGAAAACAAAGCCGCTTTTATTGTACTTTGCTTTATTTTTTATGTCCTATACAGAAAGCTAATCTGATCCTAAACAGTATTTTGATTGGCTCTAGAATAGTAAACCCTTTCTAAGATTCTATACTAATTTTGAGGGAGAAATCTATCCTGGGGCTGAACAATATTGTTGTTTTCATTGTAAAAACTACAGCTTTTGGCATCAAAAATTGCTTTTGAGACATTTTAATAGTATTGTGTTCACTCCTGATAATGGCACCATTAATCTTTGAGTCACTTGGATTTTAGTGGATTCTAGTAGGTCATCTCCTGCATCATAAAAGAATTGATTTAATTATTCTCTACCCATTCCTGATGAAATGGGTGTCATGGCAATAATTGATGTCACTGAATGTGACCTTCGACCATAAATAACCACCCTCACTCTGTCATATGGGATCATATCAGAATAGCAATGCTCTTATTCATTATTATACTAGAGTACCAGAAAAAGCTGATAGATATTTCCAATGTTTGGTTCATGAATTGAGAGAGAATTTGAGAGTTGTTTCATGAATAACATTTGAAAGCAGATTCTGTAAGTGTATGTGGAAGCCAGCTAGGTAAACAGTGGGAGGATAAGAGGGAAGATAAGAAATATTTGAATCCATGTTCTTTTGTTACCTTTGGAAATTTTCAATCTTAGTTCTTCAGTTGACCTATCCTTGAGGTAATCAAATTGATATTTACATCTCAGTAACAATGCCAAATGTGCATAATAAAATTACATGAAACATTCTTTAATGTTATTTTATGTTATTCTTTAAATGAATGATTTTTATCTTTTCCTATGCTATTACTTCTATTTTACACTGCTTATTTTTGAAAATGAGAAGCTTTAATAGGTTCATTGCCTCTATTTATTTAAATATTTTTGATTGTGTTAATATCATAAACTTACCTCTAGGTAGCCCTCCAAGAATTTCACATATAAAGGTTTTGAATTAGAGGTTTAATACAATAAAATTTAACTGACAATTCAGACAGCCACTATTTTTCATTATTACTGTTTCATTTTCCCATACACATTTCCTTCAATATTTTACAGAATGTTTTATTCTTTGTAACATAAGTAGGTGAATTCTTCTGATTAATATTTTAAGTGTTACAAGAGCTATTTTTTTTTTAGCATTTTCCATATGGCACCAGTATTTATGATTAACTAGCAAGGGTGATATTTGCTTGGTTTTACATCTAATTGAATGTCACAACAATTTCAGGTGAGCAATAAGGGAGTGACATCTTTAGTAAACCTATCCTTAGACAACTTATATTAATGAAATGAATGTTCACTGTAAGCAATAAGGTTTTCTATTTTTGAAGCACACACATGGTTGACAGAAGAAGGAAGGAGATACATTGATTTTATAATCCAGCACCATGTTTCCAAGATTTCCCCAGATCATAACCTTACATTACACTAATATATTTCATATATGTAAAAAAAAATTATGCAAAGCTAACTCATTAGATCAGTGGAGAGAACCATGGGCGGGGAATGAGGAATATGGAAGTCAAATCAATTAATTTACCTTAGTCTTAGTTTCTCCATCTGCAAAATGAAAATAATACTAACACTTACCTTGCATAGATTACTGTGAAGATAAAATAAGCTATATTTTAAAATTTCTAAAAGTGCTTTGCAAACTTTAAAGGGCTCCATAAAATGGTAGTTATTATTACACACTTTTCCTCTTCATGTGCTATCCCCCCCCCTAATGAAATGACAATACCCTGAAGTCAAAGAATGTAGGGGTTTTTTTTTTGTGTTTGTTTTTAATTTTTCTGTATCCTTAATGCCTGGTGCTTTGCTTACAATTCAGAAAAAATAACTTTGTTGGTATCCATTAGCCCAAGTAGGAAGTTATCATGCAGACTATGACCAATGTTGCTTTCATGCATCAGAGGCATGTACAATGGGAACCTATTATTAAGAGGCTCTTGTGGAAAAGAGAGATGGTTGTTATTGTGGGTAATCTTGAGCTTATGTGACACATAATCTTCAACTCAATTTTCTCATCTAGAAAACAGATGAGAAAATCTTTCTAGCTTTTAAATAGAATCTTTCTAGTTCTAATATACTATAATGTGTAGTGTTCTCTGGTTCGATTTTGTTAGGGTCTCTGGGAGCAGCCTTTGTTTCAGTTCAGTAATCACCAGAAGAGTAGCTAGGGGTTAAAGTCCAAATCCTTTATTATCTCTTTTCAAAGTCTTGTCTCCTTTCCTGGGGCTGGACAACTTTATTATAGTCCTTCTGGAGTCTTGGTTTCAATGGAGAAACTAAGGAGGAGAGCCTGCCACCAAGGTAGTGCTTCAACCTCCAGTCCACTGGTATTCTCTAGCTCTCTCTCTGAACCTCTGAGAGCTTAACCTCTTCCCTCCAGGTCTCTTGTGTTCTCTACCTCTGAATCAATCTAGCTCTTATTCAACTTTAGAATTATCTCTACCATACCACATTGCCTCATAAGGTCATCCTTGAAAAAAAAAAATTAACTAGGAAGTGCAATGGATAGATTGCAGAGCCTAGAGTCAGAATCAGAAAGACCTGAGTACAAATCTGGCCTTAGATGTGTGATTATAGGCAAGTCATTTAAGGTCTCTTATATTTAGTTTGCCTATGTGTAAAATTTTAATAAAAGCACTTGTCTCCCAAGGTTGTTATGAGGATCAAATGAGATAGTTATGAGATAGTTTGTAGAGCTTTCCAAACCTTAAAAATGTCTGTTGTTGCTCTCATCCTAGACTTAGGAGAAATTTTCAAATGTTTTTATCTCTTTAAGTATACATAAAAGAAATAAAGATACATAGGAGATAGAACTTTCGATATATCATCTTAATCACGCAAGAAAAAGCAAATCAAAACAGTAAAAAAAAAGAACAATAAAATGCAAGCAAGCAACAACAAAAATTGTGAAAATGCTATGCTGTGAACAACATTCAGTCCCCACAGTTTTCTCTCTGGGTGCAGATGGCTTTCTTCATCACTAAATAATTGCAACTGGTTTGAATCATTTCATTATTGAAAAGAGCCATAGAGCCATGTCCATCAGAATTTATCATTGTATAATCTTGTTGTTGCCATGCATAACTATCTCCTGGTTCTGCTCATTTCATTTACCATCAATTCATGTAAGTCTCTCCAAGCCTCTTTGAAATCATCCTGCTGGTCATTTCTTTCAGAACAATAATATTCCTTAACATTAATATGTCACAATTTATTCAGCCATTCTCCAAAGGATGGGCATCCATTAAGTTTCCAGTTTCTTGCCACTACAAAAAGGGCTGCCACAAACATTTTTTGCACACGTGGGTCCCTTTATTTCTTTTAAGATCTCTTTGGGGTAGAAACACGGCTGGATCAAAGGGTATGCACATTTTGATAACTTTTTGGGCACAGTTCTGAATTCTTCTCCAGAATGGTTGGATCCATTCACAAATCCACTCACAACATATTAGTATCCCCATTTTCCCACATCCCCTCCAACATTAGTCATTATCTTTCCCTGTCGTTCTAGCCAATCTGACAGGTGTATAGTGGTATCTCAGAGTTGTCTTAATTTGCATTCTTGGATCAATAATGATTTAGAACACCTTTTCATATGACTAGAAATGGTTTTAATTTCTTCATCTGAAAATTGTTCATATCCTTTGAACATTTGTCAGTTGGAGAATGGCTTGAAGTCTCATGAATTTGAGACAATCTTCTATATATTTTAAAAATGAAGCCTTTAACCAATCCTTTGAATACAAAAATGTTTTCCCACTTTATTGCTTCCTTTCAAATCTTGTGTGCATTAATTTTGTTTATGCAAAAACTTTTTAACTTAATATAATCAAATTATCTATTTTGTGATCAATAATGAACTCCAGTTTTTCTTTGGCCATAAATTCCTTCCGTCTCCACAGATCTGAGAGGAAAACTATCTTTGGTTCTTCTAATTTGCTTATAATATCAACCTTACCTTGGCATAGCATGTTTGGTGAGAGTCAGTGCCTATTTTCTGCCACACTAGTTTCCAATTTTCCCAGCAGATTTTATCAAATAGTGAGTTTTTATCCCAAAGGCTGGGGTTTGAGGATTTGCGAAATACTAGATTACAATAATCACTGACCATTTTGTCCTATGAACCTAACCTATTCCACTGATTGACTACTCTACTTCTAGCCAGTACCAAATAGTTTTGATGACTGCTACTTTTAATATAGTTTTAGGTCTGGCACAGCTAGGCCACTTTTGCTTGCAATTTGTTTCATTAATTCCTTTGAATTTTTTGACTGTTTGTTCTTCCAGATGAACTTTGTTATTGTTTTTTCTATATCTGTAAAATAATTTCTTGGGAGTTTGATTGGTATGACACTGAATAAGTAGATTAATTTAAATAGTATCGTCATTTTTATTATATTTGCTCAACATACCCATGAGCACTTGAAATTTTTTTCCAACTGATTAGATCTGACTTCATTTGAGTGGAAAGTGTTTTGTAGTTGTATTCATATAGTTCCTGACTTTGCCTTGGCAATTAGACACCCAAATATTTTATATTATCAAAAGTTATTTGAAATGTATTTTCTTATATCTCTCTCTATTAGACTTTGCTGGTAATATATACAAATGCTGATGATTTATGTGGATTTATTTTGTATCCTGTAACTTTGCAAAAATTGTGAATTGTTTCTACTAGGTTTTTAGTTGATTCTACCATCATATCATCTGCAAAGAGTGATAATTTGGTTTCCTCATTATCTAATCTAACATGTAATCTCTTTTTATTGCCAAAGCTAGTATTTCTAATACAATAATGAATAATGATGATAATGGTCAACCTTGTTTCAACCCTGATCTTACTGGGAGAAAATAAATTTTTAAGAAAAAAAAATTTTTTTTGAAGTTGAAAGCAATGAATTTTTACAAACTAATGTACAAATAAAATTGAAGGTAAGGAAAAGAAAGGGGACTCTTTACTCCATAATGGAGAGAGGGAAACAGAGGGGAGAAAATCTGGAACTTAAAAACTAATTTTTTTCCCATTCATTTGTTGAAAAAATTAACTATTATTTAAACAAGAAAGGGTAAAAATAAAATAAGTACATAAAGGCAAGTAAGAAAAAGGAAATAACAATTAGCAAAACCAAAGAACATGGTAACAAATAAGAGATAGCCTGAAAATGAGGGAAAGAATACATTTCCTGAATGCAGATGAAGTTAAGATAACTATAGGCTTGGTATTATGTTTAGAGAGAAAAGGGGAAGATTTTGATTTTGAAAAAAAAATGATAGCAAGAGGGACAGGATGGAAGATAGGGAGGAATGGAGGGAATGAGAAAGAAAAAGAAAAAAGGAAAATAAAAACTTAATTCTAATAAATGTAAATGTGAGTGGAGTAAATGATACAATAAAATAAAAGATTACAGATTAGATTTAAAAAAAGAAAATTCCACAATCTCTCACCTAGGAGAAATACACCTAAAAGGAAAATGCATGCAAATAATAAAAATTAAGGTTATGGTATTAAAACAACAAAATATGAAATTTCCATACTTTAACAGGGTAAGAAAATATAGGAGTAAATAATGAAGGCATCTTTTAAAAAATAAAAATGCAACAAATAAACAACTTTAAAACAAACACAAAATATGAAACATTAAAATATAGAGGAGAAAAAATTAGAAACAAAAACAAGCTATAGAAATTATATATTAAAATAACTGAAAAAAACTAATAAACTTGATCATGCTTTAGTAAATCTGATTAAAAGAAAGAGAATGAAAAAATTAAAGCAATAAAATAAGAAATGAACAAGTTGAAATTATACCCCTCCCTTCCCCACAAACGCACACATACAACAGAAGAAATAAATAGAATTGTCAGAACCTGACAAAATCTTATGGATTTTGGTTAAATACAGAAAACAATGGAATATGAGATGGAATCCAGGGGAGAAAATGGAAGTAAGACCTACGTTTAAATTAGGGGAAAAAATTGTACACATATTGTGTACATATTGTGTACAAATTGTGACATATTTTCCCAGGTAAGGAAATGAGAGCCAGTAGTCTCATAGGAGATATATAGGGTAGAGGTCATCTAACTCTGAGAGAGAACTGATAAGAGTGTATAATCATTTTTTTAAAGGAAACTATCCTTGGAAAATACCAAATTCTGAGTCAAAGGGTTATCCTGAGCATATAAAATGTTCTTCAATATATTTTTGCTAATAAGAATAATAATTCTCTTGAAGCCTAAGTCATCATCTATGTTTTAAAGGATTAACTAATGCCAAAGTAATAAAATACTAGTATTCTACTAGTAGTCAAGTTAAAGAACTGTAGTGTTCTGATTGTCTCTCAGTTGTAATCCTTTTCTGGGAGGAGGTTTCTTTTCTGTATAATCTTTTCCTCTATGAGCAGGTTTCTTGGGAGGTGTCTGGAGCCTCCAGCCAGCCTCTTCTTCTTCCTGAATCCTGGCTCTGAATCTCCTCCAGCTCTTGTCCTTCCCCAGTCCAGACTGCTCTCCTGGCTCAATGTTGCCTCTTTTTATCCTCCCAGAGAATGGGCGTGGGATAATGCAAGGGCTTCTGGGAAGAACCACTTCAACCAATGAGCTTGTTCCTCCTAGAATTCCTAAGGTGTAAACTCCCTTTAAAGGTCTGAGCCAGAGAACTGTCAAGTTAACCTGAATTCTTACCTTGTCACTGTCCAGACAACCTGAGTTCTCACCTGCTAATCCTAACAAAGAACAGTGTTTTATTTCTCTTTGCTTTTGTCTCCTGAGGCTCAATAAATAGATGTGAAGTCCTGGCAGAAACAATGAAACATTGATCAGTTATACTCTCAACATAGCACTCACTGATTGAAATAGTAGCTGAGGTAGTCCAATGAAGCTGTTCCTGTTAATCCAAGAAGTGGATTAACATAAAGTTTTAAGTTATCTCTATTCAAAATTATTATGTTTATTAGGCAAAAATGGAGAATAGCTAAAAATATACCATTTCTTAATGTTTTGTTATTTTAAATAAAGGAAATAAATCTGAACAAAGATCAATAATAAAGAATGCTACCAAGCTCCTTTCAGAGAAGTGATAGCCACAGTGTATAAAATAAGAATTATTTTTGGACATGACCAGTGTAAGAATTTGTTTTGCTTATAAATTTATAATTTTATTTTGTTTTCTTCTAGTAAATTTATTTATCTTTAATACACATTACTTTATGGGTCATGGTGGGAGAGAAAAATCAGAGCAAAAGGGAAAAATCATGGGGGACGTTAAAAAAAAACAGGAAAAAAAGTGAACATGCCATGTGTTTATTTACATTCAGTCTCATTTTTTTTTCTAGATGCAGATGGCGTTTTTTATCCAAAGTCTATTGGGATTGCTTTCAATAACTGAATCACTGAGAAGAACCCTTCTGTTATTGTGTACAAGGTATTCCTGGTTCTACTTGTTTCACTCAGTTTTAGTTCATATAAATCTTTTCAGACCTTTCTCAAATCAACTGGTTCATAATTTTTTGTACAACAATAATATTTCATCATCTTCATATCCACAACTTATTCAGCCATTCCCCAATTGATGAGCATCCTCATTTTCCAATTTTTTTGCTATCACAAAAAGAGCTACTAAAACAATATTTTTGCACATGTGCATTCTTTTCTCTCCCTTATGATTTCCTTGAGTTGCAAACCCATTAATGACACTACTGGATCAAAGGGTATACACTATCTGATACCCTTTGAGCACTGCTCTCCAGAATGGTTGGATCATTTCACAATTTCATTAACAATACGTTAGTGTCCCAGTTTTCCCAGATCCCCTCCAACATTTATCATTATCTTTTCCTGTCATCTTAGTCTATCTGAGAGGTATGCAGTAATACCTCAGAATCGTTTTAAGGTTAATTTCTCTAATCAATAGTGATTTAAAGCATTTTTTCATAATACTGTAGATGGTGTTAATTTTGTCATCTGAAAATTGGCTGTTCATATTCTTTGACCATTTATATTGGGGAATGACTTGTATAATAATAAATTTGACACAGTTCTTTATTAGAAATGAGACTTTTATCAAAAACACTGGTTGTAAAGATTTTACCCAGCTTTGTACTTCCTTCCTAATCTTTTTCTCTGCTAGTTTTGCTTGTGCAAAAACCTTTTAATTTAATGTAATCAAAGTTGTCCATTTTTCCTTTCATGGCGTTCTCTAGTTATTCTTAGATCATAAATTCCTCCCTTCTCCAAAGCTCTGACAGGTAAATTTTCCCTTGCTCTCCTAATTTGTTTATGGTATCATCCTTTATGCCCAAATCATGTACCCATTTTGACCTTATTTTGGTATGGAGTGAGAGATGTAGGTCTATGCCAAGGTTCAGTTTGCCCAGCAATTTTTGTCAAATAATAGATTCTTATTCCAGAAATCGAAGTTTATCAAATACTAGATTATTATAGATCCTGAAGACTATGTCATGTATATATAATCTATTCCACTTATCTACCACTCTAGTTCTTTTTTTTAATAGTTTTTATTTACCAGATATATGCATGGGTAATTTTACAACATTGACAATTGTCAAACTTTTTGTTCTAATTTTTCTCCTCCTTTACCCCCCCAGATGGCAAGTTGACCAATACATGTTAAATATGTTAAAGTATAAATTAAATACAATATATGTATACATGTCCAAACAATTATTTTTGCTGTACAAAAAGAATCAAGACTTTGAAATAGTGTACAATTAGCCTGTGAAGGAAATCCAAAATGCAGGCGGACAAAAACAGAGGGATTGGGAATTCCATGTAGTGGTTCATAGTCATCTCCCAGAGTTCTTTCACTGGGTGTAGCTGGTTCAGTTTATTACTGCTCTATTGGAACTGATTTGGTTCATCTCATTGTTGAAAATGGGCACATCCATCAGAACTGATCATCATATAGTATTGTTGTTGAAGTATACGAGGATCTCCTAGTCCTGCTCATTTCACTCAGCATCAGTTCATGTAGGTCTCTTTAGGCCTTTCTGAAATCATCCTATTGGTCATTTTTTACAGAACAATAATATTCCATAATATTCATATACCACAATTTATTTAGCCATTCTTCAATTGATAGGCATCCATTTAGTTTCAAGTTTTTGGCCACTACAAAGCACTCTATTTCTTAACTAATACCAAATGGTTTTGATAATTGCTGCTTTATAATATAGTTTTAAGTTTGGTATTGCTAAGCCACCATGCTCTGTATTGTTTTTCTTGACCATTTGTTCTTCCAGATGAATTTTGTTATTATTTTTTCTAGTTCTATAAAATAATTTTGGCAGTTTGATTTGTGTGACCCTGAAAAAGTAGACCAATTTAGGCAGAAATACCATTTTTAATATAGTAGTTCAGTCTACTTATGAGCAAATGATATTTTTCCAATTGTTTAGATCTGACTTCACTTGTGGGAGAAGTGTTTTGTAATTATCTTCATATAGTTCCTGGGTTTCTCTTGGCAGATAGATGCCCAAATGTTTTATTTTGTTTCCATTTTAAAATGGAATTTCTTTTTCTATCTCTTGCTGATGGGCTTTGTCAGTAATATATAGAAATGCTGATAATTTTGTTTGGGTTTATTTTATATCCTGCAACTTTGCTAAAGCTGTGAATTATTTCCAATAGGTTTTGAGTGATGTTCTGGGATTCTCTAAGTATATCATCATATCTTCTGCAAAGAGTGATAGTTTTATTTCCTCATTGCTAATTCAAAATCCTTTAATTTCTTTCTTTTTTTTTCTTATTGCTAAAGCCAATGTTTCTAGTACAATGATGAATAATAGTGGTGATAATGGGCATCCTTTTTTCACCCATGTTAATGGGAAAGTGTCCAACTTCTTTCTATTACAAATTATGCTTACTGTTGGTTTTAGATAAATACTATTCATTATTTCAAGAAAAGCTTCCTTTCTCCTTATGCTCTCTAATGTTCTTGATAGCAATAGGTGCTATGTTTGGTCAAAAACTTTTTCTGTATCTATTGAGATTATCATACGATTTTTGTTGGTTTTATTATCGATATGGTTGATTATGTTGATAATTTTCCTGATAACCAGCCCTGCATGCCTGGTATAAACCCCACTTGGTCATAGTGAATTATCCTGTTGATAAGTTGTTGTAATCTGTTTGCTAATATTTTATTTAAAAGTTTTGCATCAGCAGTGGAGCCAAGATGGCAGATAGGGGACACATCTTTATCTAGGTTCTCCTTGCTGTTCCTTAGATCAACACCAAATCAGGCCTCTTAACTGGTTTTGGAGTGACAGAATCCACAAATATTTCTAGTGTAACAAATTTCCAGCAGAAAATATTTTGCAAAAACTTCAGAAAAGGTCTGTTTCAACTGGGCATGGAGGGAGCAGCCAAGCACAGGCAAGCACAGGGTCCCAGGAACCAGGGCATATTATAGGAGGGATGTACAGCAATGTTGGCTATCTGTCCTCATTGCAAGCCAGTAGATCAGCAAATTAGCTGTATTATGTCCAACACAAATACTTGAAGCAAATAGAGAGCCCCTGAACTCCAGAATAATTGAGGAAAATAATTCACTAAAAATTAGAACTGAATAAATGGAAATGAATGAGTCAATGAAATATCAAGAATCAGTCAAATAAACCCCCCCAAATATGAAAAAAATAGAAGAAAATGTAAAACACCTCATTAGAAAACAGCTGACCTGGAAAATAGATCTAGGAGAAACAATCTGAGAAATAAAAGTTTTCCATCCCTATTTATTAGGGAGGTTGGCTGTAATTTCCTTTCTCTGTTTTGGCTTTTTCTGATATCAGTACTTTACTTGAATCATTTAAAAAAATGGCAGTACTCCTTCTTTATCTCTTTTTCCAATAGTATTGGAATTAATTGTTCTTTGAATGTTTGGTAGAATTCACTTGCAAATCCATCTGGCTCTGTAGTGACTTTTTCAATTTCTTTATCTAAAATGGGATTGGTTAAGTAATTATTCCATCTTCTATTAATATGGGCAATTTATATTGTTGTAAATGTTCATCCATTTTGGTTACATTGTAAGACTTGCTGCCATACAATTGGACAAATTATTGCTTTATTTTTTTTTCCATTGGTGGTAAGTTCACCCTTTTCATTTTTGATGATGGCTTTTTTTTTGACTTTTTTTCTTTCTTTTTTCTAATCAAATTAACCAAAGATTTATCTATTTTTTTTCATAAACCCAACCCTTAGTTTTATTTATTAGTTCACTAGTTTTCTTAGTTTCAACTTTATTAATCTCTTCTTTGAGTTTTAGAATTTCTAATTTGGTATTTAATTAAGGGTTTTTAATTTATTCTTTTCCTAACTTTTTTAGTTGCATGGCCAATTCATTGATCTCTTCTTTCTCTATTTTATTCACTCACCTATTTAGAGATATAAAATGTCCCCTAAGAACTGTTTTGACTGCATTCCATATGATTTGGTGTGTTGTGTCATTATTGTCATTCTCTTGGATGAAATTATGGATTGTTTGTGTAATTTGTTTTTGATCTACTAATTTTTTTAGAATTACATTATTTAATTTCCAATTACTTTTGAGTCTATCTTTCCCTGCTCCTTTATTGGAAAAATAAAATGTTGTTGCATTTTGGTCTGAAAATGAAGCATTTATTATTTCTGCCTTTCTACATTTGATTGTGAGGTTTTTATGACCTAATACATCATCAATTCTTGTGTAAGTGGCAGACATCGCTGAGAACAGGGCATTTTCCTTTCTGTCCCTTTTAAATTTTCTCCAGAGACCTATTATATATCTAGTTTTTCTTTTTTGTTTGTTTGTTTGTTTGTTTTGTTTTGTTTTTTAAGGAATCTATTAATCTAACTAGTTTTTTTTCCTGTTTATTTTATGGTTAGATTTGTCTGATTCTGAGAGGGGAAGATTGAGGTCCCACTCTAGCAAAGTTGCTGTTTATTGCTTCCTATAACTAGCTTAAAATCTACTCTAGGAATTTGACTCCTCTATCACTTGGTGCATACACTTTTAGTATAGTTAGTCGTTCATTGTTTATGGTACAATTCATCAAGATTTACTTTCCTTCCTTTTCTCTTTTAACAAGATTTATTTTTTTTTTGCCTTCTGAGATCAGAATTAATACACCTTCTTTTTTTTTTTTTTTACTTCAGCTGAAGCATAATAAATTATGTTCCAGTCTTTTACTCTATATGTGTTTCTCTGTGTCAAATGTGTTTCTTGTAAACAGTATATAATAGAATTCTATTTAAAAATCTACTCTGCTATTCCCTTCCATTTTATGGAAGAGTTCATCCCATTCACATTAACTGTTATGATTGTCAGCTCTGTATTTCCCTCCATACCTATTTGATCCCCTGTATATAGTTTTCTTTTCTCTTTCCACCCTGTCCTTAACAGTGTTGATTTTTACCTACCCTATCCACTACCTTATCTTCTATCACCTCTTCTCCCTTTCTCTTACCTTTTTCCTTAGTGTTTCTATCCTTCCTTCTATCCTTCCCCTCCTTTTTCTTTCTTTTTTTTTCTCCTCCTACTTCTTTATAAGGTTAGATAAATTTCTATAACCAACTGAATGATTTAGTTATTCCCTTTTAGAGGCAAAACTGATGAGATGAAGCTTCAGACAATGTTTATCCCCTCCCATCTTTACCTCTGCTACAATATGCAATAGGTCTTTTGTGCCTCTTCATGTGATCTTTCTAGTGCAGACCTTTCCCACCACTTAATGTCTTTTTCTTTGATGTCATCAAATCAGAGTCCATTCACAAACACATCCTCAAAGTATGTGATGCCCCCCCTTTGTCTGTCCCAATGACAGATACAATTTTCAAGAGTTACAAATATGTAAAGAGTTTAATCTTTAAATAATGTGTATTTCTTTAACATATTTAACATGTATTGGTCAACCTGCCATGGTGGGGGGAGGGAGAGGGGAAAAATTAGAACAATGGGTTTGGCAATTGCCAATGTTGTAAAATTACCCATGCATATATCTGGTAAATAAAAACTATAAAAAAAGGGAGCAAAAAATAAATAAATAATGTGTATTTTTTCCTCTGTTTACCTTTCTATACTTTAAAATGTAATTGTCTCTTCTAGAAATGCTTTACAGGTCAGCTGATTTTCCAATGATATATTTAACATTTTCTTCCATTTTTCATTATTTTAAGTATGTTTGATTATTTCTTGCTGTCTCACAGAGTCATTTTTCCCATTCTAATGTTTAATGTATGTTTTTCTTCAATTAGCTTTTGTATCTCTTTTTTCATTTGGTTTATTCTACTGTTTAAAGAATTGTTTTCTTCAGACAATATTTTCTTTTCCTTTTAAGACTGTTCATTATGGTGGGCACACCTCTCATTTCTTTTCTAATTTTTTTCTTCTACCTCTCTTATTTGCCTTTTAAAGTCTTTTATGAGCACTTCCAAGAGGCCTCTTTAGATTTGAGACCAAATTTTGGGGGGCAGAGTCAGGATGGCAAAGTTTAAACCCAATTCTATATGACCTCCTCCAAGCTTCCCTTAAATCAACAGCAGATTAAGTTTCTGAACTGGTTTTGGAGTGACAGAACCTACAAATATTGGGAGTACAATAAGTTTGCAGAAGAAGATACTTTGGAAGAAATTTAGAAAAAGTTTGTTTCAATTGGACAGGGGGGAAGGCTGTCAACCCCAGACCACAGCATAGGGACTCTGGTGCAGGCACACACCAGGGAATCTACTGTGAGGCTTTTAGGCTATTCTGTCCTCTTTGCAAGTGGCAGTTCAACAGATTTGCTGTGAGACATCCAAAAGCAAATACAAAAGGCAAATTGTGAGCCACTGAGCTGCAAAAGAATACTGGACCTGACAACATCTACACAGCAGCAGAAGTCAGTCAGCAGCAACAGGAGCAAGGCAAACCAAAGTGGCTGTCACCTCTTTCCCTTAAAAGCAAATTTTAATCTTTAAAAAAATTGAACAAAAAATCAAAAAGAACTCTAACCATAAACAGCTTTAATGGAAAAAGAGAAGAACAGATCTCAAAACTTAAGTATCCTAAAGGCAAATCAGTTCTAGATAAAGCTCCAAAGGGTGATATGAATTGGTCCTCACTTCATAAGCTCTCTTGGAATAATTCAAAAAGGATCTTTAAAAAGAGTTAAAAGAAAAATGGGGAAAGGAGATGAGATCTTTGCAAGAGACTATGAAAAAGGAAAAACAAAAGTTATCTGAAGAAAACTCCTTAAAAAATAGACTTGAGGAAGTGCAAAAGTGGAAAAAGCATATAATTCCTCACAAAACAGATATGAAAAACAAACCAATTCATTAAAAAACAAAATCTGTGAAATGGAAAAAACAATCAATGAACAAAACACTTCTAAAAGTTCAAATGCAAAAAGAGATAAAAAAGCTAACTGAAGAAAATAATTCACTAAGAATTGGAATTGGACAAATGGAAGTGAATGACTATATGAGACTTCAAGAATAAATCAAACACCCCCCCCCAAATGAAACAAATAGAAGATAATGTAAAATACCTCACTGGAAAAAAACTACTGACCCAGGCCTGAGACCAATTCATATCGGTCTTTGAGATTTCTTCTTTGGAAATTTTGTTCTAATCTGACTTGATGTTTTGGTGTTCCCTGCCACCTTAGTAGCTTTCAGTGGTCACGGTTTTTTTCATTTTTATTGTTCATTTCCTTCTTTTTTGGTATTTCCTCTTTTTTAAATTTTTATTGTTGAACTCTACCCCTAGAATAAAGGGGTGCTGTTCCAAGCTTCCTGTACAGCTCTGAGCCTTGGCTTTGAGCACAGGGACCCCTTTTCTTTTCAGAGGTAGCTTTGCCAGCTCTTTTCAAGAGACAGCATGCTTTCCCAGATTTTTCATTCTGATCTGGGACTGATCTCACTGTTTTGTTCCTCTACTGAGTCAGGGCTGAGGGTCTTAATTGCTGATTTGCTGTAATTAAGCCCCTCTCATTGGCTTTCCCAAAGCCTATCTATGGTAGGCTGAAAACCATTTTCACCAGTGAGACTGACATTTCTTGAAGTTTTTTCAGTTTCTTGAGCTGGAGAGCAGTTTCATTCCATCAGACTCTCTTCAGAGGCTTGGTTTCATGTGGTTTTTGATGGAAATTGGGAGAGGGAAAGCATCTTCCTGGCTTTATTCCACCATCTTGGTCCACCAAATTTGTAATTTTATTACAAAATTTTCCCTTTTCTTTTCTTTTTCCTTTATTTTCTTGCAAAAGGCCTAGGGAGAGGAAGATAGAATAATTTCTATTTAATAAAAATAAAGTTAACTTTTAAAAATTGAGGAAATAATATCATCAATAATGGCATGGAATAAATAGAAAAAGCTCCATTAAAAGTTTGTAATTGAAAATATCTGTAATATTTTAAAAAGATGAATCTAAAGAAATCAGAAACAACAATTCTCTTTGTGGAAATGTTTCATAAAATATAGCATTGACTATAAAAACAGACAAGCCATATTCACATAAGATAAACTTAATATATAAGGACTTTTATTTCATGTCAATATATCATAATAAAACTGTACACAAATTTTGCTAATTAATAGGAAAAAAATCTTATTGCTTTTTCTCAACATTATCCAAACCTTAAAGTTACACAATAACATATGTGACCAAGGCTGAAAAAACATTAAAAACAAAAACAAAATACACCAAAAAAAAAAAAAAATCATCCCTAGGAATGTATTAGGAGAAATAAAGGAAAATTAAGACTAACAAAAATCTAAAAATAAAAAGTTAATAAATCTAAGTCTTTGAAAATCTTATAAAAATTCCAAACTAATTAGTAACAATCACGCAAAAATAGGACTGAAGTCTGAAATGATGTAAAAAAGAAGTTGGACATATTTAGACTGGAATTTTTAAGTCTTTTTGATGGCATGAATCTAAGTAAAGTAAAGTAATAATTGAAAAACCTGCTATGTGATCTATGTTGAATGAATACAAACTTTCTTCCATAAGATCTGATGCAAAATGTGGAAAATTTTCAGTACTTATATACCATAAGAAGTTAATGTAGATGCTGTTATAGAAAAAATAGTGTAATTAGCCAGGGATTTCCATTAAAAAAAAAAAGAGGAAAAGGATTAATTCTACTATCAGAACAAATAATAAGCATATTAAAAATTTACAGAAATACTTTTGGAGTAATAAGGCAACATTTCACCATATAATAGTAAGATTGGATTAGTGAAATGAACCTTGTTTACTTCTAGATGGCCATCATTTGAACAAAATTAGACTTGTGTACAGAAGGAGAATCTTGTAGTAAAATAATGAAAGTTACAAAGGAGAAAATGTAGGCCTGATTTAAAAAAAAACAAAAAACAAAAAACTTCTGATCAATTAGAACTGCCCCAAAGCAGAATGGTATGCCTTTAGAAGTTGTAGATTTTCCTATTCAGAGACTAAATGATTAATATTGGATGTGATGCAGTGGGGATTCCTTTGGAAATCAGTTATCAAATTCTTCTCACACTCTAAAGTTCTATATTTCTGGGTTTTCTCTTCAACTTTTGGAAGGATTGACAAATAAAGGTTGCCTAGTATTTACTGTATGATCCCAACAGGTGGAAATTGCAGAGAAATAATTTCACTTAAAATTTAAGGGAGAGTATTTAATAAATAAGCATATTTGGAAACATTAGAGGTTACTATCAGTGAGATAACAAATGACCATTATTGAAATGTTCAAGCAGAAGCAAGATGACAAGTAATCACGAATGATATAGAATCTACGTACCAGGTAGCAAAAATGAATGAATATTGTGTTTTGAGTGAAAAGAGCTGAAATTCTATCACCTTGACCACTCTGAAATTAGAATTTTCATATGTAAAATGAGAGGTTTTGATTAGATCACCTCAAAAGTACTCTCTATGCTATATATAATCAAAAAAGGGCCTACAAATTCAAATAGATGACCTTTGCTTTCAACTCTAAAGTATATGATCCTGGTGGTTCATCTTAATCCTAGTTGTCCTGTTGTTCCCAATGCCATATCTTTCATTCATGTGATATTAGTTAGAAATAAGATCATAAGACAATATAAATATAAAGAAACATGAAAGAACAATCGACATGTTGCAATGTGCCAGAATTGTCTCTACTTATTCTTGCCTCTGATATAAACCAGCTTAGTGTACCAAGACAAGCCACTTACCAATGAAATCACAAGTGAATATGAAAATTGAGTATTCTGCAGGCTATAATTTGATTCTTTAAAATTGGAGCTTATTTTAGCAAGAACCATTCAGGATATTTTACAAATTAAAGAACTTTCAAGAAAGTCTGTTAAGTGACTACCATCAGATAATAAAACTTATTCAAAATGACCCAGTCTCTTTTATTTCTTTCAAAGCAGGTGTACTTTTATTCAGAAATGTGGTAGACTATATTAATTAAAATGCACACACATATGCACACATACTCACACACATGCATGTTTTGGTTCTTACATTTCCTATGTGTTCCTGGAAAGATCATTTAATGATTTGTATCCTTAACTTTCTCATCTCAAAAATGTGGAAAATAATATTTTCACTAACAATGTTAAAGTTTTATTGTGAATCTTAAAATTTTATTATGATTTTTACTTTTTTTTTTAACTGATAGCACAATTCTTTTCTATATATTTGTAGTCTAATATCCTGGGTGTGTGGAGAAGACATGAGTAAACCTTCTTTCCCCACAAAAACTGATATCCCCTTTTACCTTAGTCCACATATATATAATATTTTCTATGTTTTGTTTCCCACAATTAAAATGTAATCTCTTCAGGGTAAGAATCATATTTGTAAACATTCCCAGTAGTCCTATTGCTTAGTTATACCTGGCATCCCGATAGTGGTTAATAGATGATTGTGGATTGATAGTTTAAAAGCAAAAAGATTTTCAGCAGATAAAGGAAGAAGAGGGTGGGAACAATTTTTTTAAGAAGAAAGGGAAAGTGTAAAATGTCCTAGATTCACTAAAGCTCAACCTTCAGAAAGAAATGAATCAACAACTACATTCAACTAGAAAAACTGAGTTCAAATTCTACCTCTATTAGTTATTTGAACAAGTTTTTTTTTTTTTAACCTTTCTTAAGCTTAGTTTCTTCATTTATGAAATGTAGATAGTCTCAACTATAGCACTCAAAGGATTGCGATGAATATGAAAAAAATAATTTGTATATGTGTAAAATGCTTTACAGATACTGAAAATCTAGAATTCAATGTTTCTATTTTAAAACTCTAAATACCCTGTCTTTTCACCTTAATTCAGTAATTAAATTCATTGATTAGCTCTAGTGAAGAGAAGACAGAGAAACAGATTTTCCCACAGAGAAAAGAAGATTCTAAACAGATTTCTCTTGAACTCTAATAGTTTATTTTGTAATAGAGAACCATATTTTTTTACAAAGTTTTGTCCTTTTTATGCAATAAATGGATATTGGTTAATATTGTTAATGGCCATAAAAGAGTAAAGCTATTATCTAAAAAGCTTTGCCTTGACAAGTGGAGCCTGCTAATATCTTAGTCAGAATATATTTTTTCAAAGTTAATTTTTACTGGTTTTGAGAGGTCATATCAGTTTCCAAGTACTCCAATGATTCAGTTGTTAATCTTTTCTCTGAGTATTATTTAAATGTTTCAGGCCTGTTACTTTCCTTCTAGGAAACTCTTAAACTAACAGGGAATAATCTATTCAATCAACACTTTCCTATAAAAGCCAACACTGAGCATAAAGTAAGAATTTCATTAACTAGAGTTTTGCTGACAGACCGGGGAGTTTCTTCTTGAGAAGAGTAACAAGATTTATTTCTCTTGGTTCTGGGTCAGAAGAAAGATAATATAATTTTCCTCTCTCCAAGCTTCTATAATATTTCTCTAAATACTTATCCTTTTGTTCATTCTAACAGGAGGCAAGAGGATTGCTAAGGGTTTTCTCATCACCAAGTTCACTTAATTACCATTTCAATAGCCCTTGTACTAGAGAAATATATGTGATTGAGATATCCAGAAGCTCCATTTAGCTAATGTTTTATTTAAAATATATGAAATACTTATCCTTCTCCCCCCAAATGCTTGTTTATTAGAGTTGTCCAGTCATGTAAAATGGGAATAAAAATTAGAAGATGTTATGTTATCATAAATTGATTTTGTAGTAATTAGGAGAATGTTTAAAAGAAAATCATAGCTTAATAAATAACTTATAAATAAATAACTTATAGCTCAAATTTTTATCATACTCTAAGATGTGCAAAGGAGATTATCAAACATATTATGTCATTCAATTCTCACATCTCAACTCTTCATGTTATTATCCTCATAATAAATTTTTAGTTGTATCTCAAAGAATCTCTTCAATTTTTTTTAAGATACTTTTGTGCAGGTAAGAGAGAGAAAAATACTTTTATGTCATTATCATTTCTATTTTTCTATTTTGTTTTTATCAGAAGAGATTTTAAGGAAAGAAGAAAAATAAAAAAGAAACTTATGCTAATATGTTTGTCACAATGCAAATTCACTGAATAGATCAATTTACTTTTTATTTCTTATAAAATGGGCATTGTTGGATTTTATAGAATAGAACCTGACAAGATAATAGATGTTCTCCTAAAGAGTGAAAAGAAATCTAGTTTTCAAAAATGTAAACAAAAATTATAATGGCAACTTAATTTTCTCAATGTGAAAATATTAAAGAAAAAAAATACAAAGGTAAATAGAATATTCTCAGGCCCTTATGTTTTTACCTATACTACCTTGTATTGCCATTATTCATTTATTTAAATAATTAACTTAGTTATTACATCAATGGAAACTGTGAACCTACTATGTGCATGAGGCAGCAAGTTGACATAGTTCAAATTTAGGCTCAGACACCAGGTATGTGATTCTGGGAAAGTAATTTAATTTCTATTTACCTCAATTTCCTCAACTATAAAATGAAAATAATAATAGTATGTATCTTTCAGTATTGTTGTGAGAGTCAAATGAGATCCTATTTGTAAAGTGTTTATTATAGTTGTGTGATATGGAAATGGTGAGGGATCACCATTTAATAAAAAAAGCTGGAGAGATCTATAAAAGTAAAGCAAAGTTTATTGTACATTCTCCAGAGAATCTAGCCTTCCATTCTTTGAGCAGACAATCAAAGGAGGAAGCACCTCCTGTGGGCAGGATTAGCACCTTTAATCCCTAATGCAAATACCCCCTCCCACCACTGACCCTCATCCTCATTGGCTGAGAGTCTTACATTCTAAACCTGAGATCTACCCACGAAATTCAACTTTACAAATAAAGTACATAGTTCCCCATATTTGACTGAAATAGGGAGGAAATGATGTCATGGGAGGATAGCAGGAAGGGGACTCAATTATGCCCTTGACTCAATCCTCAAAGTCCTTCAGGCCTACTCAAACTCTGAAGTAGATGAAGCCTTATTCGATTTTCACAACTCTCTTGAAAGATCTCACCTCATCTCACTGATAGTGCTTTGCATATTGAAGCACTTAAAAATATTTATTCCTTTTCTTTTTTATTACCTTCTTTCTTTCCCTCCTTACCTAGGCAATCAGAACATATAAAGATGCAAAGACACAGCCTTCATCATAGTTCAATAAATACACAAAATGAAGAGTCAAGCACAAGAGAGATTCATAGAAAGAGCTCTGAGAGTTCAAAGAAGAATGGAATCATTCCTCATTCCCTGTAGCTATTGACCCTCCCCTCCAAGAACAATTTTCCTTCAGGGCCTTGACTCCAACTTTCAGACACACCATTTGACAAATCAACTAACTTGATTTGATATTTTTATGCATGGTCTAGCAGGGGTGGAGAATGTCCCACAAGGAAGACCCATAAAATTATTTGCTAAGGCTATTGCAGGTGATGATGAGTTGAAATCTAGAGACAAGAGCCTCCCACTGCCTGACCTCTATAAGTTGGTAATTTTATATAGCCTGTGAATGATGTTATGAATATCTCAATGTACAGAAAAAAAGTTTCCCTTCCTCTGGAAAGGGTGATTTGACACCTTAAAGAAAGTGACCTCCCAACAAAAAACAATATATTTTTTTTCTATTGGCCTAAAATACTCATTTTTTTTTTTTACTATTTTGTTTAATAATTGTTTAATTACTAATTTGTTTAATTTGACCTAAGCTACTAGACTTTTTAATGATTTTTAAAATTTTTTCTTTTTGGTTCTACCCTCTTTCTAATCCCTGAAAACATATTTGATATGCATTATACATATGAAGTCATGTAAATCATATTTGCACATTGCCTGTGACGTGTGGAGGAGGGGAAAGAGAAGGGGGAGGAGGCAAGAGGAAGAAAAGAAAAATAAAGTGAAAATCAATGTTTCTATCTGCACTCAGAGTTCATCAGTTCACTTTCCCAGAGGTAAATAACATTTTTCATATTGAGCCCTTTGGAGTTGCTGTGGGTCATTGTTTTGATCAGAGTAGCTAAATCTTTCACATTTTTTCTTACACAATTGCTATTAAGGCATATAATGTTCTAGTTCTGCTCACTTCACTTTGTATCAACTCATTCCAATTTTTCCAGGTTTTTCTGATGCTATGCCTTTAATAATTTCTTACCCTAGCATTCCATCTCAATTATATACTACAGCTTGTTTAGCTATTCCTCAATTGGTGAGTATCCCCTCAGTTTCTTGTGCATATGGGTCATTTTCCTTTATTCTTTGATAAGCACATAGCTAATAGCAGTATTTCTAGGTGAAAGAGTATGTATAGCTTTATACTCTTTGTGTTTATTTTCAAAATGTTCTATAGAATAGTTGCACTAGTTCATAATTTCACTAATAGTACATTCGTATATCAATTTTTGACATCCCAGCTACCATTTTTCATTTATCTTTTCTGTCACATTAGCCAATGTAATGCATATAAGGTGATACCTCAGACTTGTTCTAATTTATATTTCTCTAATTATTAGTGATTTAGAGCATTTTTACAAGACTGTTAATAGCTTTGATTTTTCTCAAAGTCACCAATTCATATCCTATGTAGGGAAATGTTTTATTATGCTACTTAGAATATATTATTTTATTATATCATTTGAAGTAAACTTTATATGGCTAGAAATTTTCTAACCAGAAGTTTACTGTAAAGATCAGGGTAAATTTGGAAACACTCTGTGGAATCTGGACAGCTGCGAAGAAAACTTAGAACCCATCCAGGCCTTATGTTGAATCCATCCAGGCTTTGTTTTGAATCCACTTATCTTTTGAGTTCCTTAGTTTTGAATGTTTATACTTATTATTAGACTTTACCTGGAAACTACCTTCTCTATAAAACTTTTTAACTTCATGTTCTGGCACACCTTCTGAAGTCTATGTAATGTAAACCCTATAGAGACTCATGGGAATCCAGCTATTCCTTTCTCAAATGATTTAATAAAATGCTTTCTAAAACTGTTTCAGGTTTTGGGGTGTGTTCTCATGATTAACAATCATGATGGTAATGGTAGAATTCCCTGATGGTTGTACTGATCAAACCCGAATTGTTTTTGTTTTAGTTATTGTTATTGTTTTTTTTTAAGACCATGGAAACTGTGAAAGTCTCTGTGATTTTAGGATTGAACACGGGTGAAAATTTACCAACGTGGGTTCAAATCATATAAGATGAGAATCTGGTGAAACTTTTGAGTTCAGATGGCACATAGTTAAGGCCCTTGGTTAGAACTGAGGGGTTGTGGTGCAGAGGGGAGGAACAACGAGTGAAGGACCACCCAATCTGAAAATTACCCTGAAAACAACTCTAAAATAACATATCAAATAGCCAACAAAATGTTAGATTGAACTAATTTTCCAGCCTGATATAATTCATGAGCTCAACAAGAAATATCTGTTTCACTGGAGTGGTGATTTAGCCTACAATAGTGCAGGCCATACAATGCAGCTAGCAGCAAGTTTTGGAGGTATCTGCATTGGTGACAAACAGCAGCTTTGGCAGCCCAGAGAAAGCAAAGGTCAGCCAATTCATTGAAAAGATGCTGCAAAGTTCCTTTTGTTGGTGCTGGATTCAAGGCCCTGTTATGTTGTTCATATGCAATTCCAGATACCATCCTAAGTCAAAAAAAGAAAAAGTACTTGCAGTAGCTGGTAAAAAATAGTCTTATTTGAGGTTCCTGGTCAGAGTAGCGCTTATTGTCACTCACAGAGGACTAGGGACCCTATTCTCAATCTAAGACAGAGGGAAATATTAACAATCTTGGTTGCAGGACAACAGATGTTGTCACAGTCCTAGAGTCAAAAAGAGTGGTAGTAATGGTGACTACAGGGGAACAAAGTTCCTTACTGAATAAAGACTGAAGAAAGACCAGGAGACCAGAGACCAGATCACTCCTTTGATCACAAAACCTTGGAAGCACTGAAAACCTACAGATCCCTGAATTAGTTCTGAAAACAGTAGTAAGAAAACTATGAAGATTAGGGCAGTGCTCTGTTTTACCTCCAAAGCAGAATCCAACTTTAATATAATGTTAAAAGCCAATAAATAAAATGGAAAAATGAGCAAATAAAAAATAAAAAAGAACCCAACCATAACAAGTTGCTATGGTGACAGGGAAGTTCAAGACACAAACCCAGAAGGCAATAATGAGAAAGCAAAACCACAAAGAAAAATATGAATTGGATACAAGCCCAAAAAGAATCATTGAAAGAGTTCAAAATAAAATAAAAGCAATAGAGGACAAATTGGAGAAATAGTGATGCAAGACAATTGTAGAAAAAGAGAGCCAACAGCTTGGTACAAAATTCAGAAAAAGAAATATTGAAGAAAATACATTAAAAAACAGGACTGGCCAATGGTAAAAGAAGTACAAAAATACACTGAAAAGAAAAATGTCTCAAAAAGCAGAACTGGTCGAAGATCGCTGTACACTTCAATGTTGTATGAGGATGTATTCCGATGGAAGTGGATATCTTCAACATAAAGAAGATCCAACTCACTTCCAGTTGATCAATGATGGACAGAAACAACTACACCCAGAGAAGGAACACTGGGAAGTGAATGTAAATTGTTAGCACTACTGTCTATCTACCCAGGTTACTTACACCTTCAGAATCTAATACTTAACGTGCAACAAGAAAATGGGATTTGCACACATATATTGCATCTAGGCTATATTGTAACACATGTAAAATGTATGGGATTGCCTGTCATTGAGGGGAGGGAGTAGGGGGAGGGAGGGGATAATTTGGAAAAAGGAATACAAAGGATAATGTTATTTTAAAAAAATTACTCATGCATACATACTGTCAAAAAATTTATAATTATAAAATAAAAAATAAAGATAAAAAAAAAAGCAGAACTGGTCAAATGAAAAAAAGGTACAAAAACTCTCATAAGAAAATAATTCTTTAAAAGTTAGAATTGGCAAATGGAAGCTAATAGCTCCATAACAAACTAAGAAACAATAAAACAAAACCAAAAGGATACAGTGACAATTTAATTCTACTCCTTAAATTGCCTTGCTATTGCTTAACCACCTCTCACCCACAGAATCCTTCCTTATCTTTCCTTATCTTCTTTATCCTATTCCTATTAATCTGCACATTTTATCCCACTCTTATTGATCTGTCTCTGTGTCTCAAAGTTTTGTTTACATATAACTAAGAAAAATAAAATAAAAATTTAATGTAAAAAAAAAAAATAGGAATAATCCTTCATCCCTAGTCCCCTTGGACAATCTAAACAAAGCATTTATCTCCACTCTAATCCAAATTTGGACTTTTCTGCCTAATATTAAATTCTTTGTGTGGTTGGGTGAAATCTTAATCACAATTGAGGAAAAAGTTAATTCAACTTTCAGACTGAACTTTAAAAATAAGAACTTTAGAAAAAGGTGGAAATCTGAAACATCCCAAATACTTGTTATTAATAATCAATTCCCTCAAATTAAATTAGATTACATTGTGAATGAAGTCAGAATGTTGCCCCTTCCATATGTTCTTCCACTAATTAACCATATTCTGTTTTCAACAAATGAACCATAATAGTCATGGTAAAAATTCACAATATCAATTATCAAATACTTAGTGATTTGCTAATAGTCAATCATTGTATATTTCCAGTGTCTTCTTCAATGTTTTGCATTAGAGCATCTTCAAAGAGGAAGAGTGAGGGGTGCAGCATAGTTCTAAACAAGCAAGACTATAACATTCTCTTATATTTCCAAATACATGATAATATATGTAATAACCAATAAGTTTATATATTTATTATATATTTATAAATATACATATTTATACAAATATATAACAAAGTATAAATTTTCATAGTTTATTGCCTGTATAGATGGTTACCAAGTACTACTTCAACCCCAAAACAATAAAGAAAAGAAAAAAAGGGAAGAAAAACTATGTGTCTCTCTCCTTCTTTGAAGACTAATTTTTCCTAAACACTCAGAACATTTGAGAATATTTCTACAGAATTTATTAGCTGGACTAGACATTATCTCCCCTACAACCTTAAATAAGAAATCAAACATCCTTTGGTAAAAATTCTCCTATGATTTTAGTATACAAGATGATGCAATGAGAAATCCGGAACAATCATCTCAAGTTTCCCTTTCTATACAAGGCACATTGAAATGTCTCAGAGAATCCCTTTCACTTTTAATGTAATCAAAAAGGTGGACCAGACAACATTTTCCTCTGGAATCTTTTTAATATGTTTAGTTGTTTTCAGTAATGTCTGACTACTCATGGTCCCTTTTGGTGTTTTCTTGGCAGAGATACTAGAATGATGTGCCATGTCCTTTTCTAGAACATTTTACAGATGAAGAAACTGAGGAAGAGTTACATGATTTGCCCAGGATCACTAATAGGAAGTGTCTCAGTCTGGATTTGAATCCAAGTCTTGACTCAAAAGCCAGCACTCTATTTACTATGAATATTCAAAATTTCCCCAAGAGATGCCTTGCAACAAACAATACAAATGCAGTTTCTAACTCATTCCTCACTAGGATAAGCTGTAGCCAGACAGTCAGCTATCCTTCCATGCAGCAGTTCAAAGTGGACTTCCCTTATTCAAAGCTGCCAAGAAAGAAAAACTGCATTAGGCAAACTATCATTTGTAAGAACATTCAGTTCTGACTTAGTAACTCCTGAGTCATTTGTTGTGGTTTTGTGGCCAGTAAGAACTTTTTCATCATTCTTTACCAGGCCACAATTCATAGGTGAAACAGGCTTCAGAAAGATTACATTCCAGACTGGAATTAGTCTGGGAATATCTTCATATATTCTATAATCTGAAAAAGATCAATCAGAGTATGTTGTCTCTATCACAGTCCACTCAATCCTCATGTAAAAAAACTGTCTACAATCATTGATATTTCCTTTTCTCTTATATGCTTCTGAAAAACTTTCAATCTGGTTTCAGATCTTACACTTAACTGAAAGTGTTCTTTCCAAAGTCCCAGTGATTTCTCAATTGTCATTTCTGATGTCCTTTTATTATGTCTTTCTTAACCTCTGCAACATTTGACATTAATGATCACTCTCCTGTCCTGTATATTTTTTCCTCTCACAATTTCTACAATCCTGCTTTCTCTTGTTTCCATGTATACTTTTTTGGCCACTTTTTATTTTTTTCAGTTTTCTTCACTTAATCATCACCCATGCTCCACTCTCAATATACCAGTATATATAACAGTTCTGTCATGGTTCCGATGGATTAAATTCTTCAGGTCATTAGCAGATCTATTTGACTAGTCATAGTTTCTTTTCTGAATTCCAGTGGCACATTACCAACTATTTACTGAAAATTTCTGACAAGGTGTATAGTCATTTCAAAATCATTAATTTTACTCCAAACAATCGTTTTTCCCTTATTTTCTATGGAGGGCAATAAGCACTTATTTTGCAAACTTTGGAGTTATTTACCCTCTTTCAGGCCCTAATTACCTACCATGTGAATTATTACATCATCCTAAATAGTTCCACTGCTTCTTCTTTTTTTTTTTTTTAACATTCCAATTCATTGCCCATTCATCTGTTCAAAATATGTATAACTATAATGCACATATATATACATAAGTACACATGTATATATATATATATATATATATATATATATATATATATAATCCATTTTCTGTTGTTTTTGTTTGTTTTTTTACCTCTCTCATTCCCTATCTATTGAAAGGGTATGACTCATTCATCTTTGTATTCTCTCAAGTGCCTCTGTCAACATTTTATATGCAGTTGTTGAACAACAAATATCTGTTGTTTTTACTATAACATAATCTCCTTAACAAAAAAAAAATGGTAGAGGTAAAATAGTAAAGGCTTAAAAAACCTTTCCACTCTCTGATAATTTTTACTCATACATTTATTTTCTATCTGCAATATTACATTGCCATTATCTATACCCTGGTCAAGAAGCTCAAATGTCTCCTTCTTTGCTTCTAAAGCTCTTCACAATCTATCTCTAGTTCCTTTTCTAAATTGTTCACTTATTTCTGGTCCTCTCAAATTGTCCTACTTGCATTTTCCTATGTATAACATTTTATTTCCTAAATCATTCTTTTTTATAAATCATGCTATAGGATTAAATTGCCTTTCCTTCTCCCCTCTGATTTACAAAATTCTTCTTTCACCTTTTAGAAGATACTTATCCTGATGCTTCAAGGTATTAGCATCCTCTTCCACACTCAAAATTAATTTTTATTTACATTACCTGTATTTTATAACCTTATCTGTGTACATGTTCCCTGTCATCCAAAAGAACAAAAGTTAGTTTAAGACAGACTTAATAATGCACAAACTCAAAAATGCACAAATTTAAGGTCCTCCAACATCCCATAACTCTCCTTTATATGTTGTCTAGATTTTAAAAATTGTCTTTATAAAAATGTGATAATCAGAATTATACAAAACACTCTTCATGTGATCCAAGTTGGGCAGACTACAGCAGGACTGCAATCTCTTAAATGTTGCATATTGCTATTACATATCATTTTAACTTTTTTGGATATCATATGATGTTATTATAATCCATTTTAGCATATAGGGTATTAAAATACTAAGATACCCTTTAAAAAAAAAAGAAAGAAATACTTGTTATTAGATACTCCTTTGTCACCTTTTTCTCATGAAATCGACTTCTGAACTGTAAGTAGAGGGTTTTACAGTAAATATTTGAATATCCTTTTATTTGTTTCAGCCCAAAGTCCTTTCAAAATCCTTTTGCATTTTCACTCACTGGAGTCTCATATAAATGAAGCTTCTTATCAATGTATTTATCAAAATCATAAAAAAAAACCCCAAAAAACTAAATAGCATAGTTCTAAGAATAGAGACTTGGGATACTATATTAGTGATTTCCTTCCAAATTGATATTAAACATAGAATGATAATTTCATTCTTCATTAGGTAATTTATTCAACCAGGGACATTTATATGTGTTATCAGATATGAAGACTGATACTACTGTCAGTGATATCTAAAATATTGTGGGGAACTAGATGGACATTGCATAATTGGAGAGTAGCAAATATCCCAATGTTCAAAAGTTATCCTTCAGGCAAGTCAAGAAATTATTACCTGATCTGCTTTTGGCAGAAAGAGTTTAAACAGATGTCTGGATAATTGAAGTCTCCTATCACTATGATATCTCCCCTCTGTGTCAGGTTTGTGATGTTTCCTGAACTACTCAACCATTTCTTCTTTCTGTCTAAATCTGTGGTATTGCCAATGATAATCACTTCTGTTTCTGTTTCCATTGATCTTCACCTGAATACTCTCCAACATGCATCCCCCATCTGGTTCATGAATTTTCTCATGTGCATATATATTTTCTTAATTTACAATTCTATATAATTTCCCTCCTCCCTCTTCTATTTCCCCTGTCTCAGTCTTTTATCTATTATTTTACTTCCTTTTTAATAAGGTGTACCATTTACAGATATATATATTCCAATCATATGCCAAGTCATAAGTGGCTAAGTCTTTCTCACACCTTTGAGGTCAGATTTCTCTCCCTGTTAGTCACTTTTTTTTGTATAAGGCATCTGAGGCCCTCAATTTTATGTATAAAACTTCATTGAGAAAGAACAATTGAACTGGATTTTGAAAATGAGTGGAATTTTAAAGACAAGAGGGAAGAGGAGAACTGAGTAAATACTTTTGAGTTGGTAAATAAAAGGATACATTTGAAAAATAATGAATTATTCAATGTATCTAGAATATAAAGGATAAAGAGGGAATTAACATGGGATAGAACTATAAAGGCTGACTTGAAATAGAATGTGGAGAGCTCTAAATACCAATCTAAGTCTGAACTTTGGATTCAAAGGAGCATAGTTCATGTTCTGGTTTTGAAACTCTTTAGCTATACAGCCCTAGGTAAATTGTTTATATTCTCTGAAACCTCTCTGAGGTCATCTTTGTTATGAAATAAAGGAATTGGTAATGATTTCATTTTTTTTTCTTTAGCTACAAAAATATATAAAGTGCCATGTAATTTAAAACAAAAACAAACAAACCTGATTCATAGTAAACCAGGTAACAAAAGTTACTGTCTTAGTGCACATGTAAATTAAAGATAAATATTAGAGAGCACAAAGTGACAGAATTCCAAAATAATTCACTGATGAATAGCTTAAAGTATGAGGATATTTTTCAGCTACCTGTCCAAAGTTGAAACGTAATTTGATTTTCTTAATGGAAAAAAAAATGTTCAGCATATTCATCAAAAAGTGTTTTTCTAATTTTATGAATTATCCATAAACTTGTTTCTGGAGTAGATAGACACATGATTCATGTAGGACTGGATCACTTAAAATTTTTTTCTATGATTCAGATATAGTGACCTTCAGTTAGGACTTCTTGCCAAAGACAGCACCAATATTTCATTGATAGAAGGAAAGGAAAGTAACTAAAGAATGAGCTTGGTGTTCTTAACATTGAATAAGATGATAAGGCAAATAATAATTAAATGAAAGAATGATAAAATAGATAATTAGGCAGACTTATGTTTTTTAGAAAACAAAATGGAATATAGCACAAGATATGTAGACAGAAGTATAAATGTCTTACACTCTCATTCATTGTGTGTATAATTCCTATTCTATAATCTGTCTTCCCCCAGCTCATTAGAGCCAGCAATCAATTGAACATGAAGCAACCCTTTCCCATATATGGCAGGTGACAGAGTAAGGGGATAGGTAGCCCCTAAACTTCACAAAAAGTCTCAAGCTAGCCAAAATGTTGGGTGAAGAATAGTTTCCTAGAATTCCAAATTTAACTTCCAAATGATAAAAAAAAATCTCATTAAAACATTATTTAAAGTGAATGAGTTTATAACTCTCTATGAGAGTACATTGTAGATGGATCAGCTATTTGAGGCACTGGGAGCTTAACCATCAACTATAGGGGAGAAAACCAGTCTGAATTCTGAACAACTTTCTAACAAATGCAGATGTTTAAACATAGAAGAGTTATTTTATTAGCTAGAAGCATACAATATACATGAATATGCATTATACTTTTACATGTACAAAAACTATAACATGAAAAATTCAATTTTTCTCTGATTTAAAAAAAAAACATTAAATATACTAGAACCCAGAAATGGCAAGAACATTCCAGATAAAAGTATTATTATTGTTTATCTGAATTATGGATAAATATCCATTCCTATTTTATTTTGTTAGGAATGTGGAATGGAAATGTTAAAATTCACTCCAGGTAATATCATTCTTTTCATAACACTATTACTCAGCCTGTCTAATGAAATGTTTTTGTGTGAATTCTCACAGTTACACACCTGAGGTGCTGACAGTAATTTCACTGCCAAATATTTGATCCACTAAGACAGTTCCATTTTCCAAGTCTTGTAGATCCTTAGATCTACATATCTTCCATTTTTGTGGTGGCCAGTTTTCAAATTAGGGATCAGGAAGCAGTTTAACACTCATAAATCATGATTGACTCTTAGGGGGGAAAGTGTACTCATGCTTCTTTAGATGTGGTGCCATTGCTTTTTGCACGTCTCTCAGCTAAATCAGAAATCCAGATGCAAAACTACAGTACTTATAGAGATCATTCCATTCCATGGAAGATTCTAGGGCCAGAAGCCATGACTGGAATAGAGTTTGGCATAATTTTCCTAAGGTATAATAAAACACATGTATATATGACTGGAAACAATTGGTCCAAGGGTGAATAAAATGCTATATACTTTTCAGTGATAAATTTTAATGCTCAAACCTGATGGCAGATAAGTGGCCTGGTGGACAGAGTGATGAGTATGGATTCAAGAAGACTTGAGTTCAATTCCTGCATTAGACACTTACCTGCTTTGTGCCTTAAACCCAACCTTTTCACCTTTTAAAATTTGTTTCTTTGGTACTCTTTATAATAGCACCTACATATGAAGTTATTGTTCACCAAAAATGAAGAAAATACAGAAACTTTTTTGAAAACCTTAAAGCATTATATAAAATTAGGTATTGTTATTCAAGGGGGATAATAAAATCATAGATTTAAAGGTGAAAGGAACCTCCAACCACAGCTAGTCCAAACTCCTTATTTCCTTGAATGAGGAAACTGATATGAACAGGAGCTAAGCTACTTACCCAGATTTACACTGATAGTAAGAATCAGAGAGATAGTTTTAACTCAGGACTTCTGACATTATCATCATCATTTTTCTCTTGGGTTATCAAAGATGTAGCATCATTAAACAATCAATCAATTGAAAGCAGGGATTATTTTCTTTTTGTTTTTGTATTCCTAACACCTAGCATAATATCAGAATATATAATATTTATAAACTTAGACTTTGATTTCATTGATATATGGAATTCCCAGGGAGGAAAGTCCCTTTCTTAAACAGATCAGCACCTGCTCTGCAAATTATAGTACAAGAGAGTTGTGAAAATTTAAGTGACTTGTTCTGAATCATTTAAGCCTAGTATGTGACAAATGTAGGATTTGAAGCTAGTTTCTACCCATTCTAAGTCTTTGTCTGCTGGCATTAAGGGCTTAAGGAATGTTTTATTGATAAATTGAATCAATAAGTATTAATTGGTACCTTCAAGAATCTTTCTTGCCTAACTAAATAATGTTAGGTTAATAGCTTATGTCTCTAAACTTCAGTTTTCTTATTTATGAACTACTACAAATAAGTTTTAAATCACATATCCAATAAAATTATTGTAAACAGAACAATTTACAAATTTATATAAATGTGAGTTGTTGAGTTTGAACTTAAAATATGATAAAATATGAAGAGTTTCTACTATGAAGCCCTGAGCTTCATGACCAATCTGCAAAGAGCTAAACTGTAATAGATCTATGATCTTAAATAGTTTGCCATTTCCTTCAACCATATGGTTAGTTCTCATATCTGAATTGTCAATGCATGTGATTCTTTTTCATATCATCCCTTAAATCTTTTTTATGGGTTATTCCCAAAACCCGGAAACTTTCTTTAACCTCTTTTGACTCCATCATAAACCAAGTTTTATTACATATAGAAATATGTAATATTTCTAAATATTATACGTAATATTATATTCTAAATATTAATATTTAGAATATTATATTAATATTAATTAATATTATTTATTATTAATAATTATATATGAATATTATTAATTATTAATAATTACTATTAATTAATATTAAAATATTATTGATAATAATTAATGTTAATATTAAATTCTAAATATTATATGTAATATTTCTAAAGAAAAAAAAAGATGAAAATAGCAGTTGGAAAATGATGATACATAGGTAGAAAAGAACTCTGCTAAAAAGGGACTCTTTTTAGAGAATGACAGACCCATATGCCCAGCTTTTTTAAGATTATTGTTCATATTTTTAATAGTTCACATTGATAGGAGCAGCAGCTATAGCATACACAGCCACAGCAGTGGGTTAATCATGGAATTCTCCAGAGAGCAGGGGAGATTAAAGATTAGCCTCAAGGAAGCTTGGAATTGAGATAAGTACAGTTGAGCAAAGTAGGAAGAACATTCTAGACAGAAAAGACCTCAATGCTTGATTTCAGTTTGAAGAGCTTATCACTATATTATTACTATTACTATTATAGTAGATAATATTATATTACTATAATAGATATTATTATGTTTTATATAATTATATATATATATAATATTATAATATTCTATTATGTTTTATATAGTATAATTTATATACATACAATATTATGATATATTATATTTTTGGGGAGGAATATTCAGGGCAAACAGGTAAACATAAATTTTCACTTTAGCAGTTTACATTATTGAAGTAATGCCTTTGACACTTCAAACAAACAAATATATGAAGTTTTTAAAATTAGCTTTGTGGTCTTGAATTTAAGAATGCAATCCATTCTCTAATTGATAAATTGTCAAAAGATACGAACAGAAAATTTTCAGATGATGAAATTAAAGCTATTTCTAATCACATGAAAAAAATGTTCTAAGTCACTATTGATTAAAGAAAAGTAAATTAAGACAACTCTGAAGTACCACTACACACTTCAGATTAGCTAAGATGGCAGGTAATGATAATGATAAATGTTGGAGAAGATGTAGGAAAACTGGGACACTAATACATTGTTGGTGAAGTTGTGAATTGATCTAAATATTCTAGAGAGCAATTTGGAATTATGCCCAAAGGGTTATCAAACTATGCATACCCTTTGGTCTAGCAATAGCTCTACTGGGTCTGTGTACTAAAGAGATTATAAAAAGGGAAAATGTAAAAATGCAAAAATGTAGCCCTCTTGTAGTGGCAAGGAAATGGAAATTGAGTGGATGCCCATCAGTTGAGGAATGGCTGAATAAGTTATGGTATATGGAATATTTTTGTTCTATAAAAATGATCAGCAGGATGATTTCAGAAAAACCTGGAGTCTTACATGAATTGATGGTAAATAAAGTCTGTAGTACCAAAAGAACATCATATATAACAACACCAATATTAGAGGATCAATTATAATGGACATGACTCTTTTTAAACAGTGAGATGATTAAAGCCAATTCATTAGATTTGTGATGTAGAGAGCCACCTACATCCAGAAAGAGGAGTATGGGGACTAAATGTAGATCAAAACAATATTTTCACCTTTTGTGCTTGTTTGCTTGACTTTTTTCCTTTCTCATTTTTTTTCCCTTTTTGATCTGATTTTTCTTGTGCAGCATGATAAATGTGGAAATGTGTACAGAAGAATTACACATGTTAAACATATATTGGATTATTTGCTGTCTAAGGGGGGAGGGAAGGGAGGGAGAAAAATTTGGAAGATAAGATTTTGCAAGAATGAATATTGAAAATTATCTTTACAGGTAATTCTTAAAATAATTATTGTTATTGTTAAAAAACTAAAATTAGTCTTGTGAAAGACAAATTATAATATATAATTAAATGTTAGTATATTTTGAAGTCTTATAAATAAATTCCTTTTATGTATATGATTCAAATAAAAAGATAAAAATCATTTTTAATACTCACCCTTTATAAAATGTTAACATCCCAATTTCTGCAGAAAGTACTCAATATAAATGTTTTTAGTCATTAACACATTGTTAAATTTTAAAACAATAAAAACTATTTTGTTCATTAAAGTGAATTTGAGTGAAAAAATGTTGCTCATAACATACTGTAGATGACCTAAAAAATAAACAACAGAATCAAGGAGAAATCCAATTTTATTTTTTCTAGTTTCTTGCAATGTCCTTAGAGCCTGTGACCTCATGACAGAAGGATAAATTAAACACAACATATAAATATTTTAAAATTATTTAATTCTATATGTATTTACAGGTATATTCAATTTGGCAGACAGCAACACTCCACCAGAGCTCAGCATGGAATGCTCCCAAAATTTCATTAATAAGAAATGGTATTACCAGAGAAGAAAAGAGAAAAGGACAGATGAAAGTAGTAGAGTGGAAGGCAAAACAAGGTTTGTTTTGCTTTATTAAATGCTCTCCTTGATAGGTTAATGTTCCAATGAACCAGAAGAGGGAGGTTTTTGCTTTTGTTTCATGTCAGTGGTTATATGTAACAGGTCTCTGGGTTTTTTCTAAAATAGACTTCAAACTTGTAATACAGATAGACAGTATGTTTTTTGAAGGAAAAAAAATACCCAAGAGACCTGGTTTGCTTTCCCTATTAATTCTATCATATGATACTAGCTTGTTATTACATGTTGATAGATGGTTATCCATGGAATTTACCTTCAAACAAAATCCCCATTTTCTTAGGACTTATTTCTGAGATACTTGTTAACTTATTTGGCAAATGACTGTAATAATAATTATTATTATTTTCTTTCTCATATCCACAAAGGGAAACACAAGTGTGTTGAGCAATTACACAGGGATTTGTTCACCATATAATGTGAACTAATGGATCATCTGCATCTTTTCCTTAGATGCAAAGCTTTCAAGTTTCAACTTGTCAGAAATAGAGTAGAATATGGCTTCTACAACACAATGATTACAGAGTCCCCTAGGTAATTCAAAAGGTCACTTGAATAATGTTCCTCTTACAAATTATTGATTAAATGGGTCTTAAAAGTAAACATTTACTCTTCACTGATATGTAACCTTTGATTTTCCATTACTATTCTTTTCAAGAGAATTTTTTAAAATTCTTCAGTCTCAATTAGTAACTATATTGGCTTTTTTCAACAAAACAGATAATGTCTGATGTATTTCTGGGGAAATCTACTTTAAAGAGCCCCTTAAAAATGTCCCCTTTGCATGACAGATATCTGTATATATGCATATACACACATATATGTACATATATGTGTGTATATGTTTACATATATTATTTCTATATATGTATATACTTGTATAACCATGTAAAAGTAGTATATGCTAATTTAAGAGATCATATCTTTTTTAAATTGCTTAAAAAGAATAAAGAATGCAAGAAGCTTTTAATTTTTTTTCAAATTCCTAATTTAAAAAAGAAAAATTGTCCCTCCATTATTCCCCCCTTGAATTAAGAATGAAATTTCAGTGAATTAATGAAAATATTCGGTATGCTTATTTGAAGTGTCTAACTTAATCAAAATGTTGCTCAAAAAGACACTGTTACACTGTTCTCCCTTTGTATTTTCTATCACAGTGATTTCAATAGTTCATAAAGATTCAATTATCTTTGAGATGATTCTCATATTTCCATATTCATCATTCTTTTCTTTCTTTAAAGTTTTTTTTTTAATTATAGCTTTTTATTTACAAGATATATGAATGGATAATTTTTCAGCATTGCAAAACCTTCTGTTCAAACTTTTCCTCCCCTTCCCCTCACCTCCTCCCCTAGACAGTAGATAAACCAATACATATTAAATATATTAAAGTATATATTAAGTACAATATATGTACACATATAAATACAGTTATTTTGCTGCACAAGAAAAATTGAGCTTAGTAATAAGGTAAAAATAACCTGAGAAGGAAATCAAAAATGCAACCTGACAAAAACAGATGGAGTGGAAATGCTATGTTGTGGTTCACACTCATTTCCCATATTTCTTTCGCTGGGTATAGCTGGTTCTACTCATTATTGAACCAATAGAACTGATTTGGTTCATCTCATTGTTGAAGAGAGTCACAAAATCAGAATTGATCATCATATGGTATTGCTGTTGAAGTATATAATAATCTTCTGGTCCTGCTCATTTCACTCAGCATCAGTTCATAAAAGTCTCTCCAGGCCTTTCTCAAATCATCCTGCTGGTCATTTCTTACAGAACAATAATATTTCATAACATTCATATACCACAACTTATTCAGCCATTCTCTAATTGATGGGCATCCATTCAATTTCCAGTTTCTAGCCACTACAAAAAGGGCTGCCACAAACATTTTTTGCATATACAGGTCCCTTTCCCTTCTTTAAGATCTCATTGGGATATAAGCCCAGTAGTAACACTGCTGGATCAAAGGGTATGCACAGTTTGATAACTTTTTGAGCATAGTTCCAAATTACTCTCCAGAATGGCTGGATGCATTCACAATTCCACCAACAATGTATCAGTGTCCCAGTTTTCCCCCATCCCCTCCAACATTCAGCATTATCTTATCTAACAGGTGTGTGTATATGTATCTCAGAGTTATCTTAATTTGCATTTCTCTGATTAATAATGATTTGGAGCATCTTTTCATATAGCTGGAAATAGTTTCAATTTCTTCATCTGAAAATTGCTGTTTTTATCCTTTGAACATTTATCAGTTAGAGAATGTATTGGTTTCTTATAAATTAGAGGCAATTCTCTACATATATTGGAAATTAGGCCTTTATCAAAACCTTTGACTATAAAAATGTTTTCCCAGTTTATTTCTTCCCTACTAATCTTGTCTGCATTAGTTTTGACTAGACAAAAGCTTTATAATTTTATATAGTCAAAATTTTCTATTTTGTTATCAATAATGATTTCTAGATCTTCTAGTTTTTCATAAATTCCTTCCTTCTCCATAGGTCTGAGAAGTAAACTATCCTATGTATTTATAATCTCATTATTTATTCCTAGATCATGAACTCATTTTGACCTTATCTTGGTGTATGGTGTTAAATGTGGGTTAATGCCTAGTTTTTGCCAAATTAATTTCCAATTTTCACAGAGGTTTTTGTCAAACAGTGAATTCTTATCCCAAAAGAATTAAAAAGCTATCTAGAAGATATGGGACTTGGAATTATTTGAATTTTAATTTAGAGACTGCTTCAAACACTAACTTTATGATGCTAGGAAAAACACTTTACTTCCATCTATCTCAGTTTCCTCATGTATTGAATGAGACTAATAATAACAAATGCCTCATAGGACTGTTGTAAGGATCAAATTAACATATGTAAAATGCTTTGCAAATCTTTAAGAGTATAGAAACACTACTTATTACTATCAAATAGACAAAGATATAAACAAAGTGATAAGAGTGAATTCCTTCACATTATTGGAAGGAATTTGCCATTTTTTTCTAAGTATATCAAAAATGGATTTAAGTAGGAAAGAAGTCAAGATTTGAGTGCTGATCCTTGTGACATTAATCAGAGGACAGCAAGGGAAGGATGGAGGATGAGCCCAGAGAGAGGGTCAAATTTTCCCATTGCTACATCATTTAGAAGTCAAAAGAGAGCAAACTAGATATGTGGAGAAAAGGTCAGGCTGTGTGACCTTTTGAAGACGAAAACTGCCAATGCTGGACAAGAGATCCAAAGCTCCGAGACCTCTTATCTGACCATAATCTATTTACTTTTCACCTCTTCCTTTTTCTTCCATTACTAAAGTTGTTCTTCATTTCCATTATAACTTTCAATTTCTTGATTCCTCACCTCTTCCTCAAGCCATCACTTCTGCGCTAAAGACTCATTCTTTTTTTTCTCTATCTTAGGCCCTTTAGTTCTATCCTGACATCTTCTCATGAGTCCCTATCCCTACCCACCTTATTGTCAAATGCATCCTCCCCACCCCACTCCCAATGAATGCTCAGCCTTAAATCATTTCTACACACATTTTGCAGAAAGAAAGAGGAGAAAACCATGGAACTGTTCTGTTTGAGTCTAATACAAATCAACTGATCCCTTAATAAGGTTAGGCTATCATACTCTATATCCTTTATATACTATTTATTGATCCACAGCAATTCTTTCAAATCTTTTTTATCTCTTCCCAAAACCTTACATGAATTTCTCCTACCTACCCTAATAGCTGAGAAACTTACCTCATTTTTTATTGGAAAAAAAAATTAAGGCCATTTGCCTTCCCTTCTTCCTAATATCACATAATTCATATGCTTTTTGCTACTATCTCATCTTTCTTTCACCCATGTCTCAAAGAAAGAGGTGGCTTTACACCTTACCACAGTTAACTCCTCTACCTACACAAAAGATCCCATTATATCAGTTTCTTCCAAAAGATTACCAACCTTCCCCATTGTATAATTTACTTTTGATCTCATTCTTCTAAATGATTCTTTCTTAACTGCCTACAAACATGTTTTCTCCAATCTCGAAAAGAATCAAAAAAACTTTTGATCATTCCATGCCACTATCATTCTATTTTTCTGCTCTTTCTAGCAAAACTTCTCTCAAAATGGCTATCTACGACATAATACATTTCTCTTTTTTCAATCTCTTCTTTAATGCCTTACTGTCTGGCTTCCAATTTTATTATTCTACCCAAAATGCCCCTTTCAAAGTTATCAGTGATATCTTCCTTGTCAAATCCAATGGACTTTCCTCAATCTTATTTCTTTTTAATCTCTTTTCTTTTGACACAGTTTATCATTATTTATTATTTGACACTCTTTTTCTCTCTAGTTGCTACTCTCTTGGTTCTCCTCCCACCAATCTGATTGTTGCTTCTTGGTTTCCTTTGCTGAATCCTAACCAAAAAAAAAATATATCTTTTAATTGTAGGTGTGTCAAAGGATTTTGTCCTGGACTTTCTTATCTTCTCCCTCTTACTACTTTACTTGATGACCTCATCAGTTCCCATGGGTTTAATTACCATCATGATTTTTAAATCTACCTATCCTGCCCTAACCTGCTAGTCTCCAATCTTGCAAGTCTAACTTCCCTTCAAATATCTCAAACTGGGATGCCCAATAAAAATGTTAAAGTCAACTTGAACTAATATTTTCTCCTAAACCCTAATACCTTTCTACCTTCTTTCTTATCATCATCCTCCCAATCCCCTAATCATGTTATCTTAGTGACATCACTATTTTCCATACTCCATATCCACTCTATTGTCAAGGCCTAAGAATTTCACATTTTCAACATTTTTCAAATACATATTCTTTTCTCTTCTGACACTTCGACTGTTCTGGTGTCTGCCATCATCACCTCATTCCTAGACAATTGTAATAGTTTGCTGGTAAATCCATCTGCCATAATACTTTCCCCATTCTGATCTATCTTTCATTAAGCCACCAAAGTGATTTTCATAAAAAAAAATCTGACCATGTTCCCATTATTTATTAAATTCCATTGGCTCCCATATCAAGATCAAATAAATAAAAAGGTATCTAATATTCAAGATTCTCGAGATTACCTTTTATTAACATGAAGATTTACTACTTTCAGAATGCTCTATCTTTATGTATATTTCTCGGTCTTCCTTTTTCTTTCCAGAAAACAAATAAGCAAAAGTTTTAGTGACCACTGTCCCTACTGAACAAAATTCTCACTCCTTTTCTTGGCATTCAGAGCTGAATAAAATTTGTCCACAATACTCCTTTTTCTAATCTCACTCACACATTATGATCTCTAAACTATACGACTCTCAAACACACACTGCATTTTTTTTGCTTTTGTCCTTATGCCTTCAAGAGCCTCTCTTCTCTTATCTGTTGAATCCTAACTCATCATTAAAAATTAATGTAAAATATTACCTATTCTATGAACTCTCATAATCCCCAGTTGGTAATAATCTTTTTTGAGTTATTCTTAGCATTCCATGCCTCTCTAACATATTTACCATAAGACATATTTATGTCTTATTAAAACTTTTATGTTAATATTTAATATGTGTTAGACTACCTGCCATCTAGGGGAGGAGGTGGGGGGGAAGGAGGGAAAAATTTGGAACAGAAAGTTTTGCAAAAGTCAGTGTTGAAAAATTATCCATGCATGTGTTTTGTAAATAAAAAGCTTTAAGAAAATTAAAAAAAAAAACTTTTTAAAAAGTTTTTCATTATAGCTTTTTTATTTACAAGATATATTATTGGGTAATTTTTCAGCACTGACAGTTATAAGACCTTTTGCTCCAATTTTTCCCCTCCTTCCCCCCACCCCTTCCCCCAGATGGCAGATATACCAATACATGTTAAATATGTTAAAGTATATGTTAAATGAAAAAAAAAAAAAAAAATATATATATATATATATAGATATATATATATATATACATATATATATGCATGTCCATACAGTTAAAAAAAAAAATTTATGTGAAGTCACTGAGGGCAGGGGTCAAGAATGAGAGATTCTTGGGATTCAGAGGTACAGAGATCATTGATCCCACATTAAATAGTACTCAGTGATAGACCAAAATTAAAATAAGTAGAATCAAGTGCCTCTTAGGGATCATCTAACCTTCCATTTTCTGGATGAAATTAAAAATATAATAAAAATAATTATGAAGAGAGTAAAATTCTGCTTGATGTGAATCAGCCCTATAAAATTATGTAAAATCACCAATAAAATGTCTCCTTTGATCTACAAACCCAAATGGTCTTGAATCCTCTGGAGCAAGATAAGCTTTCTTGGAAGAAATCAGGACTCCAGGCAAGATTTCACATACACTCCCTCTTGGTGTTGTGTTTAACAATAAAGGTTTTTATCATAACCTTTGGGTTTAGCGAAATATCTTCTCAGGGAACTCGTGCCTGGGACAGCTGAACCTCACCCATTCCTGCCTCACCTCTTCTTTGGTATCCCTAGCCCTCATCAATTATAGTTAAAAGTGTTATAAATTTAGAAAA
Source organism: Sminthopsis crassicaudata (assembly GCF_048593235.1). NCBI lineage: Eukaryota > Metazoa > Chordata > Mammalia > Dasyuromorphia > Dasyuridae > Sminthopsis > Sminthopsis crassicaudata. The sequence goes on along the minus strand of NC_133619.1, from coordinate 484,293,968 downwards.
CAAAGTAATTACTACTTGATAGTAGCCTCCATAGATATTCTTCCAAATGAATTGGCATTGAGCTTAGTCTTGAAAGAACAGCCAAATATGCAGGACACAACATAATTGCTTATTCTTTATATTTGCCTTCATATTCCCAACATCTAGCATACCTACTAAAATGCTAGGCACATAGGTTTTACTAAATGATTATTAAATTGAATTAAATAGTTATGCCTGTCTAAATGTTATATGCTAAAGAGAGAGTGAATTGGGATGGAAATTTTACAGAAAACTCAAAGAGAAGGAGGAAGAGCACCATTCATCAGTTTACTAATTCTGGGTCCAAAGATATAGCACAGAAAACTTATTGAAACAAAAATAATGTTCAAAGCTATCTCATAGGTTGCCCCATGCCCTTACTAAAGAATTAATTTAAAATAATTAGGACATTCTCAGAGGATGAAACACACATACACAGACCCATACGCACACACATGTAAGTTAGTGTATATATATATATATATATATTTTTTTTTAATTGATGTATTCCCTCCAAAATCTCCCAAAATTCCAGAAGGTAGGATTTAAAATATATGTGTATATGTATGTATGTATGTGTATACACATACACACAAAAATGTGTTTATACATATATGTATGTGTGTGTGTGTGTGTGTGTGTGTGTGTGTGTGTGTGTGTGTACACACATATATTTCCAGATATTTCAGCAACTATTTTCAATTACTTTTATTTCTATAGACATCTGGCCTGATAGGAATCTGGGTATATCATTTCAGAGCTTTGGCTGGAAGGAGAGAAATTGAATCCTTTCATTTAAAGCATTGTTTATGAAAACAGAACAAAACAGGTATAGTACTGCCTCAAGACAAATTATACAGTCTAGATGACCTCTCAAAGTTCTTTATAACTGTATGATTTTTAGAAACTGCTTATTGCCCATAAGTTATCACCACCAAGGCTGACCCACAACTATCTTCATGAAAGCTTAAATAAATATATCATTATTGTTGAGCTTTGAAAAAGGATATTAGATTACATACCAGAAGAGCCAAACACAATGTGAAGGAACATTTTTGTATCTTCTTTCCCATAGTGTGGAGTTTTGATTCTGAAGGACTCCTAAGCTTAGATTATTTATTTAAGCATTTTTCCAATATCAACTTGTTATTACATTCTCATGTACTTTTGTTTATTTCCTTTTTTAGTATGTGAATATTTTAAGCTGCCTCAAGATAAATTTGATGTGTTTAGATAACTGAACAGTTAAGCAGAAGGCTGAAGGTGAATACCTGCAATTTCTATTTGACCTATGAAAGAGGGTTGAGAAAGATTCTTGAAAGACATGATTTCAGGAAACAATTCTGGTCTTAGATGCATAAAATAACTTTCTAACATTACTACTCTACTTCTAAGGCATTCAGTGGGAGTTCTATATAATGTAACAAAGGAGAAACTAAAATCAATTTTCCCCTGAGGGTATCTTAGCAGCAGAATTTTACCTTTACACATGAATCTGCAGTCTTGACTTTGGCTGTTTTGAGTGTTTTGCCTTAAGTAAAATTGGGTCTGGAATGCCTAACACATTGTCTGGCAGAACTTGCTAAAACTAGATACAATTCTTTATTGTGCTTTCTAACGTTCGATTTCCAAAAATAATTGTGGAAATCATTTAGGTAAGAGCACTGAAAACTTATAATAAAGAAATAATTGCCAGGGTTGAAAATCCAAGGTCATGTTCCCTTGAAGAGAAAAATAATGTATATGCATATATTTCAAAACATTTCAGTGATTGGCTATTGCTATCAAATAATAGAAAAAAGCTGCATTTCATAAAATAACTGACCAATAATTGTAACCCTCACCTTTCTTTTGATAAGAATTTAAAGGAAAAATAGTCTTTCTACACTGCATATTTAGAAATCTGAACAGTACCATATCTGAGAGATCAATAAGCTAACAAAATAAAGGAAATCATTGTTGATTACTCTTGTTCTAGAAACCATCCCTTCTGCTCTTTCCCTTTTAATCAAAGACAAGGAATTAGAGCAAAATCCTTCATAGCTGCTCCTCTAATTAGTCACCTCTCCTATTGTGAGGAGAATTCAAAGTATGTTCTCCCCAGGAAAAAGATTAGGACCCAGGAATTGATCAAATTGTTCTGCTAGCCCAGTGGTATCTTTTATTAAGGGTCTCATTTCCTTCTTAAAGGTCCTGACTTCTGTGACGCTCAGGGGAGCATTCACATATCCTATAACACTCTGAGCCAAGGGAACTTCTCTTAGGGACACAATTTAGGGCTTGGGGTTTGGGCCTTTGGAAGACAGTAATTTTGGATATACCTTTGAATTTGCTCTAATTTTTTTCCTTAGTGAAGCAAATGGCCCTTTGCCTGCCAGGATGGGGTTAATTGAATTAAGTCCTCCTGTGCCCTCAGGGCCCCTGGAGGAGCTAATTGAATTAAGTCTTGAGGTGGGGCTAAGTAAGGAGAGAGAGATAACAATTGGTCCCATTGTTGTGTCTTTAAAGTCTCAGGAGACACCCTCTTGCTGCTGGAGTAGTCCCAGTTGACCAGAAAAACCCTTTAGTATATATGAATTGGGATCACAATAACCCTATATATCAGGAAAATATGAGGGATCTTAGAGAACTGTTAATTAGGGGAATTTGAAATGCAGTGCCAAAGGCACAGAACCTAAAAAAGGCCTTTGGGGTGACAAAGGGGAAGGACAAGTCAATAGATGAATATCTAAGTAGACTAAAACTAGCATGAGGAGGTACTCTGGATTTGATCCTGATGAGCCAAGAGTAGATGATATCTTGAAATTGTACTTTGTGACCAATGCATGGCCAGATATCAGTAGAAAGCCTTTGAGATGTTGGGGATGTAAAAAAAAAAATAGGTCATATTCAAAAAGACTGCCCCCAGCAGAGGATGGAACAGTATATATGTTTCCTTGTTAAGCTTGATGAAGATTAGGGGAGTCAGGGGTTCTTGTAAGACTCCCACCAGGTAAATTTGAGGGTAGAATCCACCAAGAGACTCTTTGTGCTCTTAATAGACACCACAGCATTGAGATCTTCAGTGACCTTGAAGAAAGGACCCTGGAACTCTAAAACTCCTTGAAGGAGAAAATCTTCAACTCTGCTTCAGTGAGGGACTGCACCAGAGGGAAAAAATACAAACAGTTTCATTCTGTTATCTAGTGGGGTTGGTTCACTCCTCAGTAAAAGAATTCCAACTTTATTGAATTAAAGAAATTCATTCAATTCTATTCAAATTCCAGCTCAAGCTGAAACCCAGCTTGTAAATGGACCAACTTGGGCTTTCCTAGCCCCCAATAAGATCCAATATAATAGCTTTTTTCAATGAAGGTCTTTTGCAGATGGATCTTGGTAGCTCCCTTCCCTGCCAGGATCTTCTGTCCACTGAGAACTGCATTCTCTCAGTGCAAAACTCATTTTCCAATAGATTTGGCACTATAGATGTCAGTCTCTTTGTAAACTGATTTCTATCTATCAAAAAACTTTCATTTTGCAACTAATTATTAGGCAATGAGTAAATTCTTTCACTCTTAAAACCTGCGGCTGATTTAAAAGGGATTCTTAACAACTCTCTTATAGCCACTAATCTAGACCACTCAAACAGCATCACCCTGTTTGTTAAATTATCTAAGGAAACCCTGGTGATTTCTGGGATTAAAGGGGAAAAAAATCAATATATGGGGGAAAAAGGAAACATTGGTCAGATTTCTGCTTATCTCAGAAGCAGGAGTAAACTTTCTGGGGAGAGATTTAATAACTAAACTAGAAATTGTGTTGATTCCACATGGACCCAGCATATACTCCAGTAGAATGGCACTAATGAATGAAGAAGACTAGGTTTGGGCAGGATCTGAAAATCCAGGCAGAACAAATATAGTCCAGATAAAAATCACATTGAAAGACCCTAGGGAGGTGATAAGAGTCAATTAATAACCAAGTTTTATGATCAAAGAAGAAATAGAGATCATTATTGATCACAAAATAGAAAATTTTGATTATATCAAATTGAAAAGTTTTTGTACAAACAAAACTAATGCAGACGAGATTAGGAGGGAAGCAATAAACTGGGAAAACAGTTTTACAGTCAAAGATTCTGATAAAGGCCTCATTTCCAAAATATATAGAAAATTGACTCTAATTTATAAGAAATCAAGCCATTCTTCAAATGGCAGGATATGAACAGACAATTTTCAGACAAATAAATTGAAACTATTTATAGCCATATGAAAACATGCTTCAAGTCATTATTAATCAGAGAAATGCAAATTAAGACAACTCTGAGATACTACTACATACCTATCAGATTGGCTAGACTGACAGGGAAAGATAATGTGGGATTTTGGAGGGGATGTGGGAAAACTGGGATACTGATACATTGTTGGTGGAAATGTGAATGCATCCAGCCATTCTGGAGAGTAATTTGGAACTATGCTCAAAAAGTTATCAAACTGTGCATACTCTTTGATCCAGCATTATTACTACTGGGCTTATATCCCAAAAAAGGAGGGAAAAAGTTGGAACAAAAGGTTTTGCAATCATCAATACTGAAAAATTACCCATGCATAGATGTTGTAAATAAAAAGCTATTTTAAAAAAATGAATTTAATGTACAACCAAAAAGGGTCATTTTATATGTAACTGGGGAATATATAAATTTAAATTTAAAAAAAAATAAAAATACCCAATTTCACTAGAAGGAAGGAGAGTTTTGCAGCCTGTGATATAAGGCTTATTGAGGAAAGGTCTATAGAACCCTGCATTTCACCCTTCAACACACCCATCCTTCCATTCAAGAAGGATGGGAAATTAGGAAATACAGGTCAGTTCAGGATCTAAGGGAGATTAACAAAATCACATTAGTTTCCCACCCTGTGGGAAATTACATTTGCAGTTTTTTGGGCAAAGATATTGTTTACCATTACCATTTTATAGATGAGAAAACTGAGGCAAAACAGGTTAAGTGACTTGCCCAGGGTCATGCAACTGAGTATGGATTTGAACTTGTCTTTCTGATTCCGGAACCAACACTCTTATCTATTATGTTACCTAACTGCCCATGACAGTGATAGAGATTGCCAATATGTCTAATTACTCCATAAAATATGTCTATTAAAAAATTGTACTATCCACATTGTACATTACCATTCATGCTACTGATGGGAGAAAACCCTGAAACTTCCCCCCCTGATCTTTGGGGGGAAGCAATGAGGGAGAACTCTGAAACTCTCCTCTGATAGAGACTCACCTTTCAGGGAAGTAAAGTGGTTTCATTCTGTCGGAAATATTGGAGGGGACTAGCTGAATTCTCTATTGAATAACTGCAACATATATTGAGTTGAATATTAGTCCAGGAGCACTCCCAGTAACTCGAATTTAAGTGGTCTCATTCAGTTGGAGATCTGGCCCTGATATTGAGTGGCTTGAAACTCAAAGATAAGTACTCTCTTTCCAAGTGAAAATTTAGGCCTGGGGGCATTGACAACATTGAGGGATTCTCATTCAATTTGGAATGTAAACTCTAGCCTCAGACTGCTATAAAGGACAATTCTGAACTCCAAATTTCTACAGAAGTTCAAAGTAGTATTATGCTCTGCCAAGGGACTTCTCTTCCAGGCACAGCTGCCTGCCAAGACTCTTGCCTGCCATGAAGATGTCTTCTTCTCAGTGATAACCTTTTGTTATTTCTCTGAAAGGACCTCTTGGCACTGAGGAGCCTATCTTCCTAGCAAAGCTGGCTTCTCAGTGCCAATAAAAATCCCTTTTGTCATTCAGACTTTTTGGGTTCACGACTTCTTTCACATTGGACCTGTGTGCCAACCAGAGGGGATTCTCATACCTCAATTCTCTACCACTAGATCCCCATTACTACTTTAGTCTTTGAAACACTTGAATACTAATTTATTTACTCCAAAGTACAAAAAAAGTTAATATTATTGAGATTGAATAGGGAATAAACCACTCCTAAGCTAATCTTTACATCCAAAAAGAGTCAGCCAGCTTGTAGTATATAATTAGCACATGCACAGTGTACTCTGATTATGTAAGTGTATTAGGATATATAAGGCCATAAAATCACAATTAAATAGATTCCAGTTTGCCCATCTACATGAGTTCTGCTCCTTCACTCCTTACCCATGATCAGGTTTTGGGCTGGTACCAAAATTGTCCAGTAAACAGGTCCATATTGTATTCCTTTCTATCCCTATTCAATTTTCCCCAAAGGTCTATCACATCTAAGTTTTTTAGGATTCTATTAACCTCCCTAATTTTGAATTATTTTGTGGTTAGATTTGTGTGTTCTGAGAGGTAAAGGTTGAGGTCCCCTACTAGTATGGTTTTGCCATCTATTTCTTCCTATAACTGGCTTAGAACCTTCTATAGGGAATAACACATGGTTACATATACTTTTATTATCCTTATTACTTCATTGTTTACAGCACTCTTTCTCAATATGGACTCTGTTCTTATCTATATATTTCTCTTTCTCTCTTTTTTTTCTTTTTGATAAAGCAATTGGGGTTGTGATTTGCCCAGGGTCACACAATTAGGATGTGTGAAGTGTCTGAGGCCAGATTTGATCTTAGGTCCTCCTGACTTCAGAGCTGGTACTCTATCTACTGAGCCACCTAGTTGTCCCATGTCATTATCTCTTTGAAAAAGATGTATTTTAACTTTTGCTTTATCTTAGACTAGAATTGCTATCCTTGCTTTTTTTACTCTGTCTGAGACATATTAAATTTTGTTCCAGCCTTTTACCTTTATTCTGTATGAGTTTTTCTGTGTCAAATGTTCTTCTTGTTAACAACATATGTTAATCTACTCTGCTATTGCCTTCTATTTTATAGGAGAATTCATCCTATTCACATTCATTATTATGATTACCAGCTTTGTATTTCATTCAATTCTATTTTCTCCCCTCTATATGTTTTTCTTCTCTCACCACTCTGTCCATAGTAGTGATTTTTTTTTTTTTACCCACCCATCTACTACCTTATTTCCTATCACTCCTCCCCCCTTCTTTTAGTAGTGTTCTTTTTAAGGCACTTCACTCACTATCTTATCTTTTGTCACTCCTGGCCCCTTCTCTTACCTTTCCCCTAGTGTTTCTGACCTTGCTTCTATCCTGCCTCTCCTTTTCTTTACTCTTTCTACTCCTAATTCTTTACAAGATTAGATAAATTTCTTTACCCACCTAAAATATTAAGTTATTCCCTCTTAGACCTCAAACTGATAAGATCAAGATTTAAACAATGCTCATCCCTCTCCCATATTTCCCTCAATTGAAATAGGTCTTTTATGCCTCTTCATGTGAATTAATTGTCCCATTTACCTTCCCTTTCCTCTTTTTCCAGTACATACCTTTTCCTACCCCTTAATGTCTTTTTGTTTGATATCATCATATCAGTATCAATGAACAACTACACCCTTACTCCAAGTCATAATTTTGTCTGCCCCACTGACAAATACAGTTCTCAAGAATTACAGATATAATTTTCTGATCTAGGGATTAAATAATATATTCTCCCCCTGTTTACCTTTATGCTTCTCTTGAGTCCTGTATTTGTAAATTAAATTTTTTTATTTAGTTCAATTTTTTTTTTTCAGTAGAAATGATTGAAAGTCTCACTTCATTGAAGATCCATTGTCTCCCCTGAAAGATGACACTGAGTACCCCTTGGTAGTTAATTCTTGGTTTTAACCCTAGGTCCCTTGCCATCTGGAATATAGTATTGCAGGCTCCCTGATCATTTATTTTAGAAGCTGCCAGATCTTAGGTAATTCTGACTATTGCTCCTTGATATTTGAATTTTGTCATGTAGATTACAGTATTTTTTCCTTGAGATTAAAGTTTGGGAGTTTTGCAGCAATGTTCTTTGGAGTTTTCCTTGTGGGATCTCTTTATGAAGGTGATTATTTCATTCTTTCAATGAGTATTTCCCCATCTGTTTCCAAACTATTGGGGCAGTTTTCCTTAATTTTCTCTTGTAGAGTGCTATCCAGGCTCTATTTTCCAAGAAGGTACTTCACATTTACTTCCAGTTTTTCATTCTTTTTTGTTTGTTTGGGTGATTCTTGCTGTCTCACAAAGTCATTACTTTTCATTTTCTCTGTTCTAGGTTTTAATGTGTGATTTTCCTTAATTATCTTTTGTATTTCTTTTTCCATTTGGTTTATTCTAATGTTTAAACAGTTGTTTTCTTCAGTTATTTTTCTCCTTCCTTTTCCAAACTGTTTACTCTCTCATGCATAGCTCTCATTTTTTTCCCACATTTTTTTCTTCTAGCTCTCTTATTTGCTTTTTGAAGTCTATTATGAGCTTTCCAAGAAGCTTCTTTGGACTTGAAACCAATTTATATTACTCTTTGAGATCTTGTCTGTGTACATTTCGTTGTCTGAGTTTGTCTGCTCTGTCACTATAGCCTTCTATGGTCAGGGCTCTTTTCTGCTTCTTGTTCATTTCTTTTGGTATTTTCTTTTTTTTAACTTTCATGATTGAGCTTTGCTCCTGGGGTAGAGGAGGCACTGTCCAAAGCTTCCTCTGAAACTCTGAACCTTGACTTTGAGCACAGGAGTCCCTTGTGTTTGCAGGCTTAGCTTTGCCTGCTCTTTTGAGAAAACAGCTTGGTTTCCCAAAATTTGCCTTCTGAGCTGGGACTGAAAGCTGTCTCACTGATTTGCTCCTCTACTAAGTCAAGACTGAGGGGCTTAGTTGCTGATTCACTGTGATTAAGACCTTCTCATTGACTTTCCCAGAGTCTGTCTGAGCTCTAATGAACATTCTTTTCACCCCAGTGAGACTGACTTTTGAAGTTTGTCCAATCTGTCAAAAAAAAAAAAAAAAAAAAAAAAAAAAAAAAGAAGTTTGTCCAATCTGTCTTGAACCGCTTAGTGATTTCATTCTGTTAAATTCTATTCAGAGGCTTGGTTTCATGTAGTTTTTGAGGGAAACTGAGAGAGCTCAAGTAGCCTCCTGGTTTTACTTTGCCATTTTAGCTCTATCCTCAAGAGTGCTGACTTTCTGGATTTTCATCCAAATCCTAACTCTATAGAAAATTTAACATATGAAAATCAATATCAAAGATTAATTTTAATGATCTCAACATGAACTAATCATTGATGTGGTCTGCATAAAAATGTATACTACATGTTACTACATAATCATCAGTAATTTCATAGCTAAAAGAATGATTGGGGCAGAGTTGAGTTTCATCTGACTCTAAAAAGCAAAAGTGTCTAGGAAAAGGTAAAAATAGTAATTATATTGCAAAACTTAGGTACAAAGGAAGAACTGATACTGGATCTTTAGAGGGAGAAGAGATGTGATGTTCTCTTTTCTAAATTTTTTATTTTTATTTTTATTTTATTTTAAAATTATAACATTTTTTGACAGTACATATGTGTAGCGAGCTATCGTCTCCAGAAGCTGCTGGATCGCTCTCTGGGAAGAGATCTGCTGTGTCTTCTACTCAAATCTCTCCGACAGATTCTTCTTCCTGTAATGAACCGTTGTCTCCAGGCAGTTGCTGTTAACTCTTGTCCAAAGAAGTGACTTCCCTTCCTGCAGAGAGCCCTGTCAAGCCTGATGCAATTCAGAGTCTTCCTCTTGAATCCTGGCTCTGAATCTCCTCCAGCTCTTATCCTTCTCCAGGCCGATCTGCTCTCTGCGCCCAGTGCTCTCTCTTTTATTCTCCCAGAGAATGGGCGTGGGATAATGCAAGGGCTTCTGGGAAGAACCACCCCAGCCAATGAGCTTGCCCCCTCTTCAAGTCAACCTGAGTTCTCACCTTGTAACCGTCCAGAAAACCTGAGTTCTCACCCAGTAATCCTAACATCTCCCCCTTTCTTTTGATTTAGAACATAGGACAGTCATGACCTTGAAACATAAATCCATCAATATGGGAAGTATTACAGATAATTACATAAATTACATAAGCATATAGTAACATAGTAACATAATACATGCTAGAAGTATATGACAAATAACATAATCAAATAATCATAAATTGAAAATTTATAAATGTCCATAAGTCCATTGTCCATTAGTCTCATCTTGTGTGAGGAAGTCCAATGATTCCTGCTGGTTTTAAAGTTCTTTAACAGTCTTTTTATTAGCCATGCTCTTTCGGTGTAAGATGTTTCTTAGATCTTCTCCTTTATTTTGAGGTCTTTCTCTTTTTCTGTCTCTCTCTGATGGACAAGGCGAATATGACTCGTTGGCACCCATTTGATTCCTTCTCCTGCTGAAGAAATACAAGCAAACCCTCTCTCCCAGGCAGTTAACCTATCTAATTACCTTCTATTTACCACTTTCTAAATCTCTTCTCATCACCTGGCAATTACATTGGAATTGTTTGCACTGGACACAGCCCTGTTGGTTTAAAAGGCCTGTATTCTCCCCAAGTGTAATCCATTTTTGCAATCTGATTGCCTTTTGACTCACTTATCAGGTAATCCCTTTCTGCCATGTGATTGCTTTTCTTCTGGTTGATTAAATCAGAGTCCTGGCCTTCTAAAGGCTCTTTGGGTGTAACATCAGCTGCCATCATGCCCCAAGTCTTTTTTGCCTGGGGCCCTGGATCTGGGCCCCTCATCCCATTTCCCTGAATTATTCTACACTCTGATGCCCAATGGAGCCCTCTGTTGCATTTTGGACATGGGGTTTTAGGTCTTCTTTCACCCTGTCTTCTCACTCTATCTCCATATTTACACTGAGCTCTTAGATGTCCAATTTTTCCACATTGAAAACATCGCCGAGTTTCTCTAGAAGGCCCTTGCCAGGAGGGACCCTGTCTTTCCACATTCATCATTGTCCGGGTGTAAAAAGCATTTGTTCCCACTGTAGCACAGCGTCTTATGATCTCCTCTAAAGGAGCATCTTTGTCTAATCCCCATATAATTCTTTTGCAAATCTCGTTGGCATTTTCCTTAGCCAGATGTCTGGTCATTATTTCTGTAGCTGAATTTTCTCCAATAGTTCTTTTGACAGCAGTTTGCAAACGTCCCACAAAATCTGCAAAAGGTTCATTGGGACCTTGCTGTATTTTAGTGAAAGCCTCTCCACGATCTTTCTGTCCAGGAAGGACACCCCAAGCTTTTATTGCAGCCTTAGCAATTTGCTCATATATTGTCATGGTATAATTAATCTGTTCCGAATTCTCTCCATACTGACCTTCACCAGCTAAGTGCTCAAAAGTGAATTGTGTGTTAACTCCTATTTCCAAATTGCATCTGACTTGAATTTTACATAATTCATGAAATTCCGCAAGCCATAATAAATTTTCTCCAGGTTCCAGACATGTCCTTGCTATGGATTTCCAATCATTCGGGGTTAGGACTTCATAAGACAAACCATCTAGTAACATTTTGACATAAGCTGATGTAGCCCCATAAAGGGTACAACCTTTTTTCAAATCCTTAATTTTATTCAAATCTAAAGGTGCATATCTTCTCCTTTTTTTACCTACAGAGTCAGTATTTTCAATCACAGGATATGCATGTATAAAATCACTTATATCCTGTCCTTCTCTCTTAGCTTTAACCAATGCTTTTTCTAATCTTGTCATAGGCTTAGGCTTCTTCACAGGCAATTCTGTTTGTGTTTCTGCCTCTTCCCCTCTTTCTTCCTCCATCTCTGAAGGTGGGGTTGATGTGGGCCTGTCAATAATCTGTTCTCTAGGCAGGGTTGAAGCTTCTTCAAGAGAATCATACCATAATTCCTCATTTAAATCCTCTTGCTCTAGGGAAAGATCTTGATCTTTCCTTTTTTCCTCACACTTCCTCCTCTGTTCATTTTTAGAACTTTTCCTTCTCCTACAACTTGCTTGATAGTTTAAGGCTAATTGAACTATGTTGTAGATATAAAATACTTCTGCAGAAATTGAACGAGGCCCATTTTTTGCTTGAAATTCTTTCATTTCATATCCCACTAGCTTCCATTTATCTACATCTATCTTTTCTTCCTCTAAGAACCAAGGAGATGTGCGTCTTAATGCAGCCAAGAGTTTAGCAATCTGTACCCAGGTTACAAGTAAACTCTGCTCCTCAATTATGTTGATTATACTCTCTATAGTACCACTCCTGAATGGGGGTGGAGCTGAGGTTTCTTCTGGGGCTGGGGATGAGTCGGCTGAGGTCCAGGGATTGAATATAGCTAACATCTGCCCCATTTCAGCTATAAGAGATTCCTGGTTTAGCCCTTAACAAGTTAAGTTCCTTATTTATCTATTAGCACGCTCACTTAATCTTTAACAAAGTTTCCTCGTTACTCACGGTTCTGGGTCAGAGAGACTGAGATCTAGATCGGAAGCTTTTCCACTGGAATCAGGACCGTGTCTGTCCCTGTTCGGGCGCCAAAATGCGAAGGTCTGGTCTAGCTCCTCTTGTCAGGATAAGCAAAAGTCCTTGCCCCACGTGTGGACGCCAATTGTAGCGAGCTATCGTCTCCAGAAGCTGCTGGATCGCTCTCTGGGAAGAGATCTGCTGTGTCTTCTACTCAAATCTCTCCGACAGATTCTTCTTCCTGTAATGAACCGTTGTCTCCAGGCAGTTGCTGTTAACTCTTGTCCAAAGAAGTGACTTCCCTTCCTGCAGAGAGCCCTGTCAAGCCTGATGCAATTCAGAGTCTTCCTCTTGAATCCTGGCTCTGAATCTCCTCCAGCTCTTATCCTTCTCCAGGCCGATCTGCTCTCTGCGCCCAGTGCTCTCTCTTTTATTCTCCCAGAGAATGGGCGTGGGATAATGCAAGGGCTTCTGGGAAGAACCACCCCAGCCAATGAGCTTGCCCCCTCTATCAAGTCAACCTGAGTTCTCACCTTGTAACCGTCCAGAAAACCTGAGTTCTCACCCAGTAATCCTAACACATATGCATGGGTAATTTTTTACAACATAATCCCTTGCACTTACTTCTATTCAGATTTTTTCCCTTCCTCCCCCAACCCCCTCCCCCAGATGGCAAGCAGTCTTATATATGTTAAATATATTACAGTATATTCTAGATACAATATATGTGTGTAGAACCGAATTTTTTGTTGCACAGGAAGAATTGGATTCAGAAGGTAAAAATAACAGTTTACACTCATTTCTCAGTGTTCCTTTTCTGGATGTAGCTGATTCTGTCCCATCATTAATCAAATGGAATTGGATTAGCTCTTCTCTATGATGAAGAAATCCACTTCCATCAGCATACATCCTCGTACAGTATCATTGTTGAAGTGCATAATGATCTTCTGGTTCTGCTCGTTTCACTCAGCATCAGTTTCTCAAAGCCTCTCTGTATTTCTCCTGTTGGTCATTTCTTATAGAACAATAATATTCCATAACATTCATATACCATAGTTTACCCAACCATTCTCCAATTGATGGACATCCATTCATCTTCCAGCTTCTAGCCACTATGAAAAGGGCTGCCACAAACATTTTGGCACATACAGGTCCCTTTCCCTTCTTTAGTAGTTCCTTGGGGTATAAGCCCAGTAGTAGTATGGCTGGGTCAAAGGGTATGCACATTTTGATAACTTTTTGGGCATAATTCCAGATTGCTCTCCAGAATGGTTGGATTCTTTCACAACTCCACCAACAATGCATCAGTGTCCCAGTTTTCCCACAGCCCCTCCAACATTCATCATTATTTGTTCCTGTCATATTAGCCAATCTGACAGGTGTGTAATGATACCTCAGAATTGTCTTAATTTGCATTTCTCTGATCAATAGTGATTTGGAACACTCTTTCATATGAGTGGAAATAGTTTTAATTTCATCATCTGAAATCTTCTCTAAATTGTAATCATTCTCTTGGTGCAGGTTTCTTGGGAAGCTTCTGGAGGCAGCTTTAGTTTCAGTTCAGTTCAATAGTCCCAAATGCAGCCAGGAGTTAAATTCCAACTCCTTTATTGTCTCCTTCAAGTCTTATCTCCTTCCTTGGGCTCAGCTAGTTTTCTGGAGGCCTTCCTCTCTCCTTGGTTCCCAAGAACTCTTGTTTGAATTTCTCCAGCCAGCACAAAAGTGGAATTGGGAATGAATCTTGACTCTGAATCAACTGAAGTTCTCCTTGGCTCTCTCCTGAAGTTCTATGAACTTCTCCTGAAGTTCTAAGAGTTTCTCACTTACATGTTCCACACTGAGTATACACCAATCATTATATCACAAGGAAAACATTATTTGTTGTAGTATTAAATCAATGCTAAATTAGATTTAACTATGTCTCCTCAATTCCACTTGGTACCTTGTTTCAAGTTCTGGCCAATAACATCTCCTTGTAGGGTCAGATTAATCATACTGAATTAGATAATTATTGTCTCTATTCATTCCAGTGACTTAGCACCTTGTAAGAATCCTAACATCTCCCCCTTTCTTTTGATTTAGAACATAGGTGGTCATGACCTCCCTGACTTCTCAAGGAGGCGAGAACCCAAAAAAAGAAGGTGATCACTCCTTCCCCAACTGCTCAAAAAAAAAGTGAAAACATAATTAAAAAGGAGGTAGTCACACTCTCCCTGATTTCTCAGGGAGATGAAAACATCAAAGGAAATGGGAAATCAAATCAGATTAGCAGATTTCTGAAGGGGCTCACTTGAAACAGTTATACATAAATCCATCAATATGGGAGGTATTACACATAATTACATAAATACATAAGCACATAGCAATATAACACAGGCTAGAAATGATGTAACAAGTAACATGAATCAACATGAGGAATTTATACATATCCATAAGTCCTAGAAATAGTCCAAAAGGAATCCATTGTCCATTGGTTCATGTGCTAGGAATCCAATAATTCCTGAAAGCTTTGAAGTCCTACAATAGTCTCATCAACAATTTTTCATCTCAAGGAATCTAGTGATTTCTGCTGGTTTTCAAGTCCTTTAACACTCTTATCTTGTGTTAGAGAATCCAATGTTTCCTTCAGATTTTGTTCTTAGGTCTCCTTTGCTTCCATATTTTTCTCTTTTTCTGTCTCTGATGGACAAGGCGAATATGACTTGTTGGTACCATCTGATTCCTTCTCCATCTGAAGAAATACAAGCAAACTCTCTTTCCCAGGCAGTTAACCTATCTAATTCCCTTCTATTTACCACTATCTAAATCTCTTCTCATCATCTGGCAATTACATTGGAGCTGTTTGCACTGGACACTGCCCTGTTGGTTTAAAAAACCTGTATTCTCCCCAATTGCAATCCCTTTCTGCCATCTGATTGCTTTTTGGCTGACTGATCAGATGATCCCTTTCTGCCTTGTGATTGCTTTTCTGATGGTTGATCACATCAGAGTCCTGATCTTCTAAAGACTCTTTGGATGTAACCTCAGCTGCCATCATGCCCCACCTATCTTTTGATTGAGGTCTTGGAGCTGTGCCCCATCTCTCATTTCCATGAGTCAATCTACATTCTGAGACCCAGGAGAAGTCCTTGTGGCATTTTGGACATAGGTTTTTAGATCTTCTCTCACCCTGTCTTCTCACTCTATCTCCATATCCACACTGAGCTCTTAGATGTGTAACTTTTCTACATTGAAAACATTGACGAGTTTCTCTAGAAGTCCCTTGCCAGGAGGGATCCTGTTTTTCCATGTTCATCATAGTATGACTATAATAAGCATTTGTGCCCACTGTAGCATAGAGTCTTATGATCTTCTCTAAAGCAACATCTTTGTGTAGTCCACATATAATTGTTTTGCAAATCTCATTGGTATTTTCCATAGCCAAATCTCTGGTCATTATTTCTGTAGCTGCATTCTGTCCAATAGTTCTTGTGACAGCAGTTTGCAGACCTTCCACAAAATCTACAAAAGGTTTATTGGGACCTTGCTCTATTTTTGTGAAGGCTTCCCCTCGATCTTTCTGTCCGGGGAGGGAACCCCAAGCTTTTATTGCAGTCTTAGAAATTTGCTCATACACTGTTATGGGATAATTAATCTGTTCTGAATTCTCTCCATACTGACCACCTGCTAGTTGGTCAAAAGTGAATTGTGTGTTAACTCCTGTTTGCCTATTGCATCTGACTTGAATCCTACATAATTCATGATATTCTGAATGCCACAACAAGTTTTGTCCGGGTTCTAAACATATCCTTTCTATGGATTTCCAATCACTCCGGGTTAACATTTCATAAGCCAAACTATCTAATAACATTTTAACATAGAAAGATGTAGCCCCATAAAAAGTGCAACCTTTTTTTTTTCCCCCCAAATTCTTAATTTTATCCAAATCAAAAGGAGTGTATCTTCTCCTTTTTTGACCTGAAGAGTCAAGCTCTTCAATCACTGGGTAGGCATCTATAAAATCAGATATATACTCTCCTTCATTTTTTGCCTTAACCAATACTTTTTCTAATCTCATAGGCTGATTATTAGGTAGTTCTGTTTGTGTTATTGCTCCCTCCCCTCCTCCTTCTTCCTTCATTCATGAAGGTTTAATTGAGGGAGGAGGAGATGGGAAATGCTCCTGTTGTGAAGTGCCATACTCAGAATTATACTTAATTCCATTCTTATGTGAATTATCCTTTTCACCTAGTATTTTTGGCACTTCCCCCTCTTGCTCTTTCTTCTTTTTCCTTATTCTATAACTTATATAATTTCCTAAAGTCAGTTGTATTAAATTGTATGTATTAAGTATGTCTTTGGAAATTGACTCAGGTTCATTTTTGTTGTAGTATTGACAAAGTTGCTCCCTTACTAATTTCCATTACTCTAGATCTAATTCTTTTTCCATAGAGAACCAAGGTGATATATACTGCACAGTTTCTAAAAGTTCAGTGATCTGCCCCAAAATCATAATTAATCCTTGCCTTTTCATAAGCTTGACAATGCTCTCCAAACAATTTCCTTGAACAGAAGGCTGTCTTCTAAAAAATTGCCCCATTTCCTTGGCAAGAGAGACTGGAGAAATTATCCAGAGTGGATAAAGAGATCAAATCATTGAGAAACAAAATTAGTGAATTGGAAAATGTAAACAACTCCAAGGAAAACAGGATTTGTGAGCTGGAAAAAGAAATCAGCTCTCTAAAAAATAAAATGGATAAAATGGAAAAAAAATTCCATAGAAGAAAAAAACTCACTTACAAACACAATTGGACAATTACAAAATGGTATAAAAAAAGTGAGTGAAGAAAATACATCGCTGAAAATTAGACTCGAACAAGTAGAAATGAATGACTGAAGGAGAAACCAAGAAGTAGTCAAGCAAAACCAGAGAAATGAAACAGTTGAAAAGAATGTCAACTACCTTATTAGAAAGACAACAGACCTGGAAAATAGATCCAGGAGAGACAATTTGAGAATAATCAGACTCCCTGAAAAATGTGAGGAAAAAAAAAGAGCCTGGATACTATTTTCGAAAAAATTATCAAAGAGAATTGCCCAGATGTTTTGGAAACAGAGGGTAAAATAGACATTGAAAAAAAATTTATCAATCACCTACTGAAAGGGACCCTAAAATCAAAACGCCAAGAAATATAGTGGCCAAGTTCAAGAACCATCAGACAAAGGAAAAAATACTGGAAGCTGCTAGAAAAAAGCAATTCAGATATGGAGGAGCCACAATAAGGATAACCCAGGATCCAGAAGTGTCCACATTAAAAGAACAAGGGCCTGGAACATGATATTCCAAAAGGCTAAGGAACTTGGTATGCAGCCAAGAATAACTTACCCAGCAAAAATGAGCATTGTTTTCCAGGGAAGAAGATGGACATTTAACGAAATAAATGAATTCCATCTATTCTTGATGAAAAAAGCAGACCTACATAAAATGTTTGATCATCATATACAGAACTCAAGAGATTTCTAAAAATGTAAAAAGAAATCTTGAGAACTATACATCTGCCATAAAAATATGTAAAAAACATATGAATAATTTGTCCTAGAAACTGGAGGTGGAATATCATAAAAAAGTGTAGAGTGGTGGTACTACATCTCATGAAGAGGCAAAGTTAACCTATTATATCTCAGAGAAAGAAAGGAGGGAAATGAACATAGTGTGTATCAATAGACATATTCGATTTATGGTGAAAATTCTTCCACCTCATTGAAAAGTGAGAGGGAAGGGGTAAGCTAAGGGGAAGGGAATGCAGAAATTGTGAGGAAAAGGGGTAAAATAAGGGGAGGAACTTTAAGGTGGGGGAGGGATACTAAAAAGGGAGGGCTGTGAAAAGCAAGTGGTGTTTACAAGTTTAATATTAGGTAGGGGGGTAAGAGGGAAGGAAAGGAGAAAAGCATAAGCAGGGGTTAATAGGATGGAAAACAATATAGAATTAGTCATTCTAAACATAAATGTGAATGGGGCAAACTGCCTCATAAAGAGGAAGCAGTTAGCACACTGGATTAAAAGTCATAATCCTACTATATATTGTTTATAGGAAACATACCTGAAACAGGGTGATACATTCAAATTAAAAGTATAAGGGTGGAGCAGAATCTACTATGCTTCAGGCAAAGCCAAAAAAGCAGGGGTAGCCATCCTCATCTCAGATCAAGTAAAAACAAAAATTGATCTAATTAAAAGAGATAAGGAAGGGCATTATATTCTGCTAAAGGGTAGCATCAATAATAAAGCAGTATCAATATTAAACATATATGCACCAAGTGGTGCAGCATCTAAATTCTTAAAAGAGTAATTAAGAGAGCTGCAAGAAGAAATAGACAGCAAAATTATAATAGTGGGAGATCTCAACCTTGCACTCTCAGAATTAGATAAATCAAACCACAAAATAAATAAGAAAGAAGTCAAAGAGGTAAATAGAATACTAGAAAAGTTTGATATGATAGGTCTTTTGCAAAAGCCAGATGGAGACAGAGAGGAGTATACTTTCTTTTAAGCAGTTCATGGAACCTATACAAAAATTGATCATATACTAGGGCATAAAAACCTCAAAATCAAATGCAGTAAGGCAGAAATAGTAAATGTATCATTTTCAGACCACAATGCAATCAAAATTATATTTAATAAAAAGCCAGGGGAAAATAGAACAAAAAATAATTGGAAACTAAATAATCTTATACTAAAGAATGATTGGTTAAAGCAGCAAATCATAGACATAATTAATAACTTCACCCAAGAAAATGACAATAATGAGACTTCATACCAAAATGTGTGGGATACAGCCAAAGCAGTAATAAGGGGAAGTTTTATATCTCTAGAGGCCTACTTGCATAAAATTGAGAAAGAGAGGGCCAACGAATTGGGCTTACAACAAAAATTGCTAGAAAAGGAACAAATTAAAAACCCCCAGACAAACACAAAACTTGAAATTCAAAAAATAAAAGGTGAGATTAATAAAATTGAAAGTAAAAAACTATTGAATTAATTAATAAAACTAAGAGTTGGTTTTATGAAAAAAACCGACAAAATAGACAAACCCTTAGTAAACCTGATTAAAAAAAGGAAAGAGAAAAAGCAAATTGTTATTCTTGAAAATGAAAAGGGAGAACTCACCGATAATGAAGAGTAAATTAGAACAATAGTTAGGAGCTACTTTGCTCAACTTTATGCCAATAAATTCGATAACTTAAATGAAATGGAAGACCTTCAAAAATATAGCTTGCCAAGATTAACAGAGGAAGAAGTTGTCTAAATAGTCCCATCTCCGAAAGAGAAATAGAACAAGCTATTAACCAACTCCCTAAGAAAAAATCCCCAGGATCAGATGGATTTACATATGAATTCTACCAAACATTTAAAGAACAACTAACTCCAGTGCTACATAAACTATTTGAAAAAATAGGGATTGAAGGAGTCCTACCAAATTCCTTTTATGACACAGACATGGTACTGATACCTAAACCAGGTAGATTGAAACCTGAGAAAGAAAACTATAGACCAATTTCCTTAATGAATATTGATGCTAAAATCTTAAATAAGATATTAGGAAAAAGACTCCGGAAAATCATCCCCAGGATAATACACTATGACCAAGTGGGATTTATACCAGGATATAGGACTGGTTTAATATTAGGAAAACTATTAGTATAATTGACCATGTTAATAAAAAAAATTAATAAAAACCATATGATCATCTCAATAGATGCAGAAAAAGCATTTGATAAAATCCAACTTCCATTCCTACTAAAAACGCTTGAGAGTATAGGAATAAATGGACTATTCCTTAAAATAATATATTTAAAACCATCAGTAAACATCATATGTCATGGCGATAAACTAGAACTTTTCCCTGTAAGATCAGGAGTGAAACAAAGTTGCCCACTATCACCATTACTATTCAATATAGTACTAGAAATGCAAGCCTCGGCAATAAGAGCTGAGAAAGAGATTCAAGGAATTTGAGTAGCAAATGAGGAAATCAAACTATCACTCTTTGCAGATGACATGATGGTATACTTAGAGAAAGACAAAGACTCTGCTAAAAAGCTATTAGAAATAATTCAGAATTTTAGCAAAGTTGCAGGATACAAAATAAATCCAAATAAATCCTCAACATTTTTATACATTACCAACACAATCCAACAGCAAGAGATACAAAGAGAAATTCCATTCCAAACAAATGTTGAGAATATAAACTATTTGGGAATATATCTACCAAAGAAAAGTCAGGAATTATATGATCAAAATTACCAAACACTTGCCACAAAAATAAAGTCAGATTTAAATAATTGGAAAGACATTCAATGCTCTTGGATAGGCCAAGCAAATATAATTAAGATGACAATACTCCCTAAACTAATCTATTTATTTAGTGCTATACCAATCAGACTCCCAAGAAACTCTTTTAATGACCTAGAAAAGATAACAACAGAATTCATATGGAACAACAAAAGGTCGAGAATTTCTTTTTTTTTTTTTTAATTTTTTATTATATATATATATATATATATATATTTTTTATAATATTATCCCTTGTATTCATTTTTCCAAATTATCTCTCCCTCCCTCTATTCCCTCCCCCCGATGACAGGAAATCCCATACATTTTACATGTGTTACAATATAGTCTAGATACAATACATGTGTGTGAATATCATTTTCTTGTTGCACAGTAAACATTAGATTCCGAAGGTACATACAACCTGGGCAGACAGATATTAGTGCTTACAATTTACATTCACTTCCCAGTGTTTCTTCTCTGGGTGTAGCTACCTCTGTCCATCATTGATCAACTGGAGGTGATTTGGTTTTTCTTTATGTTGAAGATTTCCACTTCCATCAGAATACATCCTCATACAGTATTTTTGTTGAAGTGTACAGTGATCTTCTGGTTCTGCTCATTTCACTCAGCATCAGTTGATTTAAGTCTCTCCAGGCCTCTCTGTATTCCTCCTGCTGGTCATTACTTACAGAGCAATATTCCATAACCTTCATATACCATAATTTACCCAACCATTCTCCAACTGATGGACATCCATTCATCTTCCAGTTTCTAGCTACTACAAAAAGAGCTGCCACAAACATTTGGGCACATATAAGTCTCTTTCCGCTCTTTAGTATTTCTTTGGGATATAAGCCCAGTAGTAGCGCTGCTGGGTCAAAGGGTATGTACAGTTTGATAACTTTTTGGGCATAATTCCAGATTGCTCTCCAGAATGGCTGGATTCTTTCACAACTCCACCAGCAATGTATTAGTGTCCGAGTTTCCCCACATCCCCTCCAACATTTGTCATTATTTGTTCCTGTCATCTTAGCCAATCTGACAGGTGTGTAGTGGTATCTCAGAGTGGTCTTAATTTGCATTTCTCTGATCAGTAGTGATTTGGAACACTCTTTCATGTGAGTGGATATAGTTTCAATTTCTTCCTCTGAGAATTGTCTGTTCATATCCTTTGACCATTTATCAATTGGAGAATGGTTCGGTTTCTTATAAATTAGGGTCAGTTCTCTATATATTTTGGAAATGAGACCTTTGTCAGAACCTTTGTTTTTAAAAATATTTTCCCAATTTGTTACTTCCCTTCTAATCTTGTTTGCATTAGTATTATTTGTACAGAAACTTTTTAGTTTGATGTAATCAAAATCTTCTATTTTGTGATCAATAATGATCTCTAGTTCTCCTCTGGTCATAAATTCCTTCCTCCTCCACAAGTCTGAGAGGTAGATTATCCTCTGTTCCTCTAATCTATTTATTATCTCCCTCTTTATGCCTAAATCATGGACCCATTTTGATCTTATCTTGGTATATGGTGTTAAGTGTGGATCCATATCTAATTTCTGCCATACTAATTTCCAGTTTTCCCAACAGTTTTTTCCGAATAATGAATTTTTATCCCTAATGTTGGAATCTTTGGGTTTGTCAAAGATTAGATTGCTATAGATGTACCCTTTTTTGTCCTTTGTATCTAATCTGTTCCACTGATCTACCGGTCTATTTCGTAGCCAATACCAAATGGTTTTGGTGACTGCTGCTATATGATATAGCTTTAGATCAGGTACACTTAGACCACCTTCCTCTGAGTTTTTTTTTTTTTTTTCATTAGTTCCCTTGCAATTCTCGACCTTTTATTCTTCCATATGAATTTTGTTGTTATTTTTTCTAGGTCATTGAAATAGTTTCTTGGGAGTCTGATTGGTATAGCACTAAATAAATAGATTAGTTTGGGGAGTATTGTCATCTTTATTATATTCGCTCGGCCTATCCAAGATCACTGAATGTCTTTCCAATTATTTAAATCTGATTTTATTTTTGTTGTAAGTGTTTTGTAATTTTTCTCATATAATTCCTGACTTTTCTTTGGTAGATGGATTCCCAAATACTTTATACTCTCAACATTTGTTTGGAATGGGATTTCTCTTTGTATCTCTTGCTGTTGCATTTTGTTGGTGATATATAAAAATGCCGAGGATTTATGTGGATTTATTTTGTATCCTGCCACTTTGCTGATATTTTGAATTATTTCTAGTAGCTTTTTAGCAGAGTCTTTGGGGTTCTCTAAGTATACCATCATGTCATCTGCAAAAATGATAGTTTAATTTCCTCATTTCCTACTCTAATTCCTTGAATCTCTTTCTCGACTCTTATTGCCGAGGCTAGCGTTTCTAGTACTATATTGAATAGTAATGGTGATAGTGGGCAACCTTGTTTCACTCCTGATCTCACTGGGAAAGGTTGCAGTTTATTTCTATTGCATATTATGCTTACTGAAGGTCTTAAATATATGCTCCTGATTATTCTAAGGAATAGTCCATTTATTCCTATACTCTCAAGAGTTTTTAGTAGGAATGGATGTTGGATTTTGTCAAATGCTTTTTTTGCATCTATTGAGATGATCATATGGTTCTTATTAATTTGATTATTAATATGGTCAATTATATTAATAGTTTTCCTAATATTAAACCAGCCCTGCATTCTTGGAATAAATCCTACTTGATCATAGTGTATTATCCTGGAGATGATTTTCTGAAGTCTTTTTGCTAATATCTTATTTAAGATTTTACCATCAATATTCATTAAGGAGATTGGTCTATAATTTTCTTTCTTAGTTTTCGATCTACCTGGTTTAGGTATCAGTACCATGTCTGTGTCATAAAAGGAGTTTGGTAGAACTCCTTCATCCCCTATTTTTTCAAATAATTTATATAACATTGGGGCTAATTGTTCTTTAAATGTTTGGTAGAATTCACATGTGAATCCATCTCGCCCTGGGGATTTTTTCCTGGGGAGTTGATTAATAGCTTGTTCTATTTCTTTTTCTGAAATGGGACTATTTAAGCAATTTATCTCCTCCTCTGTTAATCTAGGGAGCCTATATTTTTGGAGTAAGTCATCCATTTCACTTAAGTTATCAAATTTATTGGCATAAAGTTGGGCAAAGTAACTCCTTATTATTTCTCTAATTTCCTCTTCATTGGTGGAAAGATCCCCCTTTTCATTTGTAAGACTATCAATTTGATTTTCCTCTTTCTTTTTTTTGATCAAATTTACCAAAGGTTTATCTATTTTATTGGCTTTTTCATAAAACCAACTCTTGGTTTTATTTATTAATTCAATAGGTTTTTTACTTTCAATATTATTGATTTCTCCTTTTAATTTTTGTATTTTCAGTTTAATTTTTGGTTGGGGGTTTATAATTTGGTCTTTTTCTAGCCTTTTAAGTTGTAAGCCCAATTAATTAATCTTCTCTTTCTCTATTTTCTTCAAATAAGCCTCTAAAGATATAAAATTTCCCCTTATTACTGTTTTAGCTGCATCCCAAAGATTTTCGTATAATGTCTCATCATTGTCATTATCTTGGGTGAAATTGTTAATTGTTTCTATAATTTGCTCTTTCACCCAGTCATTCTTTAAGATGAGATTATTCAGTTTCCAATTACTTTTTGGTCTATTTATCCCTAACTTTTTACTGAATGTAGCTTTTATTGCATTGTGATCTGAGAAGAAAGCATTTATTATTTCTGCCTTCCTACATTTAATTTTGAGATCTTTATGTCTTAATATATGGTCTATTTTTGTATAGGATCCATGAACTGATGAGAAGAAAGTATATTCCTTTCTATTGCCATTCAGCTTCCTCCAAAGGTCTATCATACCTAGTTTTTCTAATGTTCTATTTACTTTTTAAATTTCTTTCTTGTTTGTTTTGTGGTTTGATTTGTCTAAATCTGAGAGTGCAAGGTTGAGATCTCCCACTATTATAGTTTTACTGTCTATTTCTTCTTGCAATTCTCTTAACTTTTCTTTTAGAAAGTTAGATGCTATACCACTTGGTGCATATATGTTTAGTATTGATATGGCTTCATTATTTATGCTACCTTTCAGCAGGATATAGTTTCCTTCCTTATCTTTTTTAACGAGATCTACTTCTGCTTTTGCTTGATATGAGATAAGGATAGCTACCCCTGCTTTTTTGGCTTTACCTGAAGCATAATAGGCTCTGTTCCAACCTTTTACCTTTACTCTGTATGTATCTCCCTGCTTTAAGTGTGTTACCTGTAGACAACATATTGTAGGGTTCTGCTTTTTGATCCAATCTGCTATCCATCTCCGTTTGATGGGATCCTTCATCCCATTTACATTTACAGTTAAAATTACTAATTCTGTATTTCCTGCCATCATATTATCCCCAGATTATGCTTTTTTCCCTTGGTCCCCCTGATCCCCCTCCCCGATATTTAATTTACAGACCCCCCTTGTGACGCGCAACCCTCCCTCTTTTTTTTTTTTTTTAGTATCCCTCCCCCCTCCCTCCAAGTCCCTTCACTTATTCTCCTTTTCCTTTTCCCTTTTCCTCTCCCCCCTTTTTATTGAGGTGAGAGAAAATTCTCTGAAAAACAAATATGTTAATTATTTACTCTTTGAGCCTCTCCTGATGAGAGTAAGATTCACACAATGATTCTCCCCCTCACTAAGTTCCCTCAGATATGGTGTATTTTCTATGCCTTTTCCTGGGATGTAGTTTCCCTCTTTTTATCATTCCTTCCCCTTTTTCTTAATCGACCCCCTTCCCTTTACTACACCCCCCTTTTTTTCTTTTATATCAGTAAAATCAAATTATCCTTGAGTACTTTTTATATACCCACAACAGAGTTACAGT
This sequence comes from Sminthopsis crassicaudata, assembly GCF_048593235.1. Taxonomy (NCBI): domain Eukaryota; kingdom Metazoa; phylum Chordata; class Mammalia; order Dasyuromorphia; family Dasyuridae; genus Sminthopsis; species Sminthopsis crassicaudata. The sequence continues at coordinate 484,268,454 of NC_133619.1, read as the reverse complement.
TCTCAAGGGTTCTGTGTACCTTTTTCTGTTTCTCTTCAGTCTTGTGGATGTAGATCAAATTTTTTGTTTAAGTCTGGTTTTTTTCTTAGAAACGTATAGAATTCCTTTGTTTCATTGAATGACCATCTTCTTCCATGGAAAAAGATGCTAAACTTAGCTGGGTATTTCATTCTTGGTTGCAGTCCTTGATCTTTTGCCTTACGGAATATCAGGTTCCAGACCCTTCTATCTTTTAATGTGGAGGCAGCCAGATCTTGGGTGGCCCTTATTGTGGCACCTTGGTATTTAAATTGTTTTTTTCTAGCTGCTTGCAGGATTTTCCCCTTTGTGTGGTAATTCTGCAGCTTAGCCACTATATTCCGTGGTGTTCTTTTTTTAGGGTCTATTTCAGAAGGAGTTCGATGAATTCTTTCCACATCTACTTTCCCTTCTGTTTCTATTATCTCTGGACAGTTCTCTTTGATAATTTCCTGTAAAATAGAATCTAGGCTCTTTTTTTGGTCATAGTTTTCTGGAAGTCCAATGATCCACAGATTATCTCTCCTAGATCTATTTTCCAGGTCTATAGATTTTCCCAGTAAGTATTTGACGTTGTTCTCAAGCTTCTCTTTTTTGTTTTGTTTTGTTTGACTGATTCTTGGGTTCTCTATGAATCATTCATTTCTATTCGTTCCATCCTGACTTTTAAGGAGTTATTTTCTTCTTTCACAGTTTTTAGTTCTTTTTGTAAATGCCCAATTTCGTTTTTAAATGAATTATTTTGCTCTATTGAATTTTTTTCCCTTTCCCTAATTTTTTTTGAGAATTATTTTCTTTTTCCAATTCAGAAATTCTATTTTCTTGAGACTTTTTTATCTTTTCCAATTCAGAAATCCTACTTTCCTGTGTTTTTTTAACCTTTTCTAATTCATAAATTTTGTTTCCCTGCATCTCCTGTGAATTCTTTATTTTTTCCAACTCCAATTTCAGGACGTTGTTATTCTCTATCATAGCTTCCCTTTCCTTTCCCCATTTTTCTTCAAACTCCCTTAATTTTTTAAGAGTCTCTTCTAGGAGAGGGTTATGTGATGGCTGGCAGGAATCGTTCCCCTTTAGTTTGTTATCTGCTGACTCTCTGCTGTTAACTTCCTCGGGGTTGCATACCCGCTCTTTCTCTGTGTAGTAGGAATCTATGGTTTTTTTGGCTTTTTTGCTCATGATTAAAAAATCTTTTGGGGTCTGTCCCTCGGGTAGGAAATTATTTATTTACTTCTTTACCAGCTTCTTCCCAAACCGGATGGATGCAGCGGCTCTTGTGCCTGAGCTAAGATAGAGCTCTGGGAGAGAGTTCCCCACCCCCTCCCTGGAAGTGCCTCAGAGGTGATTAGCACTGCTGTGCCCCAAGGGCGCTGAACAGTAAAGGCAGCACAAAGCCCAGCCTATGCGTCCTGGTGGCGCGTAGATGTCTGCAGCAGGTGACTGAAAAGCCCCTGTGCTCAAAGTGGAAGTGTCTGCCAGAAACCGCGGTCCCTAGTTCAAAGGTTCTGCTTCTCTGGGACTTCCTGGAGCTGAGTTCCACTCCCTCCAGCTAAGCTAGGCAGTGTGTGTTGCCTTGGGCCATACACGCCCACTTGTCAATCTCTTAACTATTCTCAGGAGGTAGCTGAGGCCACACCCCCCTGGTGCCGAGATCTGCTGAGTCACCTCCAGGATCCGTGGAAAATCTAATTTGAATTTTTAAAGTATTTTTGCTTTCTCTTCTGAGCTGCTAAATAATTAGCAGAGAAGAGCTAACAGTCTGTGCCAGATTCCTTTATCTCAGTGGCTTCTCTGATCCCAGAGCCCTTCCCAGCGCAATGGGCAGAGTATGCTAGCACCCAGCCGTCTGTGCTGGCCTCTCTTCTTCCTCCCCTGGGGACTGACCTTTTCTGTGGAAACTCCAGATTCTCTTAAGCTGGTAAGTCGTGCTTCCAGTCCTTGTGGTATCTATCAGTCCTGGGCTTATTTTGAGGCTTAATTTATCTAGTTGGTTATGAGGGAGTGAGGACGTTCACTGAGTCATGTGTTTCTTCTCCGCCATCTTGGCTCCGCCCAAAAGGTCGAGAATTTCAAGGGAAGTAATGAAAAAAAAATTAAATGAATGTGGTCTAGCTGTATGTGAGCTAGAACTATATTATAAAGCAACAGTCACCAAAACCATTTGGTATTTTCTAAGAAATAGACTAGTTGATCAGTGGCATAGGTTAGTTTCACAGGCAAGATAGTGAATAAAAATAGCAATCTAGTGTTTGACAAACCCAAAGATCCCAAATTTGGGGATAAGAATTCATTATTTGACAAAAACTGCTGGGAAAGCTGGAAATTAGTATGGCAGAAACTTGGCATGGACCCACATTTAACACCACATACTAACGTAAGATCAAAATGGGTCCAAAATTTAGGCATAAAGATTGAAATCATAAATAAATTGGAGGAACATGGGATGGTTTACCTCTCGGACTTGTGGAGGAGGAAGGAGTTTGTGTCCAAGGGAGAACTAGAGAACATTATTGATCACAAAACAGAAAATTTTGATTACACCAAATTAAAAAGTTTCTGCACGAACAAAACTAATGCAAACAAGATTAGAAGGGAAGTAACAAATTGGGAAAACATTTTTACAGTTAAAGGTTCTGATAAAGGCCTCATCTCCAATATATACAGAGAATTGACTTTAATTTATAAGAAATCAAGCCATTCTCCAATTGATAAATGGTCAAAAGATATGAACAGACAATTTTCAGATGATGAAATTAAAACTATTTCCACTCATATGAAACAGTGTTCCAAATCACCATTGATCAGAGAAATGCAAATTAAGACAACTCTGGGATATCATTACACACCTGTCAGATTGGCTAAGATGACAGGAACAAATAATGATGAATGTTGGAGGGGATGTGGGAAAACTGGGACACTGATGCATTGTTGGTGGAGTTGTGAAAGAATCCAACCATTCTGGAGAGCAATCTGGAATTATGCCCAAAAAGTTATCAAAATGTACATACCCTTTGAGTACTACTGGGCTTATATCCCAAGGAAATACTAAAAAAGGGAAAGGGACCTGTATATGCCAAAATGTTTGTGGCAGCCCTTTTCATAATGGCTAGAAACTGGAAAATGAATGGATGTCCATCATTTGGAGAATGGTTGGTTTAATTATGGTATATGAATGTTATGGAATATTATTGTTCTGTAAGAAATGACCAACAGGAGGAATACAGAGAGGCTTTGAGAAACTTACATCAACTGATGCTGAATGAAACGAGCGGAACTAGGGGATCATTATACACTTCAACAATGATACTATATGAGGATGTATTCTGATGGAAGTGGATATCTTCAACATAGAGAAGAGCTAATACAATTCCAATTGATCAATGATGTACAGAATCAGCTACATCCAGAAAAGGAACACTGGGAAATGAGTGTAAACTGTGAGCATTGATTTTTTTGTTTTGTTTTGTTTCTCTTCCCATATTATTTTTACCTTCCAAATTCAATCCTTCCTTTGCAACAACAACAACAAAATTTGGTTCTGCACATATATATTGTACCTAGGATATACTATAAAATATTTAATATGTATGGGAATCCCTGCCATCTATGGGAGGGGGTGGAGGAAAGGAGGGAAAAACTTGGAACAGAAAGGAGTACAAGGGATAATGTTGTAAATAAAAAAAAAAATTACCTATGCATATGTACTGTCAAATAAAATGTTATATTTATAAAAATTAACAAAAAATAAAAAAATATTAAAAACAAAATTTGCCCAATTTCACTGAAATTCTACTTTAGCTCTTTAACAAAAAAAGGTATGACTAGTAATCATTTATCGTAGACAAAGTCAAACTTAAATATTAATTCAGGATTGAAATCCACATTATATGTATTCATGCTAATATTGTATTAGAGGCATATTTCATATGGACAAATCTATGTGTGTAAATATATATCTGAGTTTATATGGTATGTATACATGTAGCTCTATGTTTGTGTGTATGTTTGTATGCATATATACATACATACACACATACACACATATGTACACATAGAGAGGGTCTGTGGGATGAGTGTGAATGTACAGGTGTGTGTATGTAAATATATATGTAAATAAAAATATACCTATGCTTAACTATAATGTGCTTCAGTGAAGTAGGAGGGATGAAAGGGGAAAAAAAGAATAAAATAAAAAAGTTTGCAGATGAGAAAAAAAAGAATAATCAACAGGGAAGCAAAGAAAAATGGGCACTGATGAATATAATTTTTTTTCTATAAATATACATACTTTCTTGTTTATTAATATATATTTGGAATCCTCTCTGATGTTTTGTTGAATACATGACAATGCTCTGTTTTGTTTTGTTTTCATTTACATTTTCTATCTTTTTTCTATTTTTTATTTAGTGCAATGAAAAAAGGATAAAAATAATTTACAAAAAAATAGAAGTTTGAATTCAAATTCCAATATTTAGTAATTATTTTACTAAGTATCTATATCTACATCTATATCCCAATTTCTATGACTTTCAGTTTCCACAGGCAAGGGAAGGGGAACATTTTATAGATAATATCTGTAAGTAAGGAAGATAATTTTGTATAACCTAACTTAAATTTTTTGTGATACTTAAATAAGATAATGTGTATAAAATACTTTGCAAAATTATAGGATGCATATGTAAAAAAGAAAAAGAAAGAAAGAGAGGAAAGAAGAAAGGATGAGCAGAATGATACAGGAAAAACTTGGAAAGACTTACATTAGAAGGTAAATGAAATATATATAAAGTAGTAGTAATATTGTAAAATGATCAGCTATGAAAGACTTATCTTTTCTCAGCAATTTGATGATCAAACGAAATTCTGAAGAACTTAGGATAAAAATTTCTATCCTCCCTAGAAAAAGGACTTATGTCTGATGGTGTCTGAATATAGACTGAAAACTTATTTTTCTTTACTTGAACTTTTTTGAGAGTTTTGTTTTGTTTTGTTTTTGTTTTGTTTTGTTTTGTTTTTTTTTAGTATATTTTTTTTCTTACAACATGACTATTGTGGAAATGTTTTAATGATTATATATGCATAACCTATATCAAATTGTTTTCATTCTCAATTAGGGAGTGAGTAATGGAAATAATTTAGAACTCAACGTCTTAAAAACTAATGTTAAATATTTTTTTTTTACATGCAACTGGGTAAAAATAAATTCCTAAATAAAAAGGAATTTCAGGAAAAATATATATTTTATCTCTCATTTACCTCTAGCCACTGGAAAATTAAAAAAAAGAAAGAAAAATCACCCTATGACAAATATGCATAGTTAAGCAAATTTCTGCGTTTGCCATATCAAAAAAAAAGAAAAAAAGTCTATCTTGTTCTTTATTTCATGACTATCAAAAGTTCCTAAGTTTTTTCAAAAGTGTTTGTCTCCATAGTGTCCTCATTATATAAATTATTTTCTTGGTTCTGTTCACTTTTCTTTGAGATCATTCCTTTCAACAATTTTTGCAGCATATTAATATTCCATTACATTAATATACTATAATTTATTTCCAGTTTTTTGTCATCAGAAAAAGGATTGCTAGTATTATGTGACTCTTATTCCTATTTTTTTGAGTTTCATAACATTTTAGGCACAATTCCAAATTGCTTTCCAGAAGGGAGAGACCAATTCACAAATGCACCAGTAGTACATTAATGCATCTATTTTCCAAAGGTCCACAAATATTTTTCATTTTTCTTTTACGTCAACTTTATCAATGAAATGAATTTGAACTGAAATAATTTACACTTCTTTAATTATTAGTGATTTGGATAATATTTTTTCCCATATGGTTACTGACTTCCTGTATTTTTTCCTCAGAATTGATTCATATAGTTTACTCATTTATCAAGTGGGCAATAACTCAATTCCTTGTGGATTTTAGAAGTGAAATTTTTATCAGGTAAATGAAACTTTTTTGGAGAAATATTGCAAAGCTATTGCTTTCTTCCTGCAATTATGTGTTTCCCTGCAAATATTAGCAGCATTTCATTTTATTTGTACAATCTTTTAAAATTTTAACTAGTAAAAATTATCTATTTTAAATAGTCATCTTTTTTTTTTTCATGAACTCTTCCCCTCTCCAGAAATATTAAAGGTAATTTCTTCCTTTTTCTCTAATATGTTCATGGTGTAACTTTCACCTTTTATGTCAAAGTCACATATCTATGTGGAGCATATCTTGGTATATCATGTGAGTTTTGGTCTGGACCTAATACTCACAAGATTATTTTCAAGTTTTCCAATTAGATTTAGATGCTTTTAAATAATTGGTTCTTATTCAAGTACCTGTCTTTTGAGTATTATGAAAAAAAAATTGAGTAGCAGTGATCATATTCTTCTGTATTTTGTGTATCTGATCTGTTCCACTGATCACATCTCTAGTTTTTAACTAATAGCAAGTTATTTTTCATGATTCCTACTTTATAGTACAGTTTGAAATCTACTATTGTTGGAGCCCTTTCCTCTCAACTTTTTTTCATTGTTTCATTTAACATTCTTTATTTTTTGTTCCTCCTGATAACTTTTAACATGTTCTCTAATTTAATAATCATTTAGCAATTTAATTTGTATGATACTGAATAAATAAGGCATTCTAGATAATATCATTATTTTTGCTATTTTTGCTTTATCTATCTAAGATAAATTGATATGTCATATCTGTTTTTCATATCTGTTTTTATTTTTATGAAAAGTGTTTTATAGTTGTACTGATAATATTTATGTATGTGATTTGGTAGGTAGATCCCAAATACTTTGTATACTTTGTAATTATTTAAATGGAATTTCCCTTTCTGTCTCTTTTGAGTGGTGTTTGGAATGTACAGAAATGCTAATTGTTTATATGGGTTATATATGATTTTATATAATTATATAGATTAACTTATCCTAACATGATTAACTAAAAGAAAAATACTTTTCATGGGGGGGGTGGAGAAAGAAAAATTCAGCAAACCAATTCCTTCATAGAATACTATTTCAAAAGTAAAACTACTAAATTATTCAGACAGTGCAAGTCCAATAAGAAAGAATAATAAAAAAATATATAGCATGCTCCCATATATGTTTCTCCTTTGCAGAACACCCAAACCCCAACATATTACTAAGATTTTGGGGGAAGGAGGAAGGATATTAGTATTGTGTTGAAAAAATAGACTAATTGGAATTTCAAAGGATTTCTTTGATATGACTCCAAATTCAGCCCTCTTCAGGATACTGATTTGATTCTGCCTTTATTCAGGACCTTTTCTCAATGTGTGTGTGGGTGTGGATGTGGGTAGGTGTGGATGAGTGTGTTGCATTTTCTGTAGTTAGGTGATCCAGTGGATAGAATGATTAACTAGACTCAGGAATACTTATGTCAGATACTTATAATTTATGTGACTACTCTGAGCAAATCTTTTAGGCTTTAGTTTTCTTGTCTTAAAATGAAGAAGTTGGATTCAGTGGGCTCCAAGGACCCTTCCAGCTCTAAATCAATGATCTTATAGTACACATACAAATATAAAAATACACAGAAGTTTCTTTATAAAATAGCTATGATTTGTGAGGCAAAATAAAGGTTGTCTTATACTACATTTGCATTTACTAGTGCTTTTGCAGGAGCTGGGAACCTTTTTAACCACATTTTGGGAAATCTCAATATATACTGTTCCATAATATATAAGGAGATTTTCTTTAAGAAATTCCATATTGGGGCAGTGAGCCAAAAAAAGAAAATATCCTTTTCAATATTAAATTCCAGAATGGATCTTAGTTTCTGTGAGTTTAGAATTTGGTAGGGTATGTGTGTGTGTGTGTGTGTGTGTGTGTGTGTGTGTGTGTGTGTGTGTGTGTCAAGGCCACAGATTACATATTATTTTACAATTCATAATAAAAGGCTCTGCTTGATGCATTTTTCTATACCATCCATTTTTTGTGTTATTCAGATAATTTCTGACTCCAGTTAATCAAGATATGAGAATTTATGATGTCTGTGAATTGACAATTTATGAAGTACTCATATTGGGCTGGTCAGTGCAGTACATCCCACAGGGGAAAAATAGTTTCAAAGAGACTCAACAGCTTAGTTGTTTTCATAAGAGAAAAAGCTTTCTGAGAAGCATTTTCCTGGCTAGGTTTAAAGGTCTGGCTCTAAAATACTTCTGTTTTGAAGATATGGCATTTTATAATTTGAATGGAAAAATATAAACTAGAGATTTTTGCCTTAATTTTATTTGAATAAAACACATTATTTTCCCCCCTGTGCCTTATATTTCAGAGTTTGCGAAGTATTTGTTTTAATTATTCCCTTTAATTATAAAGATGATGCCTAGAATGAGTCTGGATAGATAAATTTTGAACAATCCACAATATCAAAGACCTGGTGATGCCTTTCCCCTAGTTAGTGGTTTTCCTATCCATTTGAAGGCCTTGGATTTGTTTAAATGTCACTTTTTAAATAAAGCCAAATACTTAAAATGAAGTGGCAATTGTGTGTGTGTGTGTGTGTGTGTGTGTGTGTGTGTGTGTGTGTGTGTGTGTGTTTGTATTTTAAGATGAAAGCATCAAGCAAATACAAGGACTGCTGGGGTCAATTGAAAAGGAGCATGAATATGGTCCTCTCTTGGAATGAGCCATAGCATTCACCCTGTTCCAAGTTCATTGTCAGCAGGATCCAATCAAGATGGTCCTAATGAGCAGAGAATCTGTGAGGTAGGGTGATGTTTCCTTCAGAAACACTATACTTATTAGTTTTAAGCCTCACAAGGACCTAAAATCTGTTATTGTTTCTCCTGGGAGGTCCATTTACATTTAACATACATCTGGCTTAATTAGGTTGCCAGCTGCTACAGGTAGTATTGGACAAGCTCCAAGCATCACAGTGCATTAGCATGCATTTAATGGTTTAATCTTTCATAATCTGATCTCACAGTTCAAATGAACTTAAGAGATGTCTTTTTATTGTTGGTTAATATGTGTTGATTCCTCACTCTGATCTCTTCTACATCACCAAAATCATAACTCTGAATACACTAAATTCCATCTACATGGACAAAAACCTTTTTCCTAATGCTAGTCCATGTAATTCTTAATGTGCAACTACTGAATGGTGTAAATCCTAGACAGACGAGAAGAATAATGTTTAGCAGTGTCTAAGGAAAGTCTGAGAAAATAATCCCTCTTTTTCAGCTTATTGCCTGAATTTGCTTATATAAAATCTGTTAGGCAGTAAAAAGTGATTATAGTTATAGCTACTTAAACTACAGCCAACAAAGAAGGTGGTCTTCAGTTTCCCCAGCTCACACTAATGTTACTCAGCTCCATCATTGAGAATGATTATGAAGCCACAGAAATTTTGATGAGATTCATATCATATGAGATGAATAAGTTTGTTGTAGGGTTACTCATGTAGGGCTATATACTACCTGCATTATATGTCTCTCACCATTGTTTTAATTACTTTATACAAACAGTAACTTCATTGTGCAGAAGTTCTAGAAGGAAGGAAGGAAAAAAAGAAAGAAGGAACAAAGGAAGGAAGAAAAGATATGTTTCATAGTAATAATTGTTCTCTGTTGCATATACCTAAGCTTCAGTTAGTGAAACCAAAGCCAATTCCATGAGTGTCTTTCCAAGGAAAGGTAGTTAGTATTTCTTTGGTCATGTTTATTCAGAAAAGGATTGTATTTTATTTAACACATCGATATTTGCCTTCATGGTGGTTCTCAATTATTTGAATATTTGGATCAACTTGGGGATTTATTTTTTCCACCAAGCAAAACCTTCTGAAGACTAGGGAACAAAGAGAATCTATTTCAACTGAGGGTCACTTATTTTGCCAGGAAAGCTGTTTTCCTTTGGCTGTTATTTCAGTTCATTATATTTAAATAGGTTTTTTTTTTTGCTTTATAGATCATCTTTACTTTAGTTGGTCTCTGTGGATATACCCTACCACTGAGTTTATTATTGCTGTTAGTCTTGAAGGGTTCTTTCCCTTTGAAGTGTATTTTGTCTTACAAAGAAAGCCAAACCACACATGTTTCACGTGTATATCACTATTTCTTCTTCTATATCATTACCATAAATGGTCAACATTTGAATCATAAAAATAAAACTTTAATATAATCTATTTAAATAGTCCAAGTTGTTGACAATATAGGCCTATTGTAGTATGATAGCAATGGAAATAGAACAAATGGAATGAAGATAGCAGAAGAGAAAAAACAGGTCAAATTTAGGAAAAGGAAAATAGAAGCTACAGATTTCTCCTGAGATATTCTCTAGTGTTTGAAAGTCTTCAGAAGGGAGAAAGGACAGTTTATATCATTAATGTGATTATTGGCAGGCTAATTGGCAGTCCTCTCAGTGAACCCTAACATGTTCTTCAAGCAAACCACAAGGGAGGCTCTAAATGCCAACAGGTGTCCAGTAGGACTGGCTTGGGATCATCAACAATGAGGAAAAAAGTAGAAATCAAAATGCCAAATGGCAGTGAGTAGTTCTCACATATAAATCTCTATTTTTCTCCTGTTATAATCTGCATATCACCACAAACAGGTATCTTAGCTCATCCTCCAGCAAGTCACAGGAAAAGGCATTAAGAACTAGAGAAAGCTCATTCAGTCAGGCTTTTGCTTCACTCAATTAATAATGTTGATATGATATTATTGCTAGATAGATAGATAGGTATAGACATCTTTAAAAAATTGATATGGTTGAATGAATTATTCTATGTTACCATTCCTCCTCTAATGCCAACAAAAAGAAAAGATTTGAATAACATTGACCGCATTCTTTTTTTTTTTTTTTTTTTTTTTTTTTTTTTTTTTTTTTTCCTGAGGCTGGGGTTAAGTGAGTTGTCCAGGGTCACACAGCTAGGAAGGGTTAAGTGTCCAAGATCAGATTTGAACTCCAGTCTTCCTGAATTCAGGGCTGGTGATCTATCCACTGCGCCACCTAGCTGCTCCCACATTGACTGCATTCTGAATAAATAATAGCATTGGCAATGCATTAATAATAGGGATTTGATTTATTTCTTTAAAAAAAGAAAGAAAGAAAGAAAGAAAGAAAGAAAGAAAGAAAGAAAGAAAGAAAGAAAGAAAGAAAGAAAGAAAGAAAGAAAGAAAGAAAGAAAGAAAGAAAGAAAGAAAGAAAGAAAGAAAGAAAGAAAGAAAGAAAGAAAGAAAGAAGAGAGAAGAGAGAGAGAGAGAGAGAGAGAAAGAAAGAAAGAAAGAAAGAAAGAAAAGAAAAGAAAAGAAATTAAGATGGAGTATTTTTCCTGCCAAGTTGATTACTATATTTGAGGCTGCTTTAAAGTTGAATCTGTTGAACTTCTGTGCAGCATTAGCAAATACTCAAACTACATAGTATTTTCTACTCTGTATACAGATCAATACAAATTATTAATGCAAATAAATAAAAACTTTATACTAATAATATATCAGACAAAGAATATTAGTTCTAGATTATGAAGTGTATAGTCATTGTCCCCAACTATGTCACTGAAGGACAGTAGATGGATTGTCTCCAATATACCATATTGAGAAATGTATCTCAACCTTTTCCTTTGTGTTAATTAATTAAATGTAACAGAGACTAATACTTCCTTATGGCAACAGAAATCTTCTGTTCCCTTGAGCCTTCTATTGCCAATATAGATTCACTTCATACATACTTTTCCTCTGCTGATTAATTGAAATAAAGTCAAGCTCTTCCATGAGTACCACTAAACAGAGAACTATGAATCATAATCCTGCACCTGTTCGAGGTTTAGGAAGCTCTGAGATTGACCTCTTAAACCTTCCTTACATGATAAGCTTCTCAATCGAATATAGTTTACTAGACTGCATATGAAAAATGAAATAGATACTTTTTTGAGATGGTCTGCTTAGAATTTAGAGACATAACTCAATTAAATCACAAAGTGATCAATAATAGATAGTTTTAAAACTTTTTTTTTTAAACTTCCTCAACTTTCTAAAGCTTTAGCTATGCTGGGCCAAGCATCCAGATCAAACTTGAAAATTGCAATACAAAATTGAAATGTTTGGCCTACTTAAGGGAAAACATTCAACTCCTTTAAGCTTTTGCATTTGCCAATTTATTTTTTTCAATTTTCAAAAAAAAATCATAGGTCTTCCTCTGCCAAAAGAAAAAAAAAATGAGCCACATCAAAGTAGCTTATTTCTCACAAATACTAACTTTTCTCATTTTCCTCAAAAAAAGAATTTAGCAAGAAAAGAGACCAGAAACTATCTTTCCCTGCTTTTTACCATCCTAATAATGTGAAGCTGTTCCTTGGATAAGTGATCAATTTTCTTAAGCACAATCCCTATCCATCCCTTTTGATTCACAATCATAGGAGCCAGAGTACCAAAAAGGAACCTCTAATAAGAAATAAGACAATGCGTTCTTCCCTACAGCTATCAGTATAATCCTGAGTACCTGTGTAATGATCAATCATGACAAAGTTCCAAATTTCATTTCAAGAGAGACAAAATAGTAAGGGGAGAGGGTATAAAAACCACAGAATTTGGAGTCAGAGAACAAAAGTTTGAGGGCTAACTCAGCTATTTCTTATTTGTATTACCTCTGACCTTCACTTACTGATCTATAGAAGAAAATAACTAAATTAATAGCCAACTCTAAGTCCTATTATCCAAAATCAATGAGGCCATAATCAATTCCATTATTTCATAGAAATTACCTAAGGAAAGAAATAAAGACCTATGTGATTAAATGGTTATTGTTTTTTATGTACTTCAGAAGATGCTTAATATGATGGCTAAAAATCTATTCTCAAACTATACAAGAGCATAACATTTCTTATGTCATTAAGCGTGGGAGAAGGCAGGAAAAAGCATGAAATCATACCAATAAATTAAAGCAAAACAATGTTGGGATCACATACTATTGTCCTAAAATAGATGACTTTAGAAAGCAAGCTGTATCAGCTTGATATTTTAGCCAACATCTCTCATTATGTAAATATTAATATCTATCACCTGTGTGTTTTAATACATCAGATCTTTGACATTCCCTAGAAACTATGATTCAGGACACAATTTGGCCTAAAAATGAAGATACAGTGCTGGACTTGGTGTCAGGAGGACCTGAGTTAAAATCCTTTCTATTTTTGATACTTGCTGGCAATGTAACCAAGGGCAAGATATAATCTTTTTGAGCCTTACTTTTCTTATCTATAATATAAGGGTGTTGGTACTTTTCTTTCAAGACCAATTATTTCCTTAAATATAATTACATCTCTGGACTCTTTGAAAGATATAAATGATTTACTGAAATATGGCTTCCCCTATCCAGTAAACCATAACTATTCCCTAACTGACTTCTTATAATTTTGAGAACAGTTAGTACCAAAAATGCTATTCATGTTATACCATTTTGAAAATTTTCCATTTGAAGCATCATCCTTTATCAATTTCTACTGCTTTTTTATTCATATAGGTTTCCCCTGAGCTATTTTACAAAGAAATCTATATATTTATTTTACTTGGATGATACTTGTGATTTTGGAATCTGGTAGATAGAAAAAGAAAAAAAATATTAACTTAAAATTTGAAATTTGTAGAACTTCCCATGTAATATGCCATCCAAGCCAAATAATTCATTTTCTCTAAAATTACCTCACCAAGTAATATTTGGTTTATTTCTTGCTTTCATCAATTAATTTCTCTTTTTTTTCAATGAATTTATAGCTAATTTGATGCTCCCTTCACCACTGATCTTTGTTTGCCTTATTCCACTATGGCTATGCCCTTCCTCTACACTCTCCTTATGTTGAATTCACAGGGACACTGGACTTCATGGCATTGTCATGTTTGAAATATTAATTAGGAAGGAAATCCTGAAATGTGGCTCCTAGCAGTTCCATTAGATATTCTAGTAATTTTATGCATATCTCTTAACCATGCAACTCAGTTTTCTTGACCAGTAAAATGGGGATAATCCCACCCTCCTGGACATGTTGTATATATACATAAGCTACTGTTCATAAAACTCTTTGAGTTTCTGGGATGAAAGCTGCCTTGTTACTATAGAGTCTCAGGCTACTTGATTTTGTTGCAAAAGCCACTCCTGAGGGAGATTGTACAGACAATTAGCTCAGTAAAATCTGAAGAGGATTAGGTGAATATGAATTAGAATAACATCTGCAGTTAAAGTAGTGGGGATAAAATTACTGGAGTGATCAATCCTTATCCTTCAGGATGTAAGCTTAACAGCAGCTGGGTTTGAGGAGAAAGTTCCACCCATATTATCAAATTTCCCCAATGGTCAGGTGCATTGTGCATTGTGAGTCTGTCCCTGAAACATCCAAATTTTGGCTTTTGTTACCAGAATAAATCAGGCCATAAATAGGCAACTTTTGTTGTTGTTGTTGTTGTTGTTGTTAGACTAATCTTGTAATATCCTAGGAAAGTGACAGGTTTTATTATTCTCAAATTAAACAAAAAATCATTTAGTCTTCAGATTATCTAGATGTCCTGTAAGAAAAATTTCGCTATATCAATTTCGCTATAATCAATTTTAACCAAGTTAATTAATGCTTCAGAAATATCCAAAGTAATTGGTATAAGGTGCAAATAATCTGTGAAAGGTTAAAATGTGGCAAGAAGTCCTGTGCCTTCCACCTAGTTTTTAAAAATAATTATCCATTTTTGAAAGTAACAGCTCTCTTCTTCTTTTGCTCCATCACTCACAGAGCTGAAATGGGAACAAAATTAATTTGGTAGTTTAAGCCCTGAAATCCAATACATATTAAGAAAACTTAAAAGTTGAGTAAATGTTGTGAAAAGGAAATCTGAACCAAGAGCTGTTGTAAAGAGCCCAAGTAATAGACACAGCTAAAAATGAGCAGTGTCAGAAATAAACATGGAAGAATATAAATCATCAGAGAAAGTAGATGGAAATTTTACATTTATTTTTGCTTAAAATAGAATTAAAACAATCAAATTGCAATTATGAAAAAAAATAGGGATACAGTGAAGGAAGTGAAATAATTATAGATTTGTACAGATAAATAATAATTGTTGAAATTAATTTGAAAATTATTTGATTATTGAAAATATTGAAGTTGAATTGAATTGAATATTGATATTGAAAATAATTTGATATATAGGTTAGTGAATACTTAACAAGTATTTGTTGAATTTTAATTTACTTTTTTCTACTTGATGTGGTTATGTTTCATGGTAAGATGATAATAAAAATTAATAACATGGGAACATTTATATGTGTAAGTCATAGAGAAAGTTTATCTCTTGACAGATCCTTTGTAGTAACACAGAAAATGCAAGTATATTTTGATATGACTGGATACATTTCAAATTTAAAAAGAACATTAGAAATGATCTAATCCACTGGGATCAAACTTAAGTAGAAATCTGTCCCGGTATGCAAGAAAAATCAACTCAGAAAACCACAGATTAACATTACCTATAGTTTATTACAATTTTATTACTTATTTTCAAATTACATTTTAATCTGGTTTGGTGATATTTAGGCATTTTTGAGTTTCTTACAGCTCTGATTTAGTCCAAAGTTCTCTGTTTTCAAGAGGAAACTGATGCCCAGATAGGGAAAGGAATTCATCTAGAGTGACTCAGGTAACAAGTATCAGAGTCATAACTATTATTTTCATAGTATTTACATACATTATATTACATACATTATATCATTCAAGATCTCCACAATAACTTAATGAGACAAATTCTTCAAGAATTAAAACAATTGTTTTATACATGTGGAAATGGAAGTAAAAAAAAAAAAAGGTACATAATGTATAGAAATAAATGAACATTCTATAAACGCCAAAGCCCCAGCTACTGGAATAAACACTTATTCTTTATCAAAACATGCTAGGAAAACTGGAAATAGTCTGGGAGAAATTAAGTTTAGACCAAACTACATTCCATATACCAAAATAAGCTTCAAATGGATTCATGACTTAAATACAAAAGATCATATCATGAAAACAAGGAAGACATTTCTTTTCAGATCTTTGGAAAGGGGAAGAGTATATGACAAACAAGGGAGAAAGAATCACAAATGATAAAATGGGAAATTTTGTCTACAGAAAATGTAAAAGTATTTGAACAAACTAAATAAAAGCAGCTAATATTAGAATTGGATTCAATTAATTAAATCAAATAAAACTTTTTTTAAGAAAAGCCATTTTCTAACTGAAAATTGGCAAAGGACCCTAATACAAGCAGGTTTTAAAGGAAGAAAAAAACCCAAAACCCTTTTCTGTGTCAGAACCAATAGCACCAACACCACTGTCACCACCACCACCATCAGCAACAACAAAAATAGGGTGAAACAATTTTCCAGCATAACAAAACTTAGAAGATAGTCAGGAAAGGTCTACTGCATGAAGGTGATAGTGAAATACAGTCCAGCACAATCTGAAGCCAGCACATGTTACACTCTAGCAAACTGTTATTGGAGTGACTGAATCAGTAATGAAAATTGCAGCTTTTGGAACTCTCATCCCACAGGTGGTAAGTAAATCAGACAACAAATAAAAAGGAAAATACAGGGGTCCCTTTGCTTGTATTGTGTGCAGAACTCTGTTACATTGCTCATAGATGGATCTAAGCTATAGTTTACAATTGCATTTTAGAGTTTAGGATAAATACTAGCACATCAAATCTTATGTGTGGCTAGAGAGCAGAGAGATCCTGGTCAAAGCTTCTATAGACTTTCAAAGAAGTTCTATAATCACAGCATATGCATTTATTTTTAAATCATATACATCTTGCCCTTCATTTTTTGCCTTAACAATTGCCTTTTGTAATCTTGTCATAGGCTGCTTCATAGGAAGTCCTGAATGTGTTGTTGCCTCTCCCTTCCTCCTTCTCCCTCCACCCATGAAGGGTTAATTGAGGGAGGTAATTGCCACACTCAGAATTTCACTTAACTCCATTCTTATCTGATTCTTCATCCTTTTCACCTAGTTTAGTTGGCTCTAAACTAGGAGGGGGAGCTCTCCTGCTCTTTCTGCTTTTTCCTTATTCTATAACATATAATTTCCTAAAGCCAGTTGTATTAAATTATATGTATTAAGTGTGTCTTTGGAAATTGAATCGGGTCCATTTTTATTGTAGAATTGACAAAGTTGCTCTCCTATTAATTTCCACTCCTCTAGATCCAATTCTTTTTCCATAGAGAACCAAGGATATGTGTACTGTACAGTTTCTAAAAGTTCAGTGATCTGCTCCCAAATTATAATCAAACCTTGGCTTTTCATAATCCTGACAATGGTCTCTACACATATTCCTTGAATTGGAAAAGAAGGGTGTTTTCTGAACATCTGTCCCATTTTAGCTGAAATTCTACATTAGCCCTTAAACAAAGTTTCCTTATTTATTTTTGTACTCACCCTAATTTCTGGGTCAAGGAGACTTTTCCACTGAAATCAGGATCAGAGGCTTTTCCACTGAAATGAGGATTGGATCGTGTCTCTCCTGCATTCAGGTGCCAAAATGTAATGTTCTTCTCTAAAATGTAATGTTCTCTGGGAGAAGGTTTCTTGGGGAGCTTCTGGAGGCAGCCTTAGTTTCAGTTCAGTGTAATAATCACCTCAAATTCAGCCAGGAGTTAAAGTCCAAATCCTTTATTGCCTCCTTCAAAATAGGCCGGTTAGGTTTCTTAGAGGCCTATCTCTCTCCTTGGTTCCAAGAGCTCTTGCTGATAGTCCTTTGTTTCTGCCAGGTTCAACCTCTCATCTTCCCAATGTCTCCAGCCAGCACAAATGTGGAAGTTGAAATGAATCTGACTCCACCTCTGTGAGTGGACTTGTGGGTTTCTATGTCTGGCCCTGAGAGCTTCTTGCTTATATGCTGTGCACTGAGAATACGTCAATCATTACATCACTAGAAAAGCATTATTTGTTGTAGGATTAAACCAATACTACATTAGATTTAACCATCCTCAATTCCATTTAATACCTTGTTTCAAGTTCTGGCTCATAATATCTCCTTAAAGGAGCAGATAAATCATGCAGAACTATGCTAAATTAGATAATTATGTCTCTATCAATTCCACCTTGTAAGAATCATAACAGTATACTCTCTAATTTTTTTTTTTTTGTTAGAAATGGGTGTTGTCAATTTTTGGGGGGGTCTATTGAGATAATCATAATGGTTTTTGTTAATTTGGCTATTGATATGGTCAATTATGCTAATAGTTTTCCTAATATTGAACCAGCCCTGCATTCCTGGTACAATTCCTACTTGATCATGTTTTATTACTGAGGGCTGATTTTCTGTAGCCTTTTTGCTATTATTTTATTTAAGATTTTTGAATCAATATTCATTAGGGAGATTGGTCTATAATTTTCTTTCTCTGTTTTTGGCCTACCTGACTTAGGTATCAGCACCATGTCTGTGTCATAAAAGGAATTTGGGAGGATTTCTTCAGTCCTTATTTTATTCAATTTGTTTTTACAATATTGGGGCTAATTGTTCTTTAAATGTTTGGTAGAATTCACATGTAAATTCATTTGGTTCTGGGAATTTTTTCTTAAGGAGTTGACTAATAACTATTCTATTTATTTTTCTAAGATGGAAGTCTTCAAGCAATTTACTTCCTCTTCTGTTTACCTGGGCAAAATATATTTTTGTAGGTATTCATTCATTTCAGGTAGGTTATCAAATTTATTGGCATAAGGTTGGGCAAAGTAATTGCTAAAATTCCTCTAATTTCCTCTCCATTGGTGGATATTTCCCCCTTTCATTTTTGAGAATAACGATTTGATTTTCCTCTTTCCTTTTTCTGATCAAATTAAATGTTTATCTATTTTTTTTCATAAAACCAACTCTTAGTTTTACTTTTTAATTAAGTAATTTTTTACTTTCAATTTTATTGATCTCTGCTTTTATTTTTAGAATTTCAAATTTGATATCTGATTGAGGGTTTTTAATTTGTTCTTTTCCTAGACTTTTTTCAAATTTTATTTTTATTATAGCTTTTTATTTACAAGATATATGCATGGGTAATTTTTTTCAGCATTGACAATTGCAAAACCTTTTGTTCCAATTTTCCCCTCCTTCTCCCTCCCCCCTCCCCCCAATGGAAGGTTGAACAATACATGTTAAATAAGTTCAAGTATAAGTTAAATACAATATATGTATAAATGTCCAAATAGTTATTTTGCTGTACAAAAAGAATCGGACATTGAAATAGTGTACAATTAGACTGTGAAGGAAATCAAAAATGCAAGTGGACAAAAATAGAGGGAATGGGAATTATTTGTAGTGATTCATAGTCATCTCCCAGAGTTCTTTCACTGGGTGTAGCTGGTTCAGTTCATTATTGCTCTATTGGAACTGATTTGGTTCATCTCATTGTTGAAGATGACCACGTCTATCAGTATTGGTCATCATATATTATTGTTGTTGAACTATATAATGATCTCCTGGTCCTCCTCATTTCATTCAGCATCACTTCATGTAAGTCTCTCCAGGCCTTTCTGAAATCATCCTGTTGGTCATTTCTTACAGAAAAATAATATTCCATAATATTCATATACCATAATTCTCCATTTGATGGCATCCACTTAGTTTCCAGTTTCTGGCCACTACAAAGAGGGTGGCCACAAACATTCTTGCACATACAGGTCCCTTTCCCTTCTTTAAAATCTCTTTGGGTTATAAGCCCAGTAGTAACACTGCTTGGCCAAAGAGAATGCACAATTTGATAACTTTTTGATTATAGTTCCAAATTGCTTTCCAGAATGTCTAGATGCATTCACAATTCCACCAATAATGTATCTTTATCTTCCCACATCCCCTGCAACATTGGGCATTATCTTTCCCTCTCATTCTAGCCAATCTGACAGGTGTGTAGTGGTATCTCAGAGTTGTCTTAATTTGCATTTCTCTGATTAATAATGACTTGGAGCATCTTTTCATATGCTAGAAATAGTTTCAATTTCTTCAGCTAAAAATTGTCTGATCATATCATTTGACCATTTATCAATTGGAGTATGGCTTGTTTTCTTATAAATTAAAGACAATTCTCTATATATTTTGGAAATGAGGCCTTTATCAGAACCTTTGACTATAAAAATGGTTTCCCAGTTTATTACTTCCCTTCTAACCTTGTCTACATTAGTTTTGTTTCTAAAAAAAATAATTTGATATAATCAAATTTTTCTATTTTGTGATCAATAATGATCTCTAGTTCTCCTTTGAACATAAATTCCTTCCTTTTCCACGGGTCTGAGAAGTAAACTATCCTATGCTCTTCTAATTTATTTATAATCTCATTCTTTATGCCTAGGTCATGAACCCATTTTGACCTGATCTTGATGTATGGTGTTAAGTGTGGGTCAATGCCTAGTTTCTGCCATACTAATTTCCAATTTTCCCAGCAATTTTTTTCAAACAGTGAGTTCTTATCCCAAAAGCTGTGGTCTTTGGGTTTGTCAAACACTAGATTATTGAAGTTATTGACTGTTGTGTCCTTTGAATCTAAGCTATTCCACTGATAGTCTATTTCTTAGCCAATACCAATTGGTTTTGGTAACCACTGTTACCTGGTTTACAATATAATTGTAGCTCTGGTACACGTAGGCCACCTTCATATGATTTTTTTTTTCATTAATTCCCTTGACATTCTTGACCTTTTGTTTTTCCATATGAACTTTGTTGTTATTTTTTCTAGGTCATTAAAATAGTTTTTTGGGAGTCTGATTGGTATAGTGCTCAATAAATAGATTAGTTTAGGTAGTATTGTCATCTTTATTATATTTGGTTTGCCCAATCCAAGAGCATTTCATATTTTTCCAATTGCTTAGGTCTGATTGTATTTGTGTGGAAAATGTTTTGTAGTTTTGCTCATATACTTTCTGATTTTCCCTTGGCAGATAGATTCCTAAATATTTTATACTATCAGTAGTTACTTTAAATGGAATTTCTCTTTGTAGTCTAACTGTTGCATTTTGTTAGTGATATATAAGAATGCTGATGATTTATGTGGGTTTATTTTGTATCCTGCAACTTTGCCAAAGGTGTGGATTATTCCTAGTAGCTTTTTAGTAGAATCTCTGGGGTTCTCTAAGTATACTACCATACCATCTGCAAAGAGTGATAGTTTGGTTTCCTCATTACCTATTCTAATTCCTTTAATTTCTTTCTCAACTCTTATTGCCAAAGCTAGCATTTCTAATACAATATTGAATAGTAATGGTGATAGTGAGCAACCTTGTTTCACTCCTGATCTTATTGAGAATGGTTGAGTTTATTGCCATTACATATGATGCTTACTGATTGTTTTAAAGAGATGTTACTGTTTATTTTAAGGAAAAGTTCATTTATTCCTATACTCTCAAGTGTTTTTAATAGGAATGGATGTTGGATTTGATCAAATGCTTTTTCTGCATGTATTGAGATGATCATATGTTTTTTGTTAATTTGGTTATTAATATGATCAATTATAACAATAGTTTTCCTAATAATAAACCAGCAAAATATTGATGCTAAAATATTAAATAAGATATTAGCAAAAAGACTACAGAAAATCATCCCCAGGATAATACACCATGATCAAGTAGGATCAAGTAGGATCATGGTGTATTATCCTGGGGATGATTTTCTGTAGTCTTTTTGCTAATATCTTATTTAGTATTTTAGCATCAATATTTATTAAGGAGATTGGTCTATAGTTTTCTTTCTCAGTTTCCAACCTACCTCGTTTAGGTATCAGTATCATGTTTGTGCCATAAACGGAATTTGATAGGACTCCTTCATTCCCTATTTTTTCAAATAGTTTATATAACATTGGGGCTAATTGTTCTTTAAATGTTTGGTAGAATTCACATGTAAATCCATCTCATCCTGGGGATTTTTTCTTAGGGAGTTGGCTAATAGCTTGTTCTATTTCTTTTTCTGAAATGGGACTATTTAAGCAATTTACTTCCTCCTCTGTTAATCTGGGAAGCTTATATTTTTGGAGGTAGTCATTCATTTCATGTAGGTTATCACATTTATTGCATAAATTTGGGTAAAGTAACCTCTTATTATTGCTCTAATTTCTTCTTCATTGGTGGAAAGTTCCCCCTTTTCATTTTTAAGACTAACAATTTGATTTTCCTCTTCCCTTTTTCTGATCATATTTACCAAAGATTTATCTATTTTATTGTTTTTTTTTATAAAACCAACTCTTAGTTTTATTAATTCAATTGCTTTTTTTTTACTTTCAATATTATTAATTTCTTCTTCTAATTTTAGAATGTCAAGTTTAGTAGTTGATTGGGGGTTTTTAATTTGGTCTTTTTTCCTGCTTTTAAAATTGAAAGCCCAAATCATTGATCTTCTCTTTCTCTATTTTATTCAAGTAAGCCTCTAAAGATATAAAATTTTCCCTTATTACTGCTTTGGCTGCATCCCACAAATTTTGGTATGATGTCTCATTGTTGTCATTATCTTGAGTGAAATTATTAATTGTATCTATAATCTGCTGTTTCACCCAATCATTCTTTAAGATGGGATTATTTAGTTTCTAATTACTTTTTGGCCCATTTACCCTTAACTTTTTGTTGAATGTAGTTTTTATTGCATTGTGATCTGAAAAGAAAGTATTTACTATTTCTGCCTTCATGCATTTAATTTTGAGCTCTTTATGTCCTAATATATAGTCAATTATTGTATAGGTTCCATGAACTGCTGAGAAGAAAGTATAATCCTTTCTATCACCATTCAGTTTTGTCCAACGATCCATCATAACTAATTTTTCTAATATTCTATTTACCTCTTTAATTTCTTTCTTATTTGTTTTGTGGTTTGATGTATCTAATTCTGAGAATGCAAAGTTGAGATCTCCCACTATTATAGTTTTGCTGTCTATTTCTTCTTGCAACTCTCTTAACTTCTGCTTTAGGAAGTTAGATGCTATGCCACTTGGTGCATATATGTTTAGTATTGATATTGCCTCATTGTCTATGCCACCCTTTAGCAGGATATAGTTTCCTTCCTTATCTCTTTTAATTAGATAATTTTTTGCCTTTGCTTGATCGAAATGAGGATGGCTACCCCTGCTTTTTTGACTTCACCTGAAGCATAATAGATTCTGTTTCAGCCTTTTGCCTTTACTCTGTATGTATCTCCTTGTTTTAAATGTGTTTCCTGTAAACAACATATTGTAGGGTTCTGAGTTTTGATCCAGTCTGCTATCTGCCTCCACTTAATGGGAGAGTTTATTCCTGCCATCATATTATCCCCAAATTATGCTTTTTTAATATTTAATGTGATATTTAATGTTTCTTTCTATTTTTTTTCATTTTTTTTGCTTTTGCTTGACTGATTCTTGGTGTCTTGATGAATCATTCATTTCTATTTGTTCAGTTCTAATTTTTAATATGTTATTTTCTTCATTAGATTTTTTTACTTCTTTTTGTATATGTCCAATTGAGTTTTTAAATGAGTTGTTTTGTTCTATGGAATTTATTTTTTCCATTTCACTTTTTTTTTTTGTGAGTTATTTTCTTTTTCTAATTCACCAATCCTACTTTCCTGGTAGTTCTTTACCTTTTCCAATTCACAAATTCTGTTTCCCTGCACTTCCTGGGAGTTTTTTTTTTACTTTTTCCAGTTCACCTTTTAGGAAGTTGTTACTCTGTTGCATAGCTTCTCTTTCCTTTCCCCATTTTTCTTTTAGTATCTTTTAAGATTTTTATAGTCTCTTCTAGGAGAGCCTTTTGTGTTGGGGACCAGCAATTGTCTGGAGACTGTCTAATATTAGTCTCTTTGGGGTTGAAAACCTGTTCTCTTTCTGAATAGAAGTTATCAACCATTTTTACTCATTTTTAAAAACCTGTAGGGTCTGCCTTCAGGGCCAGGAGATTATCAGCTTCCACTGCAGAACAGAGATAGGTATATGGACAGCCTGCTAATGGGCTACAAAGATTGGCCAGGTATGTGAATGCTCTGGGAAATAGTTCCCTAATGGAAGTGACTCTGGCTTGCATGGCTGAGCTGCAGAAGAGCCGGGTGAAGAACCCCACAGTGCTGATTAATGACTGCAAAAGGCTGTGCAGTGAAAGTGTAACTATCCCAAGCCAAAGCCTGATGTGGGACTGTGGGTATTAGCAGTTGCCCAGAAAATAGTCCCTCAAGGCACAGGAAGTGGCTCTGCCCAGGGAAGCATAGTTGCATAGGGGAAGTTCTATTGCCCCAGGCCAAGCGCCTCACTGTGCAGTTAGAGGCTGCCCCCCCACTACTGTACCCCCCTGCTATGTAGATTTGCAACTGCCCTAGCTGTGCTGCAGAATGCAGCTTTACTATTGTTGTACCTTTAATCTTTGTGAATTTCACCAGTCAAGCACTATTTTTGAGGCGGAATTCAAAGATTGGGCATGAGGGCATGAGAGGAGCTTAGAAAATCTTGTGTGTCTTCTCTGCCATCTTGGCTCCATCTTGGCTCCACCCCCTGGGACCTATATTTGAAGGGAATAAAATAGTGGATAGTCTGCTTACACAATGTATTCTTCTCTTCCCTATAGAACAAGCAGTAAAAGCTCATGAATATCTGCATCTATCTGCCAAATCTTTTCAGAGATTGTATGGGGTGTCCCAGTAAGAAGCAGCAAGCATAGTAAAAAAATGTGTAGCTTGTGTACTATATTCTCAAATACTTGTAGGGCTGGAGACTAACCATAGAAGTGATAGGTCAAATTATATATGGCAAATGGATGTTACACATATAGGAAAAACATGCATTCATGTTATAGTTGACACTTATTCAGGCTTTGTATCTACATTCTCTCAATGAGAGGAAGCTGCTTCACATGTAATAAATCATCTCTTTCACTATTTTATCTCTATGGGTATCTGAAACACATCATTAATACTGATAATGGACCTTCATATACCTCAAAATTATTAAAAGAGTTCTTATAAGAATTCCTTCCACATCATATTTTTAGGATTCTTTACAACCCTACAGGATAGATATTCTAGAAAGAACTAATTAGAACTTCAAGAAGTTTATCAAAAAAACAAAAACAGGGAGAAGGAGATAGGGTCGCTCAGAAAGATATAGATAAAACACTGTACACAATAAGTTACTTAAAATTTGATTCAAATGATTGAAGTCTATGAAATACTCCCTGGTGAACATAGACGGAGAACCACTCAAAGATAATAGCCAGTCTTCATTAAGAAGTATCCCAAAGAATGAGACCATGGTAATGAAAAAGAGTCCTGAAGGATGGGAAGATCCTATGCAGTTCTATTGTGAGGACCAGGATATGCTTGTATCTCCATAAGAGAAAACCTTTAGCAGTGGATTTCCACCAGACATCTCAAAGTTATCCATAGAATTGAAATGGATAAGGAAGAGGTGACTGTCCAACATGGAGGAGAAGATGTGCTCTCAAGACCACTAGCAAGATGCTTTCTATAAATATGGGTTTGTATTACACACATGCTAACATATGCTGAGATGCAGGGCATTCCTTGTCATAGCAACACCCTCATCGGCATGGGAGGGTTGCAGTGGTGTGTCTACATAATGTATCATCAGGTTGGCCCCTTAGAAACCACAAGCCTCCATGGGATGCATTTTTGTCACTTGAGAATTAGGCTGGAAGTTTGGCCCATGGAAAACATCTTGGACCTTGCTTTTTGGATAAATGGCATGAGAATTGAATACCAATTTTATACTAAAGCCTGTCTGGAGGGAAATATGCATTTTTCTAAGGAGACTGTAACTGTTACCAAAGAAACATTATATTTTTACAATGTTACTTGTTGGAATTGTATACTGAAATTGAAAATCAGACTGTATTTGTAATCACTAGAACTCATGTATCAATACTTCCTGTCAAAAATGAGAGAGAGAGAGAGAGAGAGAGAGAGAGAGAGAGAGAGAGAGAGAGAGAGAGAGAGAGAGAGAGAGAAAGTATCATTGGAAATAGAAGCAGAAGTAGACCTATTGAAACTCCAGGTTCAGTTACAATGTTGATACAGATAAAACTGCTTAAAAAATCAGACTTTGGTTTGATAATATCTCTTTCATAGTGGTTAAAATTAGAATCATGGATTTCCCTGTGTGTTATTATGTTGTTACTGCTTTGTTGTTGCCCTGTAATATTAGGATGCTTTTATAGGTCTTTCTCCACCATCCTTTCAGAGGTTGCAGTTCAAGAAAGGACTTTTTATCTAAAAGATAAAAAGGAGGAATTGAAAGGGTATGTATCCCTCCAAGAGGGAGTACCAAAGCTACCTCGACGCACAATAAGTTTTTTTTTTTTTTTTTTTTTTTTTGCCACATTGCAGAAACACCCTTGTTGAGCAAGGAGTGTTGATTTCTGACCATGGGAATGTGTGTAAGCCGAGGGTCACAGCTAGTTGCTCATGAGCAGAGATGCCTTGACAGGACTTCTCTCCTGTAAGTGAGTTGCTAAATTGCTGAATTGGCTCTCCTCCCATTGGTAGATGCCATGCATATACAAAGCCCATGAGCTGCTTGTCTGAATGGTAATTGGGGATCATCTATTATTCACCTGCTGATCATGCTTGCAAAAATGTATATCAACAAGGTTGTATGACATAATAAACTGAAACTCTTTTCATCTTGCCTTGGAGATCAAAGAGCTCATATGTTTTGAATGCTTTAAAGACAGCTGCACCAACATACCACTGCACACCTCTCAGATTGCCTAAGATGACAGGAAAAGAAATGACAAATGTTGTAGGGGATGTGTAAAAACTGTGACACTACATTGTCACAGTTTTATTTGATCTTTATTTGATGAGGCTGTGAGATAGGTGTTCTCAGTAAATTAAAACAACAAACCTAATCTAAATGATTTTCTCATATTCTCTAGTAATAAGTCCTTGTTGGTGGAATTGTGAACAGATCCAGCCATTCTGGCCAGCAATTTGGAACTATGCTCAAAAAGTTATCAAACTGTGCATATCTTTTGATCCAGCAGTGTTTCTACTGGGATTATATCCTTAAAGGAGGGAAAGGGACCCACTTGTGCAAAAATATTTGTGGCAGCCGTTTTTGTAGTGGCAAGAAACTGGAAATTGAGTGGATGTCCATCAGTTGGAGAATAATAAGTTATGGTATATGAATGCTATGGAATATTATTGTTCTATAAGAACTGATCAGCAGAATGATTTTAGAGAGCCCTGAAGAAACTTACATGAACTGATGTTAAGTGAAATGAGCGGAACCAGGAAATCATTATACATGGAAACAGCAAGATTATATCATAATCAATTTTGATGGATGCAGCTCTTTCCAACAATGAGATGATTGATACCAGTTCCAATGATCTTGTGATGAAGAGATCCATCAACACCCAGAGAGAGAACTGTGGGAATTGAGTGTGGACCACAACATGGCATTTTCCCTCTTTCTGTTGTTGTTTGTTTGCATTTTGTTTTCTTTCTGTTTTTTTTTTCTTCTTTATCTGATTTTTCTTATGCAGCAAGTAACTATATGTATACATATATTGGATTTAATATGTATTTTAATATATTTAACATGTATTGGATTACTTGCTGTCTAGGGGAGGGTGTGGAGGTAAGGCGGGGAAATTTTGGAACTCAAGATTTTGCAAGAGTCAATGTTGAAAAATTACCTATGCATATGTTTTGTAAAGCTTTAATAATTCTTTTTAAAAAAGAAAAAAAAATGCTACCTAAGCCTGGTTGCCTAAGATAAAGGGTAAAATATATAAAATATTCACAAATTTATAAAATTTAAATAATTACATTTAGATGTTAGATGACTGATCAACTACTTGGCTAAATAAACAACAAACTTTCAGAACTGCTTCGAAGTTCATCTCTGCAGAGATCATTATATGGAGCTAATCTTTAGCCCTGAACCAGAGCTCCAATTTTAGTCCTTCCATTTTCCAAAATTGCTACAGAATCTTTACTAGTAGGGTACATTCTTGTGCAGAACATTGGACTTTGATTCCAGAAGAATTTGAATTCTGTTTCAAGGACTTACTACTAGAGAATATGAGAAAATCATTTAGATTAGGTTTGTTGTTTTAATTTATTGAGAACACCTATCTCACAGCCTCATCAAATAAAGATCAAATAAAACTTTACATCTATAAATTGTTCTGCAAATCATAAAATGCTTTATAAATGCTTGATGTTTTGTACCTTCTCTTCTTTTGATCTAGTATGACAATAATTATAATGCAATAATTTTTTTTGTGTGCAGACAATTCAGTATTAGTACCTTTTGAATCTTTTCTATGGAAGCTACTGCTTATAATTTGTTCTTTTGAAATAGTTAATTTCTAGGGCAACATCTGAAACTTTGTGGAGATTTCTTAAGTATGTTATCTATGGAGTCTAGAAAGCAGGGCTCCAATCTTGCTTTTCTATCAGTTTAGTTATATACAACTCTTTAGGACCTCTTTTGATGTTTTCTATGTAAAGATATTGGTGTGTTTAATTATTTCTTTGTCCAGCTCATTTCACACTTGAGAAAATTGGAGGAAACAGGATTGAATTACTTGCCCACGGTCACACAGCTTCTAAGAGTCTGAACTAAATTTGAAGACATCTTCCTGACTCCAAGCCCAGTTTCTTTCCCCTGTGCCACCTAGCATTACCAAAGCACTATATGAATGCTAGTTATTATTATTATTAAGATATTTTCTCTTTATATTGTGTTGATTTATTTCCAGTAGGTCAATTCTTTTCAACTAAACACATATTGATGAACTACTGTTTAGTGAGACATAGTAATATTGAGATTTGAAGAAATACTCAAATAAATAAAAGGTTATTTGAATAGGGAGGATTATTAATGATTTATGATTACTTGACACAAATTATAGCTGTACTTTATGCATAACAAATATAGATGCTAATACAAAATTTAGAGAAAACAGACTATAGTGTAAAAAATGCCAGCCTTCAAATCTGAAATGCCTGAATTCAATTCTTCCAGCCTGGGACCCTGACTTGCAAGATGACCCTAGACAAGTCTTTTAACCTCTTAGACCCTCACACCTGAAACATGAAGCACTTGCATGCCTGCTTTCCTTAGAAATGTTTGATAAACGCAAAAGACCCCAGCCTTTGGGATAAGAATTCATTATTTGACAGAAATTGCTGGGAAAATTGGAAATTAATATGGCAGAAACTAGGCATTGATCCATACTTAACACGGTACACCAAAATAAGATCAAAATGGCTTCATGATCTAAGTATAAAGAATGAAATTATAAATAAATTAGAAGAACATAGAATCATTTACCTCTCAGACCTTTGGAGGAGGAAGGGATTTGTGACCAAAAAAGAACTAGAGGTCATTGTTGATCACAAAATAGAAATTTTTGGTTATATTAAGTTTAAAAGCTTTTGCACAAATAAAACTAATGGGGAAAGGATTAGAAGGGAAGCAATAAACTGGGAAAACATTTTTATAGCTAAAGGTTCTGATAAAAGCCTCATCTCCAAAATATATAGAGAATTGACTCTATTTTATAAGAAATCAAGCCATTCTCCAATTGTCATATGAAAAAGTGTTCCAAATCATTATTGATCAGAGAAATGCAAATTAAGACAACTCTGAGATAGTATTACATACCTGTCAGATTGGCTAATATGACAGGAAAAGATAATGATGAATGTTGGTGGAGATATGGGAAAACTGGGACCCTGATGCATTGTTGGAAATTGAATAGATGCCCACCAATTGGAGAATGGCTGATTTTTTTTTTTACTCTTTTCAAAACTGTGAAATTTATCTTAAAATGTCAGAAGGACTATTCCTTAAAACATGACTCCAGAGGATTATGTCAGAAAGATAGGTGGCACCACAGGACACTGCATACATGTGATTTATTGAATAGAAAGAGCCTAAACTTATCTTTTAAAGATCCTTCTGCAAGCCAAGATGGCAGAGAAGAAACACACTACTCTGTGAACGTCCTTACTCCCTCACAACCAATTAGATAAATCAGCCTCAGAAATAGCGTTGAACTGATAGATACCACAAGGACTGGAAGCACAACTTACCAGCTGAAGAGAATCTGGAGTTTCAACAGAAAAGGTCAGTTCCCAGGGGAGGAAGAAGAGAGGCCAGCACAGACGGCCGGGTGCTAGCATACCACTCAGATCACGCTGGGAAGGGCTCTGGGATCAGAGAAGCCACTGAGATAAGGAATCTGGCACAGGCTGTTAGCTCTTCTCTGCTTGTGGTGCAGCAGTTCAGAGGAGAAATCAAGCCAAATTAATTTAAAACCATACTGGATCTTCCCGGATCCCGGGAGTGACTCAGCAGATCTCTGTACTGGGGGGTGGGGCCCCTAGCTCCTACCTGAGACTAGTTAAGAGATTGAGAAGGGGGTGGATACGGCCCAAGGCAACACACACTGCCTAGCTCAGCTGGAGGGTGTGGAACTCAGCTCCAGAAGTCCCAGAGAAGCAGAATCTTTGAACTAGGGATGGCAGTTTCTGGCAGACACTTCCAGCTTGAGCGCAGGGGCTTTTCACTTCACCTGCTGCAGACATCCACGCCCCACCAGGACCCATAGGTTGGGCTTTTACTGTTCAATCTCAAACATCAGGGAAGCCCCTAAAACACAACGCCCTCAAGGCAAAGCAGTGCAAGTCACCTCTGAGGCACTTCAAGGGAGGGGGTGGGGAACTCTCTCCCAGAGCTCTCTCTTAGCTCAGGCGCAGGAGCCGCTGCATCCATCCTGTCTGGGAGGAAGCTGGTAAAGAAACAAATAAATAATTTCCTACCCCAGAGACAGACCCCAAAAGATTTTTTAAGTATGAACAAAAAAGCAAGAAAAACTATAGAATACTTCTACACAAAGAAAGAGTGGGTATCCAACCCCGAGGAAGTTAACAGCAGAGAGTCAGCAGATAACAACCTAAAGGGGAATGATTCCTGCCCCCCATCACATAACTCTCTTCTAGAAGACACTATTAAAAAGTTAAGAGAGTTTGAAGAAAAATGGGGAAAGGAAAGAGAAGCTATGAAATTGGAGTTGGAAAAAATAAAGAATTCACAGGAGATGCAGGGAAACAAAATTTGTGAATTAGAAAAGGTTAAAAAATCACAGGAAAGTAGGATTTCTGAATTGGAAAAGATGAAAAAAGTCTCAAGAAAATAGAATTTCTGAATTGGAAAAAGAAAATAATTCTCAAAAAAAAATTAGGGAAATGGAAAAAAATTCAATAGAGCAAAATAACTCATTTAAAAACGAAATTGGGCATTTACAAAAAGAACTAAAAACTTTGAAAGAAGAAAATAACTCCTTAAAAGTCAGGATGGAACGAATAGAAATGAATGATTCACAAAGAACCCAAGAATCAGTCAAACAAAACAAAAAAAAAAAAATGAGAAGCTGGAGAATAACGTCAAATACTTACTGGGAAAAACTATAGACCTGGAAAATAGATCTAGGAGAGATAATCTGCGGATCATTGGACTTCCTGAAAACTATGACCAAAAAAAGAGTCTAGATTCTATTTTACAGGAAATTATCAAAGAGAACTGTCCAGAGATAATAGAAACAGAAGGGAAAGTAGATGTGGAAAGAATTCATCAAACTCCTTCTGAAATAGACCCTAAAAAAAGAACACCACAGAATATTGTGGCTAAGCTGCAGAATTACCACACAAAGGAGAAAATCCTGCAAGCAGCTAGAAAAAAACAATTTAAATACCAAGGTGCCACAATAAGGGTCACTAAAGATCTGGCTGCCTCCACATTAAAAGATAGAAGGGCCTGGAACCTGACATTCTGAAAGGCAAAAGATCAAGGACTGCAACCAAGAATGAACTACCCAGCTAAGTTTAGCATCTTTTTCCATGGAAGAAGATGGTCATTCAATGACATAGAGGAATTCTATATGTTTCTAAGAAAAAAACCAGACTTAAACAAAAAATTTGATCTACATCCACAAGACTGAATAGAAACAGAAAAAGGTACACAGAACCCTTGAGAACTATAATTCTGTTGTGGGTATATAAAAAGTACTCATGGATAATTTGATTTTACTGATATAAAAGAAAAAAAGGGGGTGTAATAAAGGGAAGGAGGTCTTTTCAGAAAAAGGGGAAGGAATGATAAAAAGAGGGAAACTACATCCCAGGAAGAGGCATAGAAACTACACCATATCTGAGGGAACTTAGTGAGGGGGAGAATCATTGTGTGAATCTTACTCTCATCAGAAGAGGCTCAAAGAGTAAATAATTGACATATTTGTTTTTCAGAGAATTTTCTCTCACTTCACTAAAAAGGGGGGAGAGGAAAAGGGAAAAGGAGAATAAGTGAAGGGACTTGGAGGGAGGGGGGAGGGATACTAAAAAAAGGGAGGGCTGCACATCACAAGTTGGGTATATAAATTAAATATTGGGGAAGGGGTTCAGGGGAGTCAAGGGAAAAAGCATAATCTGGGGATAATATGATGGCAGGAAATACAGAATTAGTAATTTTAACTGTAAACATGAATGGGATGAACGCTCCCATCAAACGGAGATGGATAGGAGACTGGATTAAAAGTCAGAACCCTACATTATGTTGTCTGCAGGAAACACTCTTAAAGCAGGGAGATACATACAGAGTAAAGGTAAAAAGTTGGAACAGAGCCTATTATGCTTCAGGTAAAGCCAAAAAAGTAGGGGTAGCTATCCTTATCTCAGAGCAAGCAAAAGCAGAAGTTGATTTAGTTAAAAAAGATAAGGAAGGAAACTATATCCTGCTGAAAGATAGCATAAATAATGAAGCCATATCGATACTAAACATATATGCACCAAGTGGTATAGCATCTAACTTTCTAAAAAAGTTAAGAGAATTGCAAGAAGAAATAGACAGTAAAACTATAATAGTGGTAGATCACAACCTTGCACTCTCAGATTTAGACAAATCAAACCACAAAACAAATAAGAAAGAAATTTAAAAAGTAAATAGAACATTACAAAAACTAGGTATGATAGACCTTTGGAGAAAATTGAATGGCAATAGAAAGGAATATACTTTCTTCTCAGCAGTTCATGGATCCTATACAAAAATAGACCATATATTAGGACATAAATATCTCAAAATTAAATGTAGGAAGGCAGAAATAATAAATGCCTTCTTCCCAGATCACAATGCAATAAAAGCTACATTCATTAAAAAGTTAGGGGTAAATAGACCAAAAGGTAATTGGAAAATGAACAATCTCATCTTAAAGAATGACTGGGTAAAACAGCAAATTATAGAAACAATTAATAATTTCACCCAAGATAATGACAATGATGAGACATCATACCAAAATCTGTGGGATGCAGCTAAAGCAGTAATAAGGGGAAATTTCATATCTTTAGAGGCTTATTTGAAGAAAATAGAGAAAGAGAAAACTAACAAAATGAGCCTGCAACTTAAAAAGCTAGAAAAAGACCAAATTAAAAACCCCCAACCAAAAATTAAACTTGAAATACAAAAATTAAAAGGAGAAATCAATAATATTGAAAGTAAAAAAAACTATTGAATTAATAAATAAAACCAAGAGTTGGTTTTATGAAAAAGCCAATAAAATAGATAAATCTTTGGTAAATTTGATCAGAAAAAAGAAAGAGGAAAATCAAATTGTTAATCTTACAAATGAAAAGGGGGATCTTTCCACCAATGAAGAGGAAATTAGAGAAATAATAAGGAGTTACTTTGCCCAACTTTATGGCAATAAATTTGATAACTTAAGTGAAATTGATGACTTCCTCCAAAAATATAGGCTCCCTAGATTAACAGAGGAGGAGATAAATTGCTTAAATAGTCCCATTTCAGAAAAAGAAATAGAACAAGCTATTAATCAACTCCCCAGGAAAAAATCCCCAGGGCCAGATGGATTCACATGTGAATTCTACCAAACATTTAAAGAACAATTAGTCCCAATGCTATATACACTATTTGAAAAAATAGGGGATGAAGGAGTCCTACCAAACTCCTTTTATGACACAGACATGGTACTGATACCTAAACCAGGTCAATCGAAAACAGAGAAAGAAAATTATAGATCAATTTCCTTAATGAATATTGATGCTAAAATCTTAAATAAGATATTAGCAAAAAGACTTCAGAAAATCATCTCCAGGATAATACACTATGATCATGTAGGATTTATTCCAGGAATGCAGGGCTGGTTTAATATTAGGAAAACTATTAATATAATTGAACATATTAATAATCAAATTAATAAGAACTATATGATCATCTCAATAGATGCAGAAAAAGCATTTGACAAAATCCAACATCCATTCCTACTAAAAACTCTTGAGAGTATAGGAATAAACGGACTATTTCTTAGAATAATCAGGAGTATATATTTAAGACCGTCAGTAAGCATAATATGCAATAGAAATAAACTGCAACCTTTCCCAGTAAGATCAGGAGTGAAACAAGGTTGCCCACTATCACCATTACTATTCAATATTGTACTAGAAACGCTAGCCTCGGCAATAAGAGCCGAGAAAGAGATTCAAGGAATTAGAGTAGGAAATGAGGAAATCAAACTATCACTTTTTGCAGATGACATGATGGTATACTTAGAGAACCCCAAAGACTCTGCTAAAAATCTATTAGAAATAATTCAAAATTTCAGCAAAGTGGCAGTATACAAAATAAATCCACATAAATCCTCAGCATTTTTATATATCACTAACAAAATGCAACAGCAAGAGATACAAAGAGAAATTCCATTCCAAACAAATGTTGAGAGTATAAAGTATTTGGGAATCCATCTACCAAAGAAAAGTCAGGAATTATATGAGAAAAATTACAAAACACTTGCCACAAAAATAAAGTCAGATTTAAATAATTGGAAAGACATTCAGTGCTCTTGGATAGGCCGAGCGAATATAATAAAGATGACAATACTCCCCAAACAAATCTATTTATTTAGTGCTATACCAATCAGACTCCCAAGAAACTATTTCAATGACCTAGAAAAAATAACAACAAAATTCATATGGAAGAATAAAAGGTCGAGAATTGCAAGGGAACTAATGAAAAAAAAAAACTCAGAGGAAGGTGGTCTAAGTTTACCTGATCTAAAGCTATATTATATAGCAGCAGTCACCAAAACCATTTGGTATTGGCTAAGAAATAGACCAGTAGATCAATGGAACAGATTAGATACAAAGGCCAAAAAAGGGTACATCTATAGCAATCTAATCTTTGACAAACCCAAAGATTCCAACATTAGGGATAAAAATTCATTCTTTGGAAAACACTGTTGGGAAAACTGGAAATTAGTATGGCAGAAATTAGATATGGATCCACACTTAACACCATATACCAAGATAAGATCAAAATGGATCCATAATTTAGGCATAAAGAGGGAGATAATAAATAGATTAGAGGAACAGAGGATAGTCTACCTCTCAGACTTGTGGAGGAGGAAGGAATTTATGACCAGAGGAGAACTAGAGATCATTATTGATCACAAAACATCAAACTAAAAAGTTTCTGTACAAACAATACTAATGCAAACAAGATTAGAAGGGAAGTAACAAATTGGGAAAATATTTTTAAAAGCAAAGGTTCTGACAAAGGTCTCATTTCCAAAATATATAGAGAACTGACCCTAATTTATAAGAAACCGAACCATTCTCTAATTGATAAATGGTCAAAGGATATGAACAGAAAATTCTCAGATAATGAAATTGAAACTATATCCACTCATATGAAAGAGTGTTCCAAATCACTACTGATCAGAGAAATGCAAATTAAGACAACTCTGAGATACCACTACACACTTGTCAGATTGGCTAAGATGACAGGAACAAATAATGATGAATGTTGGAGGGGATGTGGGAAAACTGGGACACTGATACATTGTTGGTGGAGTTGTGAAAGAATCCAGCCATTCTGGAGAGCAATTTGGAACTATGCCCAAAAAGTTATCAAACTGTGCATACCCTTTGACCCAGCAGTACTACTACTGGGCTTATATACCAAAGAAATACTAAAGAGCGGAAAGAGACCTACATGTGCCAAAATGTTTGTGGCAGCTCTTTTTGTTGTAGCTAGAAACTGGAAGATGAATGGATGTCCATCAGTTGGAGAATGGTTCGGTAAATTATGGTATACGAAGGTTATGGAATATTATTGCTCTGTAAGAAATGACCAGCAGGAGGAATACAGAGAGGCTTGGAGAGACCTACATCAACTGATGCTGAGTGAAATGAGCAGAACCAGAAGATCACTGTACACTGCAACAACAGTACTGTATGAGGATGTATTCTGATGGAAGTGGAAATCTTCAACATAAAGAAGATCCAACTCACTTCCAGTTGATCAATGATGGACAGAGGTAGCTACACCCAGAGAAGAAACACTGGGAAGTGAATGTAAATTGTTAGCACTAATATCTGTCTGTCCAGGTTACATATACTTTCTGAATCTAATGCTTATTGTGCAACAAGAAAATGGTATTTACACACAAGTATTGTATCTAGGTTATATTGTAACACATGTAAAATGTATGGGATTGCCTGTCATCGGGGGGAGGGAGTGGAGGGAGGGGGGATAATTTGGAAAAATGAATAAAAGGGATAATATTATAAAAATATATATAATAAAAAATAAAGATCCTTCTGCTTTAAGAAGAGAGAAAAAAAGCTGAATATGCTATGTTAAATTTTTGTTATCTCTAAAAAGAATTAAGTTGGTTTTAGAATATAAAATGAAAAGTGAATGTAGAAATTTTGTAAGCAATAGAAATATATTTTATTACTAAATGTAAAATTAAAATTGACATAGAAATAGTTCAAATAATGAGAAATTATTACTGAAGATTTAAGATAGAGAAGAAAAATATCTTGAAGATGAAGCTACTTTTAACTGCTTTGATGTAGTCTTTGAAAAAATAAAATAAAATAAAAAGTGTTTGAATTTTACCCAAAAGGCACAAGTTATTGACCCTGTATGTAGGGAAAATAGTTTAGTCCCCACTTCTTTGCTCACTATATAATCTGTTTTTTTTTTAATAACTCTTAGTTGAGAAGTACATTATATAACTGAGTCATTAGTAAATAGGATTTTGTCTGATATTAATCCCAATAAGGACACCTGACATAGGGGACAGAGAGTTAATATTGGAACCAGTAACAGCTTTGATCAGCACTGTTGCCTGTAAAACAAACTAGCTGTGTGTGCCTGCCAAACTGTTCAGTGGTTTGGTAAATCTTTTTTAAAAAGTTGTTAAATTGATGTCTATGACCTTTAAAATATTTTAATATTTTATGGCTATATTTCAATATCATTGGTTTGCTTTAAAGCTTAAATACTTTATTTTATGCATTTAAAACTATGATAGGGAGTCCATAGGTTTCACCATACTGCTGAAGAAGGTCATGGCACATATAGCAAAAAAAAAAAAATAAATAAAAAAATCTAAGAACCCCTGCTGTGACTATATTTTTAGAGAAGTGTGAATTTCCTCACTCAGGAATTCCACATACTAATAAAATGACAGATCTAGTTCTCTCTCACTGAAGAATAATAATCAAATATAATGGTTAACTGTCATTCATTCTATGGAAAACCATTGTAAAAATCAAATAAGTATATTATTATGTATTGATGTTAATTTTTATTTTCAACTTGATTAATTTGGTTAGTCTTCATTTTCCATGAATGGCTTTGCTTTGTTTTGACTGCACAGAATATCATAACTTCCCTCTGTGAAACTGACCATTTGAAATCTCATTACAATCTAGACTGACCCACATTTTGATATCAACACTTTCTCAAATCTCTTTGCCTCTCTCATCTGATTAGGGTTGGAGGGAAAAGCAATAATCATGTCCCTGATGGGTACCCCCTTTTTCCTTTACTTTTCCTTTACTTTTCTTTTTACTTTTCCTTTACTGGTTGTTCAGCTTCTTTTTGTGTATTGTTTTATTTAGTTATATTAGAAATTACTTAAGCTCAGGAATTGTCTTTATTTTATCTTATTTGTATCCCCAGTGCTCAGTACAGTGCTTGGCACATAAGAAGAACCTTATAAATGTCTATCAAATTGCAATATTGAATTTATTTTATTACACACAGCGAGTTGACTTCAATTATTAAAATCACTTCAGAGTGAAGAACTAATTTTTAATTGTTAAACTACAGAAAAGTTCATTTTCTGCATGTCTAGAGACTTTCAAATTGATTTTGAAGAAGATAAAGGTTTATTTTTATTTTTCATTTTTTTGATTCTAAACCATTAAAAACATTTTTGCTATCCTCTCCTATATGATTTTCACATTGAAGATTTTAAGTGTCAAATAATATATTAATTTAGTAAAGAGGATCTTATAAAATTCCTTATTAAATTTCTCATCATCATATGGAAAAGATGTTAGCTCATAAACTGCAATGATCTTTGCAATAGTTGCTTGTATTCTTTAATATCAGTGCAAAATGAGGTAGGTGTCTCTTATAATATTATATCTTGTTTTCATTGGCACACAGTAAAACCAACTACACATTTTTTCAAAATTGATTTATGTAAAGAAAAGCTGGGAATTGTCTTTCCGTGGAACTTTTTCATTCTATGATTTAGTTAAGAAGGAAAATATATTAATCGATGGCTCAACTTTTCAGTAGTATATCAAAACAATTATTAGATTAAAAATCTCACATTTAATTTAGTAGCACTTAAAGGAATATTTATTGAATGTATGTTTATGTCTGTGTTTTTGTGTGTATGTGTACCATATTTTTAGCTCTCTTTTCTGTCATTTCTCCTAGAGTTAAAAAGGAAGACAGGTAGAACTGATGGCTATTTTGCATATTTATGTCATGCATTGCAAAGGACAAAACATTTACCTCCTAGGGACAATCCCTCCTAGGGATTGCTCTTCACAGTCAACTAGGCTGTTCCTTAGATAGTAGATCTATCAGTCACCAAGACAATTTTTTAAGACTTTCTAACTTGATAGAACCTGTTACAGATTGAACTTCAGTGGCAACGTTTTTGAAAATCTGAGGTAATCTATATTTTATAGTCTAGGTTTGGAATATGACTTTTGTGAAAAAAGACACAAATGGGAAAAAAAAAGGTAGTATGAATGAAATAATGGAAGTGGAATTATCACAAAAAATTCTTAAAGCCTAAAAGAGCTAAATGAAAATAATAATTTTAAAAGTAATTTTAAGGTTTTACTTCAAAGAAGTTAGAATAACCATTGATCAGCATTATAAGTAGTATATGGAAATGGTAGAATTGAAATGTATTCATATGGAATATTTGAAAAATGGATAGAAAACTATCACTGTTAAATAAATATTACTTTGGAAATCTATAAACCAATCAAGATGAAAGATTTCTGAAGAAGATAAAGTATTAAGGAAATTTAAAAAAATGTTGTAATGTACTACAAACATCCAAGCTAGCTGGGTGCAAACAAAATAAAACAAAACAAAACAAAAACAAAATAGAATTAGAAAATCTAATGTTAAATTAGGTAAATAGGTAAAAAAAAAAAGGATTCAATGACCTACGGGAGACAGAAAAGTTTCAAAAATTAAGTTCTGAAGACATAAGAAAAAATTATTTTCATGAGAAGAAAATGGAACACTATTTAGAGATTATAATAAGATTACATAGGGACCTTGCCTATTGGAGAACTCATTTTTTAAAGATGTGTGTAGACATTGAAAGAGACAAGTAATGTTGAACAAAAACACAATAAGAAGACCTTGTAATAATAGTGTCAAGAGTGGTAAAGCTCAGAATCCATTATGACTGACTTCTAAGGTCAAGAAAAAGGAATAATTTGTTTGTTTGGGGGAAGGGATAGTTAGATTAAAAATAAGAGGAGGCATAAAAAGAGACAGTACTACATCTTGGGTTGAAAAGCATAATACTAATAACAGTGGTGAAAAGGCAGAATTATGCAAATTTATTTTTTTCTTATATTTCCTCTTCCAAGGAAAATAATCTTTACAAGAAGAATAAAACACAAAATAATTAGCAATGATTAGAAACCCAATAAATATAAACAAATATTAGATCAGTTCCTAGTTATATTTAGTTAATTTGGGGTATGGGCTGATTGCATCCTAGAATTCTGCAAATGGTATCAAATATCATTATTGAGCTATTTTATCTAACATTTTGAAACATAAGGTAATATGGGAATGGTGAGATAAAGCTGAAAAAAGGGCAATTGTTGTCTGCATCCTATAGTCCAATGCGTTTAATTCTTATTTCTGGCAAAATTCCAAAGTTTGTTATTTAGATGATATTTAATGAATATATTAAAAAAGAAGTAATTCTCATTAGGCATCCGATATGGTTTTATCAGTATTAAGTCATGTTATGATCAAAAGGATATGTGTACTAAAATAAGAATATTATATGAAATGAAGAATGTTATATTAAAAAAATATTTTCCCAATAAACATTAGGATAAAGCAAAGATCCAGTTTGACCCAACATTATTTGATCTTATTCTAGCAATGATAGCTATAACAATTTAAAAAGAGAGAAATTAGAGAGTTTTTTTTTTAAATGTCAGAGGTAATACAACTCTTCATATCTTCACATCTCATTGGCTTACTCAGAAAAAAAAAAACACAGAATCAGTGATGAAACCAATTAAGATGATGAATATCTTCAGTTATTTAATAGGTTACAAAATAATTTCAGAGAAAAAAAAGATAGTAAAATTAGAAATACATTTGTTCTGGTGAAGTGATGCAAATATGATAAAAATGAATTTAAGGTCTAGAATTTCAAGAAAAATAATGAAAACATATAGAGATGACATAACTGGCATTAATAAACCTGAAATAATGTTATAAAATAAAAATTAAGATAAATTATTTAGTACTAATGGGAAATATAAAGTCAGTGAGACAAACTACTTAAAAATATTGAATTCAGCATTGTGGTCTTCAATTTACCCAATATTAAAATGACTTGGGGAGATAATTCTGATTTAACAAAAACCTGAGGGAAAACTGTAAGAGAATTTGATAGAAATTTTGCTTATACTTGCATCCTACATCATATACCATAAGTTCCAAATGAATATGCATGCTACATCAAAAAAATGCAATATAAAATTGGAATGTATAATATTCTCAACCAAATAGGAAAGCAAGATAATTAATAAAATATTAAATTGATAAATTCAATTCATAAAATGAAGGAAAAATTTCAAGTATAGATATAATTATACTTCCAAAGAGATGAGAACATTTTGAGTGAAAAATATTTACATTTAATATTGCTAATAAAAGTTTGATACTCAAAATATATAGGGAGCTGACACAAATAAATAAGCAAAAGAGCCAGTAAATAAATAAATATTATAAACAATAAATTTAACATAAACATATACATATAATATATAGATATAGATATATATATGGTATAATGTATGTATATAATAAACATAAACTTAATTAATTAATTAAATTTTTAAAAAGCAGTATTAGTAAATAAATGATTAAAGGGTGTCAAATATCCTTTTTTTTTTTTAAAGAATTGGAAAATATCAAAAAGCATAGATTACAAACTAAAGGAAAATGACTCTTCAGATGTCTTGGTAAGAATTCAAAGACTTCTAAAAACAAATAGGGTTAACATTTAGCTAAGTTCCTAAGATAATGGCTTGAATTTCTTTTCAAAGGGAAATTATGAAATTACTGAGATCTCTGCCTTCCTGATCATTTGGCAAATAAAACACATTGCATTTCAGCAGTTCTTACCATTCTCAAGCCATAAGTTCATTCAAACATAAAGTCAATGTATATTAAATGACACATTTTTGTTTCTTTTCTGAGTGGCAAATTGTTTTATAACTTTAGCTCAATCTGTTTTCCTGATTTATCTTTAGGGATTATTTTCTTTTATTTCTCTTTTGTTTTTTGCTTATGGCATCAATAGAGAACAGAATAAATTTACCTCATGAAATACCTATTGAGCACTAACTCTATGCAAGGTAGAAATATCAGCAAAATATTATAGCCCTTACCTTTAAGGATCTTACAATCAAGTAGAGGAAAAGCACATATACAAAGCAATAAGTAAATAAGACAAGTAAAATGGATTCAGACTTGAAGAGATCAGAGAGAGTTTCATCAAGAATGTGATATCTACCTTAATTGCACTTTACAATATTAATATTTTACTTATTCTATTATCTTAATCTCTAATCTTATTGATTCCTCCACTGTAGTTATAATTCTCCATATCTCAGTCTTTTGGAATCTTTTCTATGCTCTCCCAGAACACTTTCACAGAAAGTTCAACCAAACTAGAGGCCTGCTTATTGATGTTTTTATATTTTATGCATTCAAAGGCAGCATTTGAAGCTACATGCTTGTTATCTTTTGTTCTCACAATTTTTGGTCCAACTTCTATTTCTAATTATACATTTTGTGAAGAGAATTTTAATGTCATTTCTTATAAGTCTTATTGAAAATAAACTTGTCACTTATCTTTCCCATATATTTGTCTCTTCACTATACCTTTTGGCTACTGAAACTGTAATACATTATAGATTATGACTTTCCAAAATATCCAAAAATATAAATTACAGGAAAAATGTGCAATAAAAAACAGATTTCTATCACCGAGAACAGCTTGGAATCATTAAACCAGATACAATTTTTGCAATACAAACTCTTCCTATACTTTCCATCCTATTCAAATCTATGACCTCCTCATTTTCCATCTGCATTCGCCTTTTTCTGATAGAGGTATCTGGGCACATATTCAACTGACTTTGTTACACATCTTCATAAGCCATTTTTCATCCATTTGAATTTTCTTGTATGGTTTGTTAGGTTGTTCCCCCTTGATTAATCAGAAGAACCTATAAAAATAGACTCTAGTAATCATCTATGAAGTACTATTATGTCTGGAGCAATCTGCTAAACTACCAAAGATACAAATGTATTAAAATAGAACAATTTCTACTTTAAGAAAACTTATATTCTATTGGGAAGACAGAGGAAGGAGAGTACTAGAGATTGAGGAGGTCCAAGAAAGACTTCCTATAGAAAGTGGTACTTGACCAACTTTGAAGAAATAAAAGAATTTCAGAAGACAGAGAAATTGATACAATTTGCACAGTGTTATCTACAAATAAGTACTATATTTTTTATGGGATTTCCTCCATGACCATAATGAAAATCTTTGATGAGCCTATTTATCCATATTTTGTTTCCCTTGTCAAAAATTATCAGATAGTTATGGAAGAGAGGTATCTCTGTGACCAAATTTTTATAAATGTATTTTATAATTTAAATCTATGAATGGTAGAATAAATGGAAGAAATATATTTAGGAAATTTAAGAATATATTTAAGAACTTACAATAAAATAATGGTAAATATATAAAATATTAAGGGGTCTACTTCCAAGCCAAATCCAGGAACTATATGAACATATATATCAAACACTTTTGACACAAAGTTAGATTTTAACAATTGGAAGAATATCAAATGCTCATAGATAGGGCAAAGTAAAATCACAAGTAATCTACCTATTTAGCACCATACAAATCAAACTGCCAAGAAATTACTTTATAGAGTTAGAAACATAATAACAAATTCATCTGCAAAAACAAAATGTCAAGAATTTCAAAGAAATTAACCATAAGCTTTTTGTATGTGATCAACAACAGAGGATCTTGCATTATCTAAAATTCTTGGTCAATTGTTTGAATATAAAAGTTGATTCTTCTATAGAAAGTTAATTGGGAAAGGCCACCTGTTCATTTTCATGTATTTCTCAATACATATGTTTATTATTGATGAAAAAATAAAAATACTTTTTGGTGTTCTTCTAATATCCTTTATTAGAGTAGTATTTTCTTTGCTTCCCCCTTCCCCCATTCCTTTGGTATTTTTCTTCTTGGAGATGTTTTGTAAAACAGACCTTCAATATTTGCTTTCAAGATGATAT
Organism: Sminthopsis crassicaudata; assembly: GCF_048593235.1. NCBI lineage: Eukaryota > Metazoa > Chordata > Mammalia > Dasyuromorphia > Dasyuridae > Sminthopsis > Sminthopsis crassicaudata. Next base: position 484,224,500 of record NC_133619.1, on the reverse strand, counting down.
AACAATAGTTCAAATTTTCTGACTGTAACTTGGTTTGAAACAGACACTCTTCCTGACCTCATCTCCTTAAGTGCTATTTTATTTGTCCCTATAAAGCACATCAGGTCCTGTTCACTAGTGTTCAAATGTGATGCTAACACCAATTCTTGATGATGAAAATAGATCTTTGTAGAAACACTGACAAACTGTTCCATTTTCTGATTCTTATTCTACTGCCAGTTCTGCCTATAAATGCTATTGAGATGGTGTGATTTATATGAGTCTCATTCACACCATGTTTTCAGTAGACTTATTTTTGTCTCTATTGCTTTTTAATATTTTATGAGGTGCTGCTGATCATAATCTTCTGTCATCGTACTCTGCAAGGTTCTACAAATGATTTTATTCTCTCAATTAATGTTGTCTTTGGCTATGTATTTCTGCTTGGCAAGGAGATCAACAGTCTGTCATCTATGGTCATTTCTGAACTTGCTAAGCCTCCTTCTTGTGGCAACTGTTTTATATCAGGTAAAATTCTGCAGAACATAATACTGCTTTTGTTGAAGATGAATCTGTTGCTTGAAAACAATCTAAGTATAAAAAGGTTCATTACCTCAGAAGTTTTTAGGTCACTAGGCAATGAATATCTTGGTTAGGGGAATCCATTAAACAGGGTAACTAGGATCAATATTGTTAAAAGGTGTCAAAAAACTAGGATTTATGTGACTTTTTGAATACTTAAGCATCTCGATAATTCTAGAAAAAAAGGATTTTGGAGAAGAGTGGGAGAACTATTTTCTAATGATTTCTAAAGTTAGAATCATGCGATTTTAAAATGAGAAGATGCTTTGTTATCACCAAAATTATTCAATATTATATTAGAAATGTTAGCTTTAACAATAAGAGAAGAAAAAAAGAAATTGAAGGAATTAGAGAAGATAATGAGGAAACAAAGCTTTAATTCTTTCCAGATGATATGAATCAATTAAAATGCTTCTAGAAACTATAAACAGCTTTAGCAAAGTTGCAGGACATAAAATAAACCCGTATAAATCATTGGAATTTGTATGTTTTATCAACAAAGCCTAGCAGAAAGATATGTAAAGAGAAATCCCTTTTAAAATAATTGTGGATACATTTTATATATCTCTACTTGCCAAGCCAATGCCAGGAACTATATGAACATACATGTAAAATGCTTTTGACACAAAGTTATATTTCAACAATTGTAAGAATATCAAATGTTCATGGGTAGGCCAAATTAAAATCATAAATAATCTACTTATTTAGCACCATACCAATCAAATTGCCAAGAAATTACTTTATAGAGTTATAAAAATAATAACAAATTTATTTGCAAAAACAAAATGTCAAGAATTTCAAGGAAATCAATGAAAAAAATGCAAGGAAGTGACCTAATTATAATCAAATACAAAACTATATTATAAAGCTGCAGTCATCAAAACCATTTGGTAGAAGCTAAGGAACAGAATAGTAGGTCAATAGAATATGTTAAGTTCACAAGGCACAATAGTCAATGACTACAATAACTTAGAATTTGATAAACCAAAAGATTCCAGCTTCTGAGATAACAACTCACGATTTGAAAAAAAAAATTGCTGGGAAGACAGGAAAATATTAATCAGAAACTAGGCATTTTCCAACATCTAACACTCTATATCAAGATAAGGTTGAAATGAGCTTGTGATTTTGACATAAAGGGTGATACTGTAAGAAAATTAGGAAAACAAGGAATAGTTGATCCCTTAGATCTGTGGAAAAGGAATTTATAGCCAAAGAAGAACTAGAGAACTTTATTAAATATGAATGTTTTTGATTACATTAAATTCAAAAGTTTCTGTACAAACAAAACCAAAACATCCAAGAGCAGAAAGGAAGCAGAAAGCTGGGAATTATTTTATTTTAATATCTGATATAAGACTTTCTGATAAAGCCTTAATTTTAAAAATATATAGAAAATTGATTTAAATTTATAAGAATACAAGCCATTCTCCAATTGATAAATGATTAAAGGATATAAAAACACAATTTTCAGATAATGAAATTAATCATTTCTAGTCATATGGGAAAATATGCTCTAAATCACTATTGATTAGAGAAATGCAAATTAAGATAACTCTGAGATACCACTCCATACCTCTCAGATTGGCTAAGACAACATGAAAAAATAATGATAAATTGTAAAGAAGATATGGGAAAATGGGACACTAATGCATTGTTGGGGAAGTTGTGAGCTGATCCAACCATTCTGGAGAGCAATTTGGAACTATGCCCAACTGTGTATACCCTTTGATCCAGCAGTGTTTCAACTGGATCTAATAGATATTATAAAAAAGGGGGCAAAGGACTCATATGTTTGTAGCAACTCTTTTTATAGTGGCAAAGAAGTAGAAATCAAGTGGATGTCCATGTGCTGGTAAATCACTGAAGAAATTATGACATATGGATATAATGGAGCATTGTTCTTTAAGAAAGGATGAGCAGAAGGATTTTGGAAAAATCTGGAAAGACTTATATGAATCAATGCTAAGTGAAGTGAGTAGAATGAGGAATACATTGTACACAACAACAGCAAGATTATGTGATGGACTTGGTTCTTTTCAACAATAAAGTGATTCAAAACAAATCCAATAGACTTGGAAAGAGCCATCCATATCCAGAGAGAGAACTATGAATACTGAATGTGTATCAAAGTATGTTATTTTCTCCTTTTTGTTATTGTAGATATAATTTGTTTGATTGCCATTTTGTCTTTCTATTGTTTTATTTCCCGTTTTGATCTGATTTTTCTTGCTCAGCATGACAAATTTGGAAATATTTTCAGGAGGATTGCACATATATCATTTATATTGGATTTTTTGCTATCTAAGAGAGAAAAAAAGGAATGAGGCAGAAAAATTTGGAATGCAAGGCTTTGTAAAAGGGAATTTAGAACACAATCTTTATATGTATTTGACAAAAATAAAAAGTTAATAAAAAGTAAACCCAGTGTTGAATTGGAAATTCACATTGCTATTCCAAAACTAGATCTTCAATTTCTAATGGGACTATGTGGTAGCTAGAACACATAAATATGACAACTCATTTCAAGATCACTCCATGGAAAAATAGGAGGTTAGGTTAAGAGTTAGATGGTACCTCAAAGGTCATCTAATGTAACCCTTTCATTTTAAAGGTGAGGAAACTAAATCTCAGGGAGATGAAATTACTTGCCTAAGGTCATACCATTAATAATCAACAAAGGCAGATGATATATGAAAGCCAGGAAAACAGAAAACTGATTTACTTACAAACTCCCCCTTTTAAATACTTCCTCATAATCCATGTTCAAGTTAACTTCCTTTACTAACTCTAAAATTTTCCTTGGTATAAAGGCCTCCATACACATATTTTGGTGTTCTAACTTCTTTAACCCTAAATTTTCTAGATAAATTAAAATTTAATATACTCTGTTCTGTCATCAAAATATAATTAGTTTTTGCTTTCTGAGTATTTGGAGAAGCTACCATGCTTTCTATCTTTTACACTTTTGCCTTGGTTTTTGACATAATTATCATTGTGTCAATAAAGATTTTAACAGTCATCAATAATCTTTAAAAACAACAAATTTTCACTAATTTTATGATCTCTTGAAGTACAGGATGTTTTCAAAAACATGTTGAATCTAGGTATAGATTTAGAAGGAAAGAAAAGATATTGTGTGCAACACACACACAAACTCAAATACAGTTTGTGTTTTCTGCAGACTGCTTCTTCCAGGAGGGAGGAAATTTGTACACACTCAAGGCAGGTGTCAAGATTTGGCCTGACAACTTGAGTTTTAGATTCTGAAAAGAAACAACATTGAACTAGAAGTCACTGAGCTGGAAAAAAGAAAAGGAGTATAGGGAATTCAGACAGTATCAGGGACTATGGTGGGAATCTTGGAGCAGAGCCATGAACTATTGTCAGGGCTGGGATCCATGGAAAGCTGGCAACCCCTCTTGACCATCACTAGAACTCTTATGAACTTCAAAAGGAAATTTGTTTGAAGGTTCATACTAATGTATATAAACCTGCAAAATAAATATACTTGTATGCACCATCAACCAATGCAGGTTTTCTAATAATAATGATAATTGTTACATATAGAATGAAATGGTCACGTTTATATATTTTTAAAACATATATACTATTATTATGTCTATTTTTAACATTATTGATATCTATTAAAATGTAATGATCTCTAAGAGAAAGCACACCAAAGCCTTTACTTCAAAGTTGATATTTTAGCAAAGATTAATAAGAACGTCTGTGAAGGGGGTCATAATTTGTAAGAGAAAGGGACATCAACAGTAAATATAAGAAGGTGTGAAGAATACATTTTAAAACTCCATCATATTCATATATCAGTTTGCATACATAGACTTTTCAAGAAGTTTGACAGTAGACAGATAAAGAAAGGTGGGCATTCATTAGCTTGCTCACCCTTTAGGGCATGGATTTTTAAAATTAAATATAAGGACACTTTTCTTAGAAAAATGTGTTCATATTTTCAACTTTTCATTAATTTATTTATACAATTAAATATCTTTGTGTATATATTTTAATCAAATAAAATTACAAATTCATCACAGTTTTTAAAAGATTAAATCTTAATCATTTTTTTTTTTTTTTTAAATTTTATTTTATAATTATAACATTTTTTGACAGTACATATGCATGGGTAATTTTTTACAACATTATCCCTTGCACTTACTTCTATTCAGATTTTTTCCCTTCCTCCCCCAAACCCCTCCCCCAGATGGCAAGCAGTCTTATATATGTTAAATATATTACAGTATAATTTAGATACAATATATGTGTGTAGAACCGAATTTTTTGTTGCACAGGAAGAATTGGATGCAGAAGGTAAAAATAACAGTTTACATTCATTTCCCATTGTTCCTTTTCTGGATGTAGCTGGTTCTTTCCATCATTAATCAATTGGAATTGGATTAGCTCTTCTCTATGTTGAAGAAATCCACTTCCATCAGCATACATCCTCGTACAGTATCATTGTTGAAGTGTATAAAGATCTTCTGGTTCTGCTCGTTTCACTCAGCATCAGTTGATGTAAGTCTCTCCAAGCCTCTCTATATTTCTCCTGTTGGTCATTTCTTATAGAACAATAATATTCCATAACATTCATATACCATAGTTTACCCAACCATTCTCCAATTGATGGACATCCATTCATCTTCAAGCTTCTAGCCACTATGAAAAGGGCTGCCACAAACATTTTGGCACATACAGGACCCTTTCCCTTCTCTAGTAGTTCCTTGGGGTATAAGCCCAGTAGTAGTATGGCTGGGTCAAAGGGTATGCACATTTTGATAACTTTTTGGGCATAATTCCAGATTGCTCTCCAGAATGGTTGGATTCTTTCACAACTCCACCAACAATGCATCAGTGTCCCAGTTTTCCCACAGCCCCTCCAACATTCATCATTATTTGTTCCTGTCATCTTAGCCAATCTGACAGGTGTGTAATGATACCTCAGAGTTGTCTTAATTTGCATTTCTCTGATCAATAGTGATTTGGAACACTCTTTCATATGAGTGGAAATAGTTTTAATTTCATCATCTGAAAATTGTCTGTTCATATCCTTTGACCATTTATCAATTGGAGAATGGCTTGATTTCTTATAGATTAAAGTCAATTCTCTGTATATTTTGGAGATGAGGCCTTTATCAGAACCTTTAACTGTAAAAATTTTTTCCCAATTTGTTACTTCCCTTCTAATCTTGTTTGCATTAGTTTTGTTTGTGCAGAAACTTTTTAATTTGGTGTAATCAAAATGTTCTATTTTGTGATCAATAATGGTCTCTAGTTCTCCCTTGGACACAAACTCCTTCCTCCTCCACAAGTCCGAGAGGTAAACCATCCCATGTTCCTCCAATTTATTTATGATTTCGTTCTTTATGCCTAAATCTTGGACCCATTTTGATCTAATCTTAGTATGTGGTGTTAAATGTGGGTCCATGCCTAGTTTCTGCCATACTAATTTCCAGTTTTCCCAGCAGTTTTTGTCAAATAATGAATTCTTATCCCAAAATTTGGGATCTTTGGGTTTGTCAAAGATTAGATTGCTATTTTTATTCACTATCTTGCCCTGTGAACCTAACCTATGCCACTGATCAACTAGTCTATTTCTTAGCCAATACCAAATGGTTTTGGTGACTGTTGCTTTATAATATAGCTTTAAATCAGGTACACTTAGACCACCTTCCTCTGACTTTTTTTTCATTAGTTCCCTTGCAATTCTCGACCTTTTATTCTTCCATATGAATTTTGTTGTTATTTTTTCTAGGTCATTAAAATAGTTTCTTGGGAGTCTGATTGGTATAGCACTAAATAAATAGATTAGTTTGGGGAGTATTGTCATCTTTATTATATTCGCTCGGCCTATCCAAGAACATTGAATGTCTTTCCAATTATTTAAATCTGACTTTATTTTTGTGGCAAGTGTTTTGTAATTTTGCTCATATAATTCCTGACTCTCCTTTGGTAGATATATTCCCAAATATTTGATACTATCGACTGTTATTTTGAATGGAATTTCTCTTTGTATCTCTTGCTGTTGGATTGTGTTGGTAATGTATAAAAATCCTGAGGATTTATGTGGATTTATTTTGTATCCTGCGACTTTGCTAAAATTCTGAATTATTTCTAATAGCTTTTTAGCAGAGTCTTTGGGGTTCTCTAAGTATACCATCATGTCATCTGCGAAAAGTGACAATTTGATTTCTTCATTTCCTACTCTAATTCCTTGGATCTCTTTCTCGGCTCTTATTGCCAAGGCTAGAGTTTCTAGTACTATATTGAATAGTAATGGTGATAGTGGGCAACCTTGTTTCACTCCTGATCTAACAGGGAAAGGTTCTAGTTTATCACCATTACATATGATGTTTACTGAAGGTTTTAAATATATGCTCCTTATTATTTTAAGGAATAGTCCATTTATTCCTATACTCTCAAGCGTTTTTAGTAGGAATGGATGTTGGATTTTATCAAATGCCTTTTCTGCATCTATTGAGATGATCATATGGTTTTTATTAATTTGATTATTAATATGGTCAATTATACTAATAGTTTTCCTAATATTAAACCAGCCCTGCATTCCTGGTATAAATCCCACTTGGTCATAGTGTATTATTCTGGGGATGATTTTCTGAAGTCTATTTGCTAATATCTTATTTAAGATTTTAGCATCAATATTCATTAAGGAAATTGGTCTATAGTTTTCTTTCTCAGTTTTCGATCTACCTGGTTTAAGTATCAGTACCATGTCTGTGTCATAGAAGGAATTTGGTAGGACTCCTTCAATCCCTATTTTTTCAAATAGTTTACATAGCATTGGAGTTAGTTGTTCTTTAAATGTTTGGTAGAATTCACCTGTAAATCCATCTGGTCCTGGGGACTTTTTCTTAGGAAGTTGGTTAATAGCTTGGTCTATTTCTTTTTCTGAGATGGGACTATTTAGACTACTTACTTCTTCCTCTGTTAATCTGGGCAAGCTATATTTTTGAAGGTATTCTTCCATTTCATTTAAGTTATCAAATTTATCGGCATAAAGTTGAGCAAAGTAGCTCCTAACTATTGTTCTAATTTCCTCTTCATTAGTGGTGAGTTCACCCTTTTCATTTTCAAGACTATCAATTTGCTTTTTCTCTTTCCTTTTTTTAATCAGGTTTACTAAGGGTTTGTCTATTTTGTTGGTTTTTTCATAAAACCAACTCTTAGTTTTATTAATTAATTCAATAGTTTTTTTACTTTCAATTTTATTAATCTCACCTTTTATTTTTTGAATTTCAAGTTTTGTGTTTGTCTGGGGGTTTTTAATTTGTTCCTTTTCTAGCAATTTTAGTTGTAAACCCAATTCGTTGGCCCTCTCTTTCTCTATTTTATGCAAGTAGGCCTGTAGAGATATAAAACTTCCCCTAATTACTGCTTTGGCTGTATCCCACACATTTTGGTATGATGTCTCATTATTGTCATTTTCTTGGGTGAAGTTATTAATTATGTCTATGATTTGCTGTTTTACCCAATCATTCTTTAGTATAAGATTATTTAGTTTCCAATTATTTTTTGGTCTATTTTCCCCTGGCTTTTTATTAAATGTTATTTTGATTGCATTATGGTCTGAAAAGGATGCATTTACTATTTCTGCCTTACTGCATTTGATTTTGAGGTTTTTATGCCCTAGTATATGATCAATTTTTGTATAGGTTCCATGAACTGCTGAGAAGAAAGTATATTCCTTTCTGTCTCCATTTAGCTTTCGCCAAAGATCTATCATATCAAACTTTTCTAGTATTCTATTTACCTCTTTGACTTCTTTCTTATTTATTTTGTGGTTTGATTTATCTAATTCTGATAGTGCAAGGTTGAGATCTCCCGCTATTATAGTTTTGCTATCTATTTCCTCTTGCAGCTCTCTTAATTTCTCTTTTAAGAATTTAGATGCTGCACCACTTGGTGCATACATGTTTAATATTGATACTGCTTCACTATTGATGCTTCCCTTTAGCAGGATATAATGCCCTTCCTTATCTCTTTTAATTAGATCAATTTTTGTTTTTGCTTGATCTGAGATGAGGATGGCTACTCCTGCTTTTTTGGTTTTGCCTGAAGCATAATAGATTCTGCTCCACCCTTTTACTTTTAGTTTGAATGTCTCATCCTGTTTCAGGTGTGTTTCCTGTAAACAACATATAGTAGGATTCTGACTTTTAATCCAGTCTGCTAACTGCTTCCTCTTTATGAGGCAGTTTGCCCCATTCACATTTATGGTTAGAAGGACTAATTCTATATTGCTTGCCATCCTATTAACCCCTGCTTATGCTTTTCCCCTTTCCTTCCCTTTTACCCTCCTATCCAGTATTAAACTGGTGAACACCACTTGCTTTTCACAGCCCTCCCTTTTTAGGATCCCTCTCCCACCTTAAAGATCCTCCCCTTATTTTATCCCTTTTCCTCGAAATTACTGTATTCCCTTCCCCTTAGCTTACTCCTTCCCTTTCACTTTTCAATGAAGTGGAAGAAGTTTCACCATAAATCGAATATGTCTATTGATACACGCTATGTTCATCTCCCTCCTTTCTTTCTCTCAGATATAATAGGTTACCTTTGCCTCTTCATGAGATGTAGTACCACCACTTTATACTTTTTTATGATATAATCTCCTTTCCACCTCTAGTTTCTAAGACAAATTGTACATATGTTCTTTACTTATTTTTTTGACAGAAGTATAGTTCTCAAGATTTCTTTTTACCTTTTTTAGAAGTCTCTTGAGTTCTGTATTTGAAGATCAAACCTTTTATGTAGGTCTGGTTTTTTCATCAAAAATAGATGGAATTCATTTATTTCGTTAAATGTCCATCTTCTTCCCTGGAAAATGATGCTCATTCTTGCTGGGTAAGTCACTCTTGGCTGCATACCAAGTTCCTTAGCCTTTCGGAATATCATGTTCCAGGCCCTGCGTTCTTTTAATGTGGACGCTGCTAGATCCTGTGTTATCCTTATTGTGGATCCTCCATATCTGAATTGTTTTTTTCTAGCAGCTTCCAATATCTTTTCCTTTGTCTGATGGTTCTTGAACTTGGCCACTATATTTCTTGGCGTTTTGATTTTAGGGTCCCTTTCAGTAGGTGATCGATGAATTTTCTCAATGTCTATTTTACCCTCTGTTTCCAAAACGTCTGGGCAGTTCTCTTTGATAATTTCCTCGAAAATGGTGTCCAAGCTCTTTTTTTCCTCCCATTTTTCAGGGAGTCCGATTATTCTCAAATTGTCTCTCCTGGATCTGTTTTCCAGGTCTGTTGTCTTTCTGGTAAGGTACTTGACAGTCTTTTCAATTGTCTCATTTCTCTGGTTTTGCTTGACTCCCTCTTGGTTTCTCCTTGAGTCATTCATTTCTACTTGTTCCAGTCTAATTTTCAATGATGTATTTTCTTCACTCACTTTTTTTATATCTCTTTGTAATTGTCCAATTGAGTTTTTATCTTCTATGGAATTTTTTTCCATTGTATTTTTTAGAGAGCTGATTTCTTTTTCCAGCTCTCTAATCCTGTTTTCCTTGGAGTTGTTTACCTTTTCCAGCTCACTAATCTTGTTTCTCAATGATTAGATTTCTTTATCCATTCTGTCTTTGAATGCATGGGATGACTTCTCCAGGCTCTCTTGCCAAGCTTCCCTTTCCTTTTCCCATTTCTCTTCCAGCTCTCTTGTGAGAGCCTTTTTGATTTCCTCTATGAGGTTCTTTTGTATTGAGGAGCAGCTTATATCCCTCCCAGGGGATACATCTGGGGACATTCTGTTCCTAGTCTCTTCAGCACTTGAAGTCTGCTCCCTCTCCACACAGAAGCTGTCAATGGTTAGAGCCCTTTTGAATTTTTTGTTCATTTTGTCAGAGCAGGAATCAAAGAAAACAAACTGACAAGAGAAACAATTGGTCTGTTTTGCGGGGGATAGGGCTGGATGGTATTAATGGGCTTCCTCTACAGACTGGGGGTAGGGCAGCAGAGAGCCACTAACAGAACAGCAATGACTGTACTGAGTCTGCGCTCTGAGGCTCCGAGAACGCACCGAGTCAGTCCAGGTGGGGGTTGGGGGTGGCCGGGCTCTGAGAGACGCTGGCTTTCTGGGGTTTTAATCTTCACCTCCAGTGTTTACACCCTCTCCACCGCTCCTGGCTTGCTGCCAAGACGGAGCATCCACACTGGGGCAAAAGCCCTTTCACAGAAACGACAGAGATCACACCCCTCCCCCTCCGGTCTGAGCTGTGTGAGCTGCCTGTCTTGCTCTGGCTGTCTGCCCACAGTCTGCACCCAGTCTGATTGACCCTCCCCCGAACAAACACAGACCTTTTCTGGCGACTTTCAAGGATGTCTTCTCTTGGTGATAATTTGTGGATTTCTTTCTGGGTCAAGCATTAAGTCAGAGGCTTGTCATGAAGTAAGTTCTGAGAGAAAACGAGGAGCTCAAGCAGCTGTCTGCCTCCACGCCGCCATCTTGGCCGGAAGTCCAATCTTAATCATTTAATAAAATCATTTATAATTTTTACACTATAACAAAATCATTAGCCTAATAATCATATAAAAGTGATGAATAAGTTTTTTTTGTATAGTTTCCCCAAATGTGATATGATTGGTCCACAATTGTTAACTATAATTCCTTTTAACCATTAAGATAAAAATATTACATTATAACAGCTACAGAAAAGTCTCCATTCCATACATATATGTCAAAAATAACAAAGTTTGTATTTTTTTGTCTTATAGGATAGTGAGGTCTCAATTCACCCACAGACAAAATGTAATAGGATGCTAGCTTCAGTACTTGATATTCTCACAAGAACAATTAAATCTTTTGCAAGATATAAGAATAGATAAGTTGCTCACAACTTATTATCTTATAATAATTCTATTAATTTGTACACACACACTTTGTATCAATTCATGTAAATCTTGGCAAGCAACTTCTTTATGCATAATTATAAATATCTAAATCTTTAAAATATAAGAAATTGTTCCTATTGAGTAGTTAAGTTATTAACATCCTGAATCATTAAGAAAATTCAAATTGTATAAGTTATGTCCTGATCTAAAGTTCATATTGAAGAACTATTTTTCTTTTTTTTATTCATTACATGTATTTAATATTTTATTTTTCCAAAATTACAAGTAAAAACAATCTTGACATTCATTTTTAAAACTTTGAATTTCAGATTCTTTCACTTTATTCCTTCCCACATCCCCCAATGAGAAGGCAAGAAAATGAATTAAGGTTTTATATATGTGTAGTCATGCAAAACATTCCCATAATAATCATGTTGTAAAAGAAAATGTAAATAAAAAAAGAAAGAAGGAAGAAAAAAAGGAAGAGGAAGGAAGCCATAAAAGGAGAAAAGCAAGAAAGAAAGCAAGCAAGAATGAAAGAAAGAAAGAAAGAAAGAAAGAAAGAAAGAAAGAAAGAAAGAAAGAAAAGAAAGAAAGAAAGAAAGAAAGGAAGGAAGGAAGGAAGAAAGGAAGGAAGGAAGGAAGGAAAGGAAGAAAGAAAGAAAGAAAGAAAGAAAGAAAGAAAGAAAGAAAGAAAGAAAGAAAGAAAGAAAGAAAGAAAGAAAGAAAGAAAGAAAGAAAGAAGAGAAGGAAAGAAAGAAAGAAAGAAAGAAAGAAAGAAAGAAAGAAAGAAAGAAAGAAAGAAAGAAAGAAAGAAAGAAAGAAAGAAAGAAAAGAAAGGAAGGAAGGAAGGAAGAAAGGAAGGAAGGAAGGAAGGAAGGAAGAAAGAAAGAAAGAAAGAAAGAAAAGAAAGAAAGAAAGAAAGAAAGAAAGAAAGAAAGAAAGAAAGAAAGAAAGAAAGAAGGAAAGAAAGAAAGAAAGAAAGAAAGAAAGAAAGAAAGAAAGAAAGAAAGAAAGAAAGAAAGAAAGAAAGAAAGAAAGAAAGAAAGAAAGAAAGAGTGGAAGGAAGGAAGGAAGGAAGAAAGAAAGAAAGAATGGAAGGAAGGAAGGAAGGAAGAAAGGAAGGGAGAAAGAAAGAAAGAAAGAAAGAAAGAAAGAAAGAAAGAAAGAAAGAAAGAAAGAAAGAAAGAAAGAAAGAAAGAAAGAAAGAAAGAGAGAGAGAGAAAGAAAGAGAGAGAAAGAAAGAATGGAAGGAAGAAAGAAAGAATGGAAGGAAGAAAGGAAGGGAGGAAGGAAGAGAGGGAGGAAGGAAGAAAGGAAGGAAGAAAAGCAAGGAAAGGAGGGAGGGAGAAAGGAAGAGAGGGAGGAAGGAAGAAAAGGAAAAAGGAAGAAAAATGGAAGGAATAAAAATTCAAGAAAAATAAAGTTTAAAAATTATGTTCCAATCTGTATTTAGACACCATCAGTTTCTTTGTGTGTGTGTGTGTGTGTGTGTGTGTGTGTGTGTTTCATCATAATTCCATTAAAGTCATCTTGGATCATTGTATTGATGAGAATAGTTAAGTTGCTCACAACTGATCACCTTACAATAATTTTATTAATTTGCATGCACACACACACACTTTTTATCAATTCATGTAAATCCAACTTTTTTCTGAGAGTATATTGCTCATAATCACTTATACTATAGTAGTATGCCATCATAATTTCAAACCACAACTTGTTCAGCCATCAATTCAATCTCAATTTCCAATTTATTTTGTTCCCAGATGAGCACTATAAATATGTATGTACATATTTTTGCTTTTTTAAAATCTCTTTTGGAATACAAATCTGGTAGTGGTATTGCTAGGTCAAACTGTATGCATGTTTTTTTTTTTTTGTTTGTTTTTTTTTTGTTTTTTTTGTTTTTTTTTTTTTAGTTTGTTTTGCTTGTTTGTTTTGTTTTTTTTTTCATCTTTTGGTTATAGTTCGAAATTGCTCTACAAAATGGTCGATTCAGTTCACAACTCTATCAACAATGCATTGATATCTCATTTCTCCCACATCCCCTTTGTCATTTTCCTTTTCTATATTATTAGTCAATCCAACAAGTATGAAGTAATACCTCAGAGTTATTTTAATTTGCATTTCTCCAATCAGTAATAAATTAGAGTTTTCATATGGCTGTAGATACCTTTGATGACTTCATTTGAAAACTGTTCATCCCTTTTGATCATATATCATTTGGCAAATGGGAGAGCTATTTTTCTTACTAATTTCAACTGAGCTTTCTCATTACAGATTCAAATATTATTCTGCTATATAATATAATTGAATTAATATATATCATACTGAAATTTTCTCTTGATGTGTCAGTAGCAAAAACTCTCCTAAATCAAAGTCAATAGCATGTCATTAGATATATGCTCCAAGATGAAATAGCATGGCATGTAGTGTGTTCGCAGTCATGAAGATCCATGTTCAATTCTACAGGTTCAATATCCTACATATTGGCTTTAAGGTATTGAGCAACTCACTTCTCAATACTTCTTGACCCTAGGAAGTCTCTAAGATCACAAGTGACAGAAAAGGTGCTTGTATGCATAGACAGAAGTATTATTTCTCTGTAGACATGCTGTGACCAAGAAATCAAAAATTCTGTCCAGAACACAAAAACACACCCCAAAATAAATATTTTAGCTATATAGTTTAACTTATTTCAAATTAAAATAGTATTTCCATTTCTCAATTAACTATAGACAATGTTCATCAGACATTTGAGAAATTTTCAATCTTCCTACCTCCCATATTACCTATTTGAAGATGCTTTGTGCATATTACTAACATTTAAAAATATTACTGGGGGGCAGAGCCAAGATGGTGGAGAAGATACACATGAATCTGTAAGCTCCCTTCTTCCCTCATTAGCAATTAGTTAAATCAGCCTTAAAAGTAACACTGGACTGATAGAAATCACAAGGATTGGAAGCACAATGTACCAGCTGAAGAGAATCTGGAGTTTCAACAGAAAAGGTCAGTTCCAAGGGGAGGAAGAAAAAAGGCCAGCACAGATGGTTAGGTGCCAGCATACTGTGCCAATCAGGCTGGGGAGAACTCTGGGATCAGAGAAGACACTGAGATAGAGGAATCTGGCAGAGGCTGTTAGTTTTTCTCTGCTTATAAATAGCAGTCCAGAAGAGAAATCAAAACACTTTAAAATATAAAGTCAGATACTAGAACCACCCCAATCTGGAAATGATCTAACAGATCTCAGCATGGCTGTGCAACCGCTTTCTGCTGTCCCAGCTTCACCTTGGGGTAGTTAAGAGCTGAACAGCGGGGACACAGCCTGAGGCAATATCTAATCCACATAGTGCCAGTGCCAGGCTTGGCCTGCTGTGGAACTCAGCCTTGGAAGTCCCAGAGAAGCGGAACCTTTGAAATAGGGGCCACGGTTTCCCAGGCAGACACTTCCAGTTTGAGCACAGGGGCTTTTCATCAAACACTTTCTGAAAAAGACCCTAAAAAAAGAACTCCACTAAATATTGTGGCTAAGCTGCAGAACTACCAAAGAAAGGAAAAATATTTCAAGCAGCTAGAAAAAAGCAATTCAAATATCAAGGGGCCACAATAAGGGTCACTCAAGATCTGGCTGCCTCCACATTAAAAGATCGAAGGGCCTGGAACCTGATATTCCAAAAGGCAAAAGATCAAGTATTGCAACCAAGAATAAACTATCCAGCTAAGTTTAGCATTTTCTTCCATGGAAAAAGATGGTCATTTAATGAAACAGAGGAATTCCATTTGTTTATAAGAAAAAAACCAGATTTAAACAAAAAAAATTTTGATCTACATCCACAAGACTAAAGACAAACAGAAAAAGGTAAAAAGAACTCTTGAGAACTGTATCTATGTTGTGAATATATAAAAAGTCTGCATGGAAAATTTGATTTTACTGATATAAAAAAGGGGGAGTAGTAAAGGGAAAGGGGTAGTATCAGAAAAAGGGGAAGGAGTGATAAAAAGAGGGAAACGATATCCCAGGAAGAGGCATAGAAAATATATACCACATGTGAGGGAATTTAGAGAAGGGGTGAAACATTGTGTGAATCTTACTCTCATCAGAGTAGGCTCAAAGATTAAATAATTGAAATATTTGTTTTTTAGAGAATTCTCTATCACCTCATTAAAAGGGTGGAGAGGAAAAGGAAAAAGAAAAAGGGGAATAAGAAAAGGTACAAGAAAAGGGAAGGGATTTGGAAGGAGGGGGAGGGATACTAAAAAAGGGAAGGCTGCACATCACAAGTTGGGTCTATAAATTAAATATTGGGGAAGGGGTTCAGGGGGGTCAAGGGAAAAAGCATAATCTGGGGATAATATGATGGCAGGAAATACAGAATTAGTAATTTTAACTGTAAATGTGAATGGGATGAACTCTCCCAACAAATGGAGACGCATAGCAGACTAGCTCAAAAGTCAGAACCCTACAATATGTTGTTTACAGGAAACACACTTAAAGCAGGGAGATACATACAGAACAAAGGTAAAAGATTGGAGCAGAATCTATTATGCTTCAGGTAAAGCCAAAAAAGCAGGGGTAGCCATCCTTATCTCAGATCAAGCAAAAGCAGTTGATCTAATTAAATGAGATAAAGAAGGAAACTATATTCTGCTAAACGGTAGCATAAATAATGAAGCCATATCAATACTAAACATATATGTACCAAGTGGTATGGCATCTAACTTTCTAAAGGAAAAGTTAAGAGAATTGCAAGAAGAAATAGACAGTAAAACTATAATAGTGGTAGATCTCAACCTTGAACTCTCAGATTTAGACAAATCAAACAGCAAAACAAATAAGAAAGAAATTTTAAAAAGTAAATAGAACATTAGAAAAACTAGGTATGATAGACCTTTGGAGAAAACTGAATGGTGATAGAAAGGAATATACTTTCTTCTCAGCAGTTCATGGATCGTATACAAAAATTGACCATATATTAGGAATAAAGATCTCTAAATTAAATGTAGGAAGGCAGAAATAATAAATGCCTTCTTCTCAGATCACAATGCAATAAAAACTACATTCAGTAAGAAGTTAGGGGTAAATAGACCAAAAAGTAATTGGAAACTGAATAATCTCATCTTAAAGAATGACTGGGTGAAACAGCAAATTATAGAAACAATTAATAATTTCACCCAAGATAATGACAATGATGAGATATCATACCAAAATCTGTGGTATGCGGCTAAGGCGGTAATAAGGGGAAATTTTATATCTTTAGAAGCTTATTTGAACAAAATAGAGAAAGAGAAAATTAATGAATTGGGCCTGCAACTTAAAAATCTAGAAAACGACCAAATTAAAAACCCCCAACCAAAAATCAAACTTGAAATACTAAAATTAAAAGGAGAAATCAATAATATTAAAAGTAAAAAACTATTGAATTAATAAATAAAACCAAGAGTTGGCTTTATGAAAAAGCCATTAAAATAGATAAACTTTTTGGTAAATCTGATCAGAAAAAGGAAAGAGAAAAATCAAATTGTTAGTCTTACAAATGAAAAGGGGGATCTTTCCACCAATGAAGAAGGAATTAGAGAAATAATAAGGAATTACTTTGCCCAACTTTATACCAATAAATTTGATAACTTAAGTGAAATGGATGACTTCCTCCAAAAATATAGGCTTCCTAGATTAACAGAGGAGATAAATTGCTTAATACTCCCATTTCAGAAAAAAAAAAAAATAGAACAAGCTATTTAATCAACTCCCCACGAAAAAATTCCCAGGACCAGATGGATTTACATGTGAATTCTACCAAACATTTAAAGAACAATTAGCCCCAATGTTATATAAACTATTTGAAAAAATAGGGGATGAAGGAGTCCTACCAAACTCCTTTTATGACACAGACATGGTACTGATACCTACACCAGGTAGATCGAAAACTGAGAAAGAAAATTATAGATCAATTTCCTTAATGAATATTGATGCTAAAATCTTAAATAAGATGTTAACAAAAAGACTTCAGAAAAATCATCCCCAGGATAATACACTATGATCAAGTAGGATTTATACCAGGAATTCAGGGCTGGTTAAATATTAGGAAAACTATTAGTATAATTGACCATATTAATAATCAAATTAATAAGAACCATATGATCATCTCAATAGATGAAGAAAAAGCATATATTAAAATACAACATCCATTCCTACTAAAAACTCTTGAGAGTATAGGAATAAATGGACTATTCCTTAGAATAATCAGGAGCATATATTGAAAACCGTCAATAAACATCATATGTAATGGTGATAAACTAGAACCTTTCCCTGTAAAATCAGGAGTGAAACAAGGTTGCCCACTATCACCATTACTATTCAATATAGTACTAGAAATGCTAGCCTCAGCAATAAAAGCTGAGAAAGAGATTCAAGGAATTAGAGTAGGAAATGAGGAAATCAAACTATCACTCTTTACAGATGACATGATGGTGTAATTAGAGAACCCCAAAGACTCTGCCAAAAAGCTATCAGAAATAATTCAGAATTTTAGCAAAGTTGCAGGATACAAAATAAATCCACATAAATTCTCAGCATTTTTATACATCACCAACAAAAGGCAACAGCAAGAGATACAAAGAGAAATTCCATTCAAAATAACTGTTGAGAGTATAAAATATTAGGGAATCTATATACCAAAGGAGAGTCAGGAATTATATGAACAAAATTACAAAACACTTGCCATAAAAAATAAAGTCAGATTTAAAAAATTGGAAAGGCATTCAGCACTCTTGAATTGGCTGAGCAAATGTAATAAAGATGATAATACTCCCCAAACTAACCTATTTATTTAGTGCTATACCAATCAGACTCCCAAGAAACTATTTTAATGACCTAGAAAACATAACAACAAATTCATATGGAATAATAAAGGACAAGAATTGCAAGGGAACTAATGAAAAAAAAAGTCAGAGGAAGGTGGTCTAGGTGTACCTGATCTAAAGCTATATTATATAGCAGCAGTCACCAAAACCATTTGGTATTGACTAAGAAATAGACCAGTCGATAAGTGTAACAGATTAGGTACAAAGGACAAAAAAGGTTACATCTATAGCAATCTAATCTTTGACAAACCCAAAGATACCAACATTAGGGATAAAAATTCATTATTTGAAAAAAAACGTTGGGAAAACTGGAAATTAATATGGCAGAAATTAGATATGGATCCACACTTAACACCATATACCAAGATAAGATCGAAATGGGTCCATGATTTAGGCATAAAGAATAAGATCATAAATAGATTAGAGGAACAGAGAATAGTCTACCTCTCAGACTTGTGGAGGAGGAAGGAATTTATGACCAGAGGAGAACTAGAGATCATTATGGATCACAAAATAGAAGATTTTGATTACATCAAACTAAAAAGTTTCTGTACAAACAATACTAATGCAAACAAGATTAGAAGGGAAGTAACAAATTGGGAAACTATTTTTACAGTTAAAGGTTCTGATAAAGGTCTAATTTCCAAAATATATAGAGAACTGATCCTAATTTATAAGCAATCAAACCATTCTCTAATTGATAAATGGTCAAAGGATATGAACAGACAATTCTCAGATGATGAAATTGAAATTATATCCACTCATATGAAAATGTTCCAAATCACTCCTGATCAGAGAAATGCAAATTAAAACAACTCTGAGATACCACTACATACCTGTCAGATTGGCTAAGATGACAGGAACAAATAATGATCAATGTTGGAGGGGTTGTGGGAAAACTGGGACACTAATACATTGTTGGTGGAGTTGTGAACGAATCCAACCATTCTGGAAAGCAATTTAGAACTATGCCCATAAAGTTATCAAACTGCATACCCTTTGATCGAGCATTGCTACTATTGAGCTTATATCCCAAATAAATACTGAGGAGGGGAAAGGGACCTGTATGTGCCAAAATGTTTGTGTCAGCTCTTTTCATAGTGGCTAGAAACTGGAAGATGAATGGATGTCCATCAATTGGAGAATGGTTGGGTAAATTATGGTATATGAAGGTTATGGAATATTACTGCTATGTAAGAAATTACCAGCAGGACGAATACAGAGAGGTTTAGATGCTGAGTGAAATGAATAGAAGCAGAAGATCACTGTACACTTCAATGCTGTATGAAGATGTATTCTGAAGGAAGTGGATATCTTCAACATCCAAATCACTTGCAGTTGATCAATGATGGACAGAAACAACTACACCCAGAGAAGGAACACTGGGAAGTGAATGTAAATTGTTAGCATAACTGTCTATCTACCCAGGTTACTTATACCTTCAGAATCTAATACTTAACGTGCAACAAGAAAATGGGATTTACACACATATATTGTATATATAGTATATATATATATAATTTGGAAAAATGATTACAAGGGATAATGTTA